>NC_058419.1:78006134-78024743 GCF_002201575.2 Neomonachus schauinslandi | reverse complement strand
CCCAGACTGAAACAGGAAGAAATTGACAACCTGAATAGGCCAATAACCAGTGACGAGATTGAAGCAGTGATCAAAAACCTCCCCAAAAACAAGAGTCCAGGGCCTGATGGATTCCCTGGGGAATGCTACCAAACATTGAAAGATTAAATAATACCTATTCTACCAAAGCTGTTTCAAGAAATAGACACAGAAGGAAAACTTCCAAACTCATTCTATGAGGCCAGCATTGCCTTAATCCCCAAACCAGGCCAAGACCCCATGAAAAAGGAGAATTTCAGACCCATATCCCTGATGATTATGGATTCCAAAACCCTCAACAAAATCCTAGCTAATAGGATCCAACAATACATTAAAAGGATCATCCACCACGACCAAGTGGGATTTATCCCCGGGATGCAAGGGTGGTCTAACATTCGCAAATCAATCAATGTGATAAAACACATTAATAAGAGGAGGGAGAAGAACCATATGGCCCTCTCAATTGATGCAGAAAAAGCATTTGACAAAATACAACATCCTTTCCTGATTAAAACTCTTCAGAGTATAGGGATAGAGGGAACATTCCTCAAGTTCATAAAATCTGTCTATGAAAAACCCACAGCGAGTATCATCCTCAATGGGGAAAAGCTGAGAGCCTTTCCTTTAAGATCATGAACACGTCAAGGATACCCACTCTCACCCCTATTGTTCAACATAGTGCTAGAAGTCCTACCAACAGCAATCAGACAACAAAAAGAAATAAAAGGTATTCAAATTGGCAAAGAAGAAGTCAAACTCTCTCTTTTCGCAGACGACAAGATACTTTATGTGGAAAACCCAAAAGACTCCACCCCCAAATTACTAGAACTCATCCAGCAATTCAATAATGTGGCAGGATACAAAAGCAATGCACAGAAATCAGTTGCTTACTTATACACTAACAATGCAGCTGTAGAAAGAGAAATTAGGGAAACGATTCCATTTACAATAGCACTAAAAACCATAAGATAGCTCGCAATAAACTTAACCAAAGAGGTAAAGGATCTATACTCTAGGAACTACAGAACACTCATGAAAGAAATGGAAGAAGACACAAGAAGATGGAAAAATATTCCATGCTCATGGATCAGAAGAATAAACATTGTTAAAATGTCTATGCTACCCAGTGCAATCTATAACTCCAATGCCATCCCGATCAAAGTTCCAATGATATTTTTCAAAGTGGTGGAACAAACCATCCTCAAATTAGTATGGAATCAGAAAAGACCCCGAATCGCCAAGGAAATGTTGAAAAAGAAAAACAAAGCTGGGGGCATCACGTTGCCCGATTTCAAGCTATATTACAAAGCAGTGATCACCAAGACAGCATGGTACTGGCACAAAAACAGACATATAGACCAGTGGAACAGAATAGAGAGCCCAGATATGGACTCTCAACCCTTGGTCAAATAATCTTCAACAAAGCAGGAAAAAATATGCAATGGAAAATAGTCTCTTCAATAAATGGTCCTGGGAAAATTGGACAGCCACACTCAGAAGAATGAATCTCGACCATTCTCTAACACCATTCACAAAGATAAACTCAAACTGGATCGCTAACAGTCACATGAAAAAATGTACATCATCATTAGCCATCAGGGAAATCCAAATCAAAACCACATTGAGATACCACCTTACACCAGTTAGAATGGCCGAAATGGACAGGGAAATAAACAACATACGTTGGATAGGTTGTGGAGAAAGGGGACCCCTCTTACACTGTTGGTGGGAATGCAAGTTGGTATAGCTACTTTGGAAAACAGTGTGGAGGTGCCTCAAAAATTTAAAGATAGAGCAACCCTACGACCCAGCAATTGCACTACTGTGTATTTACCCCAAAGACACAGATGTAGTGAAAAGAAGTGCCTTATGTACCCCAATGTTCATAGCAGCAGTGTCCACAGTAGACAAACTGTGGAAAGAGCCGCCATGCCCTTCAACAGATGAATGGATAAAGAAGATGTGGTCCATATATACAATGGAATATTACTCAGCCATCAGAAAGGATGAATACCCAACTTTTACATCAACATGGGTGGGACTGGAGGAGATTATGCTAAGTGAAATAAGTCAAGCAGAGAGAGTCAATTATCATATGGTTTCACTTATTTGTGGAACGCAAGGAATGGCATGGAGGACATTAGGAGAAGGAAGGGGAAAGTGGGGAGGTCGGAATTGGAGGGAGAGCTGAACAATGAGAGACTATGGACTCTGAGAAACAAACAGTGTTTTAGAGGAGTGGGGGGATTGGGTAGCCCGGTGATGGGTATTAAGGAGGGCACGTACTGCATGGAGCAATGGGTGTTATACGAAAACAATGGATCGTGGGTCACCGTATCAAAAACCAGGTATGTATTGTATGGTGACTAATAGTACATAATAAAATTGAAAAAAAAAAAAAAAAAAGAAACCTAGACATACAAAAAAAAAAAAAGTTTCGAGGCTGAGTTTGAAGACGTTGCTACCTGTGTTCTTCTCTAAGATTTTGACAGTTTCCTGTCTTACATTTATGTCTTTCATCCATTTTGAATTTATTTTTGTGTATGTTGTAAGAAAGTGGTCCAGTTTCATTCTTCTGCATTTTGCTGTCCATTTTTCCCAACACCATTTGTTGAAGAGATTCTCTTTTTTCCATTGGATATTCTTTCCTGCTTTGTCAAAAATTAGTTGACCATAGAGTTGAGGTTTGATTTCTGGGTTCTTTATTCTGTTCTATTGATCTATGTGTCTGTTTTTGTGCCAGTACCATACTGTCTTGACGATTGCCCCTTTGTAATACAGCTTGAAGTCTGGAATTGTGATACCTCTGGCTTTGGTTTTCTTTCTCAACATTCCTTTGGCTATTTGGGGTCTTTTGTGGTTCCAAGCAAATTTTAGGATTGTTTATTCCAGCTCTGTGAAAAATGCTGCTGGTATTTTGATAGGGATTTCATTGAATGTGTACCTGTCTTTGGGTAGTGCAGACATTTTAACAATATTTATTTTAACAATATTTGTTCTTCCCATCCATGAACATGGAATGTTTTTCCATTTCTTTGTGTCTTCTTCAATTTCTTTCATAAATGTTCTATAGTTTTCAGAGTACAGATATTTACCTCTCTGGTTAGGTTTATTCCAAATATCTTATGGTATTTGGTGCAATTTTGAATGGAATTGATTCCTTAATTTCTCTTTCTGCTGCTTCATTGTTAATGTATAGAAAGGCACCAGACTTCATGCAATGATTTTATATTCTGTGACTTTACTGAATTCCTGTATTACTCAAGTAATTTTGGGGTGGAGTCTTTTGGATTTTTAACATATAGTATCACGTCATCTGCAAAGAGTAAAATTTTGAGTTCTTCTTTGCCGATTTGGATGCCCTCTTTTTCTTTCGTTGTCTGACTGCTGAGGCTAGGAGTTCCAGTACTATGTTGAACAACAGTGGTGAGAATGGACATCCCTGCTGTGTTCCTGACCTTAGGGGAAAAGCTCTCAGGTTTTCCCCCTTGATGATGGTATTCGCAGTGGGTCTGTTGTATATGGCTTTTATGATCTTGATGTATGTTCCCTCCCTAGTTGTGGAGGTTTTTGTTTTTGTTTTTGTTTTTTTAATCAAGAAAGGATGCTGTGTTGGCCAAATGCCTTTTCTGCATCTATTGAGAGGATCCTATGGTTCTTCTCCTTTATTTTATTAATGTGTTGAATCTGGTTGATTTGTGGATGGTGAACAACTCCTGCAGCCCAGGAATAAATCCCATTTGGTCAAAGTGCATGATTCTTTTAATGTCCTGGTGGATCCTATTAGCTAGTATCTTGGTGTGAATTTTTGCTTCCATGTTCATCAAGGATATTGATCTGTATTTATCCTCTAGAGTGGGGTCTTTGTCTGGTGTCAGGATCAAGTTAATGTTGGCCTCATAAAATGAGTTTGGAAGTTTTCGTGCCATTTCTATTTTTTGAAACAGCTTCAGAAGAATAGATATCAATTCTTCTTTAAATATTTGGTAGAATTCTCCTGGGAGGACATCGAGCCCTGGACTCTTTGTTTGTTGGGAGATATTTGATTACAGTTTCAGTGTCCTTGCTGGTTATGGGTCTGTTCAGGTTTTGTATTTCTTCCTGTTTCAGTTTTGGTAGTTTATATGTTTCTAGGAATTTATTCATTTCTTCCAGATTGCCTAATTAGTTGGCATATAATTGCTCATAATATTCTTTTATAATTACTTGTATTTTTTTGGTTTTGTTTGTGATCTCTCCACTTTCATTCATGATTTTATTTTTTTGGTCCTTTCTCTTTTCTTCTTGAGAAGTCTGACTAGGGTTTTATCAATCTTGTTAATTGTTTCAAAGAACTAACTCTTAGTTTGGTGGACCTATTCTACTGTTTCCCCCCCTTCATTTCTATATTATTGATTTCTGCTCTAACCTTTATTATTTCTCTTCTCCTGCTGGATTTAGGCTTTATTGGTTGTTCTTTTTCCATCTCTTTTAGGTGTAAGCTTAGGTTGTGTATTTGAGACTTTTTTTGCTTCTTGAGGAAAGCCTGTATTGCTATATGCTTCCCTTTTAGGACTGTCTTTGTTGTATCCAAACTGTTTTGAACTGTTGTGTTTTCATTTTTATTTGCTTCCATGTATTTTTTAAAAACTCTTCTTACATTTCATAGTTGACCCATTCATTCTTGGTAGGATGTTTGTTCACCTTCATGAATTTGTGGTCTTTCCAAATTTTTTTTCTTGTGGTTGACTTCAAGTTTCATAGCACTGTGGTCTGAAGACATGCGTGGTATGATCTCTGAGTCTTTTTGTTCCAGTTGAGACCTGATTCGTGACCCAGTATTGATCTATTCTGGAGAAAGTCCCATGTGCACTCGAGAAGAATGAATATTCTGTTGTTTTAGGATGGAATGTTCTGTATATATCTCCAAAGTCCATCTGGTCCAGTGTGTCATTGAAAGCTCTTGTTTCCTTGTTCATCTTCTGTTTAGATGATCTGTCCATTGCTGTGAGTGGGGTGTTAAAGTCTACTATTGTTGTATCATTACCAATTGTTTCTTTAATTTTTTTAAATTAATTGATTTATATATTTAGCTGCTCCCATGTTAGGGTCCAAAACATTTACAATGGTTAGATTTTCTTATGCAATAAGCCCCTTCATTTTTATATATTGTTCTTATTCATCTCTATTACATTCTTTGGTTTAACGTCTAGTTTGCCTGATAGAAAGATGGCTATTCCAGCTTTGTTTTGATATCCATTAACACGATGAAACCTCACTTTCATTCTGGAGGTGCCTTTGGATCTGAGATGAGCCTCTTGTCAGCAGCATATCAATGGGTCATTTTTTTTTATTATCCAATCTGATACCCTAGGTCTTTTGATTGGAGCAGTTAGGCCATTTACATTCAGAGTAATTATTGAACAATATGAATTTAATTCCATTGTATTACTTGTTAAGTCACTGTTTCTGTAGATTATCTCTGTTCCTTCCTGGTCTTTGTTCCTTTTCTTCTCTCTCTCCACTCAAAAGTTCCCCTTTAACATTTCTTTCAGGGCTGGTTTGTTGTTCATGAATTCCCTTAGTTTTTGTTTGTCCTGGAAACTCTTTACCTCTCCTTCTATTCTGAATGAGAGCTTTGGTGGATAAACTATTCTTGGCTGCATATTTTTTTTGCCATTTAGCACATTGAATATATCATGCCAGTCCTTTCTGTCCTTCCAGGTCTCTGTGGGCAGGTCTATTGCCAGTGTTATGTGTCTACCCTTGTAGGTTAAGGACCTCTTGTCCTGAGCTGCTCTCATGATATTCTCTTTATCCTTGTAATTTGCAAGTTTCAGTATAATATGTTGAGTTGTTGACATATTTTTTTTATTGTTTTTGAGGGGAGTTCTCTGTGCCTCTTTGACTTGAATGCTTATTTCCTTCCCCAGATTGGGGAAGATCTCAGCTATAATTTGTTCAAATAAACCTTTGGCCTATTTTACCACCTTCTTCTGGGACTCCTATGATATGGATATTATTTCATTTTATGGAATCACTGAGTTCTCTAAGTCTACCTTTGTAATTTGATAGGTTTCTTTCCCTCTTCTTTTTAGCTTCATTATGTTCCATAATTTTATCTTCTATATCACTCATTTGCTCTTCTCCCTCTTTCATCCTTGTTTTTATGGCCTCCACTTGGGACTTCATCTCAGTGATAGCATTTGAATTTTGCCCTGACTAGATTTTAGTTCTTTTATTCTCCAGTAAGGGATTCTCTAGTGTCTTCTACGCTTTTTTCAGCCCATTTAGTATCTTTATAATCATTGTTTTAAATTCTAGTTCAGACCTCTTATTTATATCTGTATTGATTAAATCCCTGACTGTGAGTAGTACCTCCTATTCTTTCTTTTGGGGTGAGTTTCTCCATCTTGTCATTTTTTCCAGAAAAGAAAAATAAGAAAAAGAGAGAAGGCAAGATGGCAGAAGAGTAGGGGACCTAATTTTATCTGGTCCCTTGAATTTAGCTGGATAACTATCAAACCATTCGGAACACCCATGAATTCAGCCTGATATGTAAGAAAGTATATCTGGAACTCTACAAGTAGAAAAGCGACTACTTTTTGCAAGGTAGGAGGTGTGGGGACCTGAACCTGAGGGGAGATATTGGAAGAGAAATGGAGGCAGGAAATAGCCTCCATAAGCTGGCTAGCCCTGGAGGGCAAAATCAGAATCCTTAGAAATCTGCTCCAGTGAGAGACATCCCTATCTGAAAGGGTCTCAAGGGATGAAAAGGGCAGAATTCTAGGTGGGTCAGTGTGGTCTCTGGATCCCAGGAGTCAACTAATGAATCATTGAACACTATATCTGAAACTAAGGATGTACTATATGTTGTCCAATTGAATTTAAAAACAATAAAAAAGAAAAGTAGTTTAGAGAATTAAACAGTTCAAAAAAAGAAAGAAATAGAAAAACAATAATAACAGCAAAAAGTTCAGGAAGTGTTTCTGGTGTGTGCCATGTACACTCTGTTGTGTTTTGACTGCTCTTTCCCACTTTTCCATCCTCTATAGAGCGCTTGTAGTGTGGAGTATTTGGACCTTTAACTAGGTGTGCTTTGGTTTGTTATGATAAGCCTGGAAAGAAGAAGAAAAAGCCTAATCCATGACAAGAGAAAAGGAAAAGGAACAAAAATGCAAACAAATAGACCAAAAAAACCCCCACAAAAACCTGTAAACCCAATTCCAATTAATAAGAAAGAAAGAAGGAAAGAAGACAAAGTTGAGAAGGAGAAGAAGAAAATAAGAATCCTAATCTGAAAAATAAGAGAAGGAATAAAACAAGCAAACCAACAAATGAACAAAAAATTATAAGCCTGGTGCAAAAAAAGAAAGATAAAGAGAAACAAAAAGATTAAAAAAATGAAAAATAAGAAATAGAAAAATAAAAATTTTAAAAATTAAAAAAAATTAAGAAAGAAAAAAAATAAGCAAGCCTCATCCTACTTCCACCAGAAGCTGATGTTTTAGAACACTCTTTAATCAGTAGACTTGGTACATGTGGGGGGCTTATGTTGGTCTTCTGAGGTGGAAGCTTGCTGGGCTATCTCACAAGCCAACTTGCCCTTGTAGAGATGCCCCTGCCAGGCACAGGGGTCAGGGCTTAGTGTAGGGGACTTCAGCCTCCACTGGAGGTGCTGTGTTTCTCTCTGATGTCCACCTGTGTTAGTGGATGGTGGGAGGGAGGGATGGTGGTGGAGGAATATGGCATCACCCCGCCCTCTTGTTCCTGGCAAGGGGAATTCCTGGCCACCAGTGTTCAGGAGTCCCTCTTAGATAAGTGAACAATCTCCTGTGTCCTGGGCTTTTGTCAATCCCCCCCCTCCTTAACCTGTCTGTTCCTCTGCCATCAGTGTGCCCTGTATTTTATCTCTGGCTGGCAGCTGGGATTCAAAACTCCAAGTTTTAAAGGGCCTGGCAAGGTGTGGACCCACTCCCCTCCCCCAGAGGAGAGCCAAACAGTACACCCAGAACTGTCCTGTCTCAGAAAAACAGTGACACAGTGTGTGCATGGAGGCTAGAGTTTATTGTGATACACAGTGGCAAGATGAAACCAGGTTATCTGCTGACCACACACAACTCAGTCCCCTACTCCATTCTGTCCTAGAAAAGCAGTTGCATAGAGGCTTGAATCTATTGTGGCAGACAGCAAAAAGTAGCAGCCAAATTATCTGCAATCTGCCTGTGTCTCTGTTCTCTGCTCAGTTCTGTCCCAGAAAAGCAGCCACTCTTTGTGCACACCATGGTTTAAGTCTACTGTGGCTCACAGGGAAATGCCGCTACAAGGATATCTGCCCTGTGTGCAGACCGCTGTTGCTGTTGTTGAGTGCAGCTCAATGGATCCCATCTGGCCTTTTGTCCTTGGAGAGGCAAAATACACTCTTCCAAATGTACTCTGGGAAGGGGATTGATCTTGCCCAGTGCTACCCAGGGTATCTCCTCACCACAGCCTTTTGTACAATCCCTAACCGCTGGACTCTCTCCTGCTCTCTCCTTCTCCCTGACTTTACTCCACAAAAAAGGGTTTCCCTCCCCCTTGCAGCCCTTCAGCTTTCCTGTCCCCTAAATTAGGGCTCCAGACCTCGCATCTTCCATGTTCTCTCCCTCTAACTGTGCAGATTGTTTTCTTAATCCTCAGATCATATTCCTAGGTGTTCAAAATAGTTGGATGTTAAGTGAGATGTGTTTGAGAGAGAAAACAAACTCAGGGTCTCCCTACTACTCTGCCATCTTAACTCCTCTCCCTGAAGAGTCTGATTCTTGATTTGTCTCTCTTATTTTATTCTCTTTGCATCTTTGTGTTGTTTCTTAAATTCTACATATGAGTGAAATCATATAGTTTTTGTCTTTCTCTTACTGACTTATTTCACTTAGCATTATACTCTCTAGCTCCATACATGTCATTGCAAATGCCAAGATTTCATTCTTTTTTATGGCTGAATAATATTATATATATATATATATATATATTCATATTTTTCTTTGTCCATTCATCAATTGATAGACTGAGAGAAACTTGGGCTGCTTCCATTACTTGGCTACTGTAAATAATGTTACTATAAAAATAAGGTTGTATGGGCGCCTGGGTGGCTCAGTTGGTTGGGCGACTGCCTTCGGCTCAGGTCATGATCCTGAAGTCCCAGGATCGAGTCCCACATTGGGCTCCCCATTCAGCGGGGAGTCTGCTTCTCCCTCTGGCCCTCCCCCTCTCATGTGCTCTCTCTCTCTCTCTCTCAAATAAATAAATAAAATCTTAAAAAATAATAAGGTTGTATGTATCCCTTTGAATTAGTATTTTTGTATTATTTGTGTAAATACCCAGTTGTCCAATTGCTGGATCATAGGGTAGTTCTATTTTTACCTTTTTGAAGAAACTCCATACTGTTTTCCAGAGTGGCTGCCCCAGTTTGCATTCCCAACTGTGTAAGGGAACTCCCCTTTCTCCACATCCTGGCCAACTCCTGTTGTTTCTTCTGTTCTTGAATTTAGCCAAATCTAACAGGAGTGAGGGGATATCTCCTTGTAATTTTCATTTGTATTTCCCTGATGGTATGTGATGATGAACATCTTTTCATGTGTCTGTTGGCAATCTGGATGTCTTCCTTGGAGAAATTTCTGTTCATTTCTTCTGCCCATTTTTAAATTAATTATTTGCTTTTTGGGTGTTGAGTTCCATAAGTTCATTATATATTTTGGATACTAATCCGTTATCAGATATGTCATCTGCAAATATCTTATCCCATTCTTTAAGTGGCCTTTTAGTTTTGTTGACTGTATCCTTTGCTGTGCAGAAGCTTTTTATTTTGATGTAATGTTAATACTTTATTTTTGCTTTTGTTTCCCTTGCGTCAAGAGACATATCTAGAGGGATGCCTGGGTGGCTCAGTCAGTTAAGCATCTGCCGTCAGCTCAGGTCGTGATCCCAGAGTCCTGGGATTTATCCCCACATTGGGCTCCCTGCTCAGCGGGGAGCCTGCTTCTCCCTCTGCCTGCCGCTCCCCCTGTTTGTGCTTACACACACTCTCTCTCTGGCAAATTAAAAAAAGAGAGAGGCATATCTAGAAAAAAAGTTTTTAAACTGATCGTTACCAGAAGGGAGGTGGTTGGGGAGATGGTTTAAATAGGTGATGAGGATTAAGGAGTGCACTTTTTTTAATTTTAATTTTTATTTGCACTGGGTATTGCATGGAAGTGTTGAATCCCTATATTTTATAAGTGAAACTAATATTACATTGTAAGTTAACTAACTGGAATTTAAATAAAAACTTTTAAAAAAAATTCCCTTGGGTGGCACCAAAGAGGTTATTGACTGTGTTCTTCTCTAGGATTTTTATGGTTTCAGGTCTCACACATAGGTCCTTAGTGCATTTTGAATTTATTTTTGTGTATGCAGTAAGTGGTCCAATTTCTTTCTTTTGAAGGTTGCTATCCAGCTTTCCCAACACCATGTGTTGTGGAGACTGTCATTTTCCCATCGGATATTCTTTCCTGCCTTGTTGAAGATTAATTGACCATATATTTGTGGATTTAGTTCTGGGATTCCTGTTCTCTTCTATTGATCTATGTGATGATTTTTTTTTTTTTTTTTTTTTTTTTTTTGGCCAATGCCATATTCTTTTGATTACTATAGGTTTGTAATATAGCTCATGCCTGGATTGTGATGCCTCCAGCTTTGTTTTTCCTTTTCAAGGTCAGTTGGGCTTTTCGGGGGCTTTTGAGGTTTCACACAAATTTTAGAATTGTTTATTCAAGTTCCATGAAAAATAGTGTTTATATTTTGATAGGGATTGCATTATAAGTGTAGATTGCTATAGGTAGTATAGACATTTTAACAATATTTGTTCTTCCAATCCATGAGCATGGAAAGTTTTTCCATTCCTTTGTCATCTTTAATTTCTTCCATCAGTGTTTTATAGTTTTCAGAGTACAGGTCTTTCACCTGTTTGGCAAAGTCTATTTCTAGGTATCTTATTATTTTTTTTCTTTTGGTGCAAATGTAAATGGGATTATTTTCTTTTTTTTTTAATTGAAATCCAATTAGCCAATTTATAGTATATCATTAGTTTTTTTATTTAAATTAAATTGGCCAACATATCATTGGTTTTTGATATAATGTTCAATGACTCATTAGTTGTGTATAACACCCAGTGCTCATCACATCACATGCTTTCCTTAATGCCCATCACCCAGTTACTTCATCTCCCCACCCACCTCCCTATCTGCAACCCTCAGTTTGTTTCCCAGAGTCAAGAGTCTCTCATGGTTTGTCTCCATCTCTGATTTCTTCCCATTCAGTTTTCGGTCCCTTCCCCTATGATCCTCTGCATTATTCCTTATATCCGACATATGAGTGAAAGCGTATGATAATTGTGTTTCTCTGCATGACTTATTTCACTTAACATAATACCCTCCAGTTCCATCCATGTCAATGCAAATGGTGGGTATTCATCACTTCTGATGGCTGAGTAATATTCCATTGGATATATGAACCACATCTTCTTTATCCATTCATCTGTTGAAGGACATCTCGGCTCCTTCCACAGTTTGGCTATTGTGGACATTGCTGCTATGAACACTACATCTGTATCTTTGGGATAAATACCTAGTGGTACAATTTCTGGGTCATAGGGTAGCTCTATTTTTAATTTCTTGAGGAACCTCCATACAGTTTCCCAAAGTGGCTGTACTAGCTAGCATTCCCACCAACAGTGTTAGAGGATTCCCCTTTCTTCACATTCTCACCAACATTTGTTGTTCCCTGTCTTGTTAATTTTAGCCATTCTAACTGGCTTAAGGTGGTATCTTATTGTATTTTTTATTTGTATTTCCCTGATGGCAAGTGATGTGGAGAACTTTTTCATGTGTCTGTTGGCCTTTTGTATATCTTCTTTGGAGAAGTGTCTATTCATGTCTTCTGACAATTTCTTGACTCGATTATTTGTTTTTTGGGGGGTTTTGAGTTTGAGAAGTTCTTTATGATATTGGATACCAGCCCTTTATCTGTAATGTCATTTACAAATATCTTCTCCCATTCTGCAGGTTGTCTTTTAGTTTTGTTGATTCTTTCCTTTGCCGTTCAGAAGCTTTTTATCTTGATGAAGTCCGAAGTTCATTTTTGCTTTTGTTTCCCTTGCCTTTAGAGATGTGTCTTGCAAGAAGTTGTTTTGTCCAAGGCCGAAGAGGTTACTGCTGGTGTTCTCTAGGATTTTAATGGATTCCTATCTCACATTTATATCTTTCATCCATTTTGAGTTTGTCTTGGGGTATGGTATAAGAGAATGGTTATTTCATTCTTCTGCATGTGGCTGTCCAATTTTCCCAGCACCATTTATTGAAGAGACTCTTTTTCCCATAGAATATTCCTTCCTGCTTTGTCGAAAATTAGTTGACCATAGAGATGAGGCTCTATTTCTGGGTTCTGTATTGTGTTCCATTGATCTATGTGTCTGTTTTTGTGGCAGTACCATGCTGTCTTGATGATGAGACCTTTGTAATATAGCTTGAAATCAGTCATTGTGATGCCCTAGCTGTGGTTTTCTTTTTCAACATTCCCCTGGCGATTTGGGGTCTTTTCTGATTCCATACAAATTTTAGGATTGTTTGTTCCAGCTCTGTGAAAAATGTCGATATTATTTTGATAGGAATTGCATTGAATGTGAAGATTGCTCTGGGCAGCAGAGACATTTTAACAATATTTATTCTTCCAATTCATGAGCATGGAATGTTTTTCCATCTCCTTGTGTTTTCCTCAATTTCTTTCATAAATATTCTATAGTTTCTAGAGTATAGGTCCTTTATCTCTTTGGTTAGGTATATCCCTAGGTGTCATATGGTTTTTGGTGCACTTGTAAATGGAATTGATTCCTTAATTTCTCTTTCTACAGTTACATTGTTAGTGTATAGAAATACATCTGATTTCTGTGCATTAATTTTGTATCTTGCCCCATTGCTGAATTGTTGTATGAGTTCTAGCAATTTTGGGGTGGATTCTTTTGGGTTTTCCACATAAAGTATCATGTCAACTGCAAAGAGAGAATTTGATTTCTTCTTTGCCAATTTGAATGCATTTTATTTCTTTTTGTTGTCTGATTGCTGAGGCTAGGACTTCTAATACTATGCTGAACAATAGTGGTCAGTGTGGGCATCCCTATCATGTTCCCAACCTTAAGGGAAAACCTCTCAGTTTTTCCCTATTGAGAATTATATTCACTGTGGGCTTTTCAAGAGGGCTTTTATGATGTTGAAGTGTGTTCCCTCTATCCCTGTATTTGAAGAGTTTTAATCAAGAAAGGATGGTGTATTTTATCAAAAGCTTTCTCTTCATCAATTGAGAGGACCATATGGTTCTTCTCTTTTCTTTTATTAATGTGCTCTATGACATTGATTGATTTGTGAATGTTGAACCATCCTGGCATCCCTGGAATAAATCCCACCTGGTCATGATGGATAATCCTTTTAATGTACTGTTGGATCCTATTGACTACTGTCTTGGTGAGTATTTTGGCATCCACATACATCAGAATTGGTCTGTACATTAGTCTGTAATTCTCCTTTTTGATGGGGTCTTTGGTTTTGGGATCAAGATAATGCTGGCCTCATAGAATGAGCTTGGAAGTTTTCCTTCTGTTTCTATTTTTTGAAACAACTTCAGTAGAATAGGTCTGATTTCTTCTTTAAATGTTTGGTAGAATTCCCCTGGGAAGCCTTCTGGCCCTGGACTCTTGTTTTTTGGGAGGTTTTTGATTAGTGTTTCAAATTCCTTGCTGGTTATTGGTCTGTTCAGATTGTCTATTTCTTCCTGTTTCAGTCTTGGTAGTTTATAAGTTTTCAGGAATGCATCCATTTCTTCCTGATTGCTTAATTTCTTGATATGTAGTTGTTGATAATAATTTCTAACCATTGTTTCTATTTCCTTGGTATGAGTCGTGGTCTTTCCCCTTTCAACATGATTTTATTAATTTGGGTCCTTTCTTTTTTCTTTTGGATAAGTCTGGCCAGTGGTTTATTGATCTTAATTATTTCAACAAACCAGCTTCTAATATCGTTTATCTGTTCTACTGGTTTTTTGGTTTTTATTTCATTGGTTTCTGCTCTAATCTTTATTATTTATTTTCTTCTGCTTGGTTTAGGCTTTATTTGCTGTTTCTTCTCCAGGTCCTTTAGGTGTAAGATTAGCCTGTGCATTTGGGATTTTTCTAATGTTTTGAGAGAGGCTTGGATGGCTATGTACTTCCCTCTTAGGACCAACTTTGCAGTACCCAGTAGGTTTTGAACCAATGTGTTTTCATTCTCATTAGTTTCAGTGAACTGTTTAAGGTCTTTTTTAATTTCTTGGTGGACCTATTCATTCTATAGCAGGATGCTTTTTTTAACCTTCAAGTGTTTTAGTTCCCTTTAAATTTCTTCATGTGATTGAAGCGTTTCAAAGCATTGTGGTCTTCAAATATGCAGGGAATCATCTCAGTCTTTTGGTATCAGTTGAGACCTGATTTGTGACCCAGTATGTGATCTATTCTGGAGAAAGTTCCATGTGTGCCAGAGAACAATGAGTATTCTGTTGTTTTTGGATGTAAAGTTCTACATTTATCAATGAAGTCCATCTGGTCCAAAGTGTCATTCAAAGTTCTTGTTTCTTTGTTGATCTTCTCCTTAGATGATCTGTCCAAGGCTGTGAGTGGAGTATTGAAGTCTCCTACAATTAATGCATTATTAATGATATGTTTTTTTTACTTTGGTTATTAATTGGTTTATATAATTTTCTTCTCCCACATTTGGGACATAGATATTTATGGTTGTTAAGACTTCTTGTTGGATAGAGCGTTTACATATGATATAGTATCCCTCTAAATCTCTAACTACAATCTTTGGTTTAAAATCTAATTTGTTTGATATGATGATTGCTATGCCAGCTTTCCTTTGAGGTCCACTAGTGTGGTAAATGGATTACCATCCCTTCACTTTCAGTCTGGAGGTGTCTTTAGTTTCAAAATGCATTGCTTGTAGAAAGCATATGGATGGGTTGGCTTTTTTATCCAAGCTGAAACCCTGTGTCTTTTTACTGGAACATTCAGCCAATTTACATTTAGCCTACGCAGTGAAAGGTATGAACTTAGTGCCTTTGTATTGCTTCTAAAGTCCCTGTTTCTGTAGATTGTTTCCATTACTTTCTGGTCCAAGTTATTCTTGAGGTCTTCTTCGCTTACAGTATCCCCCATAATATTTCTTGCATGCTTGCCTTGGTGTTCACATATTCTTTCAGTTTTGGTCAGTCCTGGAAACTCTTTATCTCCCGTGAATGATAGCCTTGCTGGATAAAATATTCTTTTTTTGTTAAATTTTATTTTATTTTATTATGCTATGTTAGTCACCATACAATATATCATTCGTTTTAGATGTAGTGATCCACGATTCATTGTTTTTGTATAATACCCAGTGCTCCATGCAGTAAGTGCCCTCCTTAGTACCCATCACCAGGTTAATCCATTCCCCCAACCTCCTCCCCTCTAAAACCCTCAGTTTATTTCTCAGAGTCCATAGTCTCTCATGGTTCATCTCCCCTTCCGATTTCCCCCCTTCCTTTTTCCCTTCATTCTTCTAATGTCCTCCAAGTTATTCCTCACGTTTCACAAATAAGTGAAACAATATGATAATTGATTTTCTCTGCTTGACTTATTTCGCTTAACATAATCTCCTCCAGTCCCATCCATGTTGATGTAAAAGTTGGGTATTCATCCTTTCTGATGGCTGAGTAATATTCCATTGTATATATGTACCACATCTTCTTTATCCATTCATCTGTTGAAGGGCATCTTGGCTCTAACCACAGTTTGGTTATTGTGGACATTGCTGCTAGGGACATTGGGAGGCATATGGCCTTTCTTTTCACTACATCTGTGTCTTTGGGGTAAATACCCAGGAGTACAATTGCCAGGTCATAGAGTAGCTTTATTTTTAATATTTTGAGTCACCTCCACACTGTTTTCCAAAGTGGCTTTACCAACTTGCATTCCCACCAACAGTGTAAGAGAGTTCACATTTCTCCACAACGTCTCCAACATTTGTTGTTTCTTGCCTTGTCAAATTTGCCATTCTAACTGGAATAAGGTGGTATCTCAATGTGGTTTTGATTTGGATTTCCCTGATGGCTAATGATGATGAACATTTTTTCATGTGTCTGTTAGCCATTTGTATGTCTTCTTCAGAGAAGTGCCTGTTCATGTCTTCTACCCATTTTTTGATTTGATTGTTTGTTTTTTGGGTGTTGAGTTTGAGAACTTCTTTATAGATCTTGGATTTCAGCCCTTTATCTGTAGAGTCATTTGCAAAACTCTTCTCCCATTCGGTGGGTTGCCTCTTTGTTTTGTTGACCGTTTCCTTTGTTGTGCAGAAGTTTTTTAGCTTGATGAAGTCTCAAAAGTTCATTTTTGCTTTTGTTTCACAAGCCTTTGGAGATATATCTTGAAAGAAGTTGCTGTGGGCGATGTCCAAGAGGTTACTGCTTATGTTCTCCTCTAGGATTTTGATGGATTCCTATCTCACATTGAGGTCTTCCATCCATTTTGAGCTTATCTTTGTGTATGGTGTTAGAGAATGGTTGAGTTTCATTCTTCTGCATGTGGCTGTCCAATTTTTCCAGCACCATTTATTGAAGAGACTGTCTTTTTTTTCATTGCATATTTTTTCCTGCTTTTTTGAAGATTAGTTGACCGTAGAATTGAGGATCCATATCTGGGCTCTCTATTCTGTTCCATTGGTCTATATGTCTGTTTTTGTGCCAGTATACCATGCTGTCTTGGTGATCACGGCTTTGTAATATAGCTTGAAATCAGGCAACGGGATGTCCCCGGCTTTGTTTTTCTTTTTCAACATTTCCTTGGCGATTCGGGGTCTTTTCTGATTCCATACTAATTTGAGGATGGTTTGTTCCACCACTTTGAAAAATATCATTAGAACTTTGATCAGGATGGCATTGAAGATACAGATTGCTCTGGGTAGCTTAGACATTTTAACAATGTTTATTTTTCCAATCTATGAGCATGGAATGTTTTTCCATCTTTTTGTGTCATCTTCGATTTCTTTCATGAGTGTTCTGTAGTTCCTAGAGTATAGATCCTTTACCTCTTTGGTTAGGTTTATTCCAAGGTATCTTATGGTTTTTGGTGCTATTGTAAATGGAATCGTTTCTCTAATTTCTCTTTCTATAGTTGCATTGTTTTTGTATAGAAATGCCACTGATTTCTGTGCATTGATCTTGTATCCTGCCACATTACTGAATTGCTATGTGAGTTCTAGTAATTTGGGGGTGGAGTCTTTTGGGTTTTTGACATAAAGTATCATGTCATCTGCAAAGAGAGTGTGTTTGACTTCTTGTTTGCCAATTTGAATACCTTTTATTTCTTTTTGTTGTCTGATTCCTGTTGCCAGGGCTTCTAGTACTATGTTGAACATTAGTGGGGAGAGTGGGCATCCTTGACGCGTTCCTGATCTTAAGGGAAAGGCTCTCAGCTTTTCCTCCTTGAGGATGATATTTGCTATGGGTTTTTCATAGATGGATTTTACGAACCTGAGGAATGTTCCCTCAGTCCCTATACTATGAAGAGTTTTAATCAGGAAAGGATGCCCTTATTTTGTCAAATGCTTTTTCTGCATCAATTGAGAGGGCCATATGGTTCTTCTCCCTCCTCTTATTAATATGTTCTATCACACTGATTGATTTGCGAATGTTGAACCACCATTGAATCCCGGGGATAAATCCCACTTGGTCGTGGTGGATGATCCTTTGAATGTATTTTTGGATTCTATTAGCTAGGATATTGTTGCGGATTTTGGGATCCATATCCATCAGGGATATGGGTCTGAAATTCTCCTTTTTGATGGGGTCTTTGCCTGGTTTGGGGATTAAGGTAATGCTGGACTCATAGAATGAGTTTGGAAGTTTTCCTTCTCTTTCTATTTTTTGAAACAGCTTCGGTAGAATAGGTATTATTTCTTTGATTGTTTGGTAGAATTCCCCAGGGAATCCATCAGGCCCTGGACTCTTGTTTTTTGGGAAGTTCTTGATCACTGCTTCAATCTCATTACTGATTATTGGCCTATTCAGGTTGTCAATTTCTTCCTGTTTCAGTCTGGGCAGTTTATAGGTTTCCAGGAAGGCATCCATTTCATCCACATACTCAATTTATTTGCATATAGTTGTTGATAATAATTTCTAATATTTTTTTCTATTTCCTTGATGTTAGTTGTGATCTCTTCCTTTTCATTAATAATTTTATTAATTTGTGTCCTTTCTCTTTTCTTTTGCATAAGTCTGGCCAGTGGTTTATCAATCTTATTAATTCTTTCAAGGGACCAGCTTCTAGTTTTGTTGGTCTGATCTACTGTGTTTCTGGTTTCTAGATCATTCGTCTCTGCTCTAATCTTAATTATTTCTCTTCTAATGCGTGGCTTAGGCATCCTTTGTTGCTTTTTCTCCAGTTATTTAAGGTGTAAATGTACTTGGTGAATTCAGGATTTTTCTTTCTTTCTTTCTTTCTTTCTTTTTTCTTTTTCTTTTTCTTTCTTTCTTTCTTTC
>NC_058419.1:77958162-78006034 GCF_002201575.2 Neomonachus schauinslandi | reverse complement strand
TTTTTTTGCGTGAGGCTTGGATGGCTATGTATTTCCCCCTTAGGACCGCCTTTGCATTATCCCACAGGTTTGGACCAATGTGTTTTCATTCTCATTGGTTTCCTTGAACTGTTTAGGTTCTTTGATTTCTTGGTTGACCCAAACATTCTTGAGCAGAGTGGTCTTTAGCTTCCAAGTGTTTGAATTCCTCCAAAGTTTTTCTTGTGATTGAATTCCAGTTTCAAAGCATTATGGTCTGAGAATATGCAGGGAATAATAACAAACTTTTGCTTCTGTTGAGACCTGATTTGTGAGCCATTATGTGGTCTGTTCGGGAGAAAGTTTTATGTGCACTCGAGAAGAATGAGTATTCTGTTTACGTGAAATGTTCTGTATTTATCCATGATGTCCATCTGGTCCCATGTGTCATTCAAAGCTCTTGATTCTTTGTTGATTTTCTGTTTAGATGATCTGTCCATTGCTGAGAGTGGAACATTGAGGTCTCCTACAATTAACGTATTGTTATCAATATGACTCTTTATTTTGGTGAACAGTTGGCTTATGTAGATGGCTGCTCCCATGTTGGGGGCATAGATATTTACAATTTTTAGATCTTCTTGTTGGATAGACCCTTTAAGAATGATATAGTGTCCTTCTGTGTCTCTTATTACAGACTTTAGTTTAAAATCTAATTTGTCTGATAAGAATTGCCACCCCAGCTTTCTTTTGAGGTCTGTTGGCATGGACGATGTATTTCCATCCCTTCACTTTCAGTCTCAATGAATCTTTAGGTTCAAAATGAGTCTCTTGTAGACAGCATATGGATGGGTCCTGTCTTTTTATCCAACCTGCAACCTTGTGCCATTTTATGGGAGCATTTAGGCCATTCACATTGAGGGTGATTATTGAAAGATATGAATTAATTGTCATCATGTTGCCTGTGAAGACCTTGTTTCTATAGATTGTAAATTTCTGTTTTGTTTCAGTCTTGGGGTCTTTCTCCTTTTATAGAAGCCCCCTTAATATTTCTTGCAGGGCCAGCTTAGTAGTCACATATTTTTTTCAGTTTCTGCTGGTTTTGGAAGCTCTGCATCACTCCATCCATTCTAAATGACAGCCTTGTCAGGTAAAGTATTCTTGGGTGCTTGGTCTTCTCATTTAGTACCCTGAATATGTCTTGGCAGTTCTTTCTGGCTTGCCAGGTCTCTGTGGATAGGTCTGACGTTCTTCTGACGTTCCTCCCTCTGTATGTAAGGAATCTCTTCCCCCTAACTGCCCTTAAGATGGTTTCCTTGGTTCTAAGATTTGTGAGTTTTACTATTACATGTCGGGATGTTGGCCTGTTTTCCTTGATTTTGGGAGGGGTCCTCTCTCCCTCTAGGACATGAAGGTTTTTTTCATTCCCCAGATTAGGGAACTTTTCAGCTACAATTTGCTCAAATATATCTTCTAGTCCTCTGTCTCTCTCTCTCCACCCCCTCAGGTATCCCAATAATTCTGACATTGGAACACTTCATGGTGTCTCTTATTTCTCTGATTCCATTTTCATGGTTTTTGAGTTGTTTTTTCCTGGCCTCCTCTTATTCCTTCTTTTCTATCAATTGGTCTTCTACATCACTAATTCGTTCTTTGCCTCGTTTACCCTAGCTGTTAGATTATCTAGATTAGATTGGATCTCATTGATAGCTTTTTTATGTTCTGCCAGTCCAGCTTTCATTTCTGCCCTTAGAGACTCTATGTTGCCTTTAAGCGATTTCTCCATTTTCACAATTGCTACCCTGAATTCCATTTCTGACATCTTGGTTATATCTGTAACCATTTATAAATCTGTGACAGAAGTCACAGTCTCTGGGTCTTTCCTATTTTGGGGGTTCCTCCTCCTAGTTATTTTGTTGAGGGGTAGTTGAGGGAATGTACAGAGTCAAAATTATTGACCATAGCCCAAGCATGATGCACTTGTTTTATAGAGAACTTTGGGTTCGGTCTCTTTTTCTCCCAGCCTGTCTTCTGGGGAGTTGGTGCTGTACTGTTACTCAGGGAACCCTGTTTGGGCAGAGTTGCTCAGCCCCCTGTGGTGAGGGATGGGCTTAGGGAAAACCGGTTTTTTGGGGCTTTGTTCTCTGGTAGGTTTCCCTGGTGGCTTTCCGTATCTCTTCTGAGAGTCAGAGCAGAAGAGATCATTTCCAACTCTCTGCCTGAGAACAGAGAGATCACAGTCTGTTCTTCAGTGAGTTCTCCAGTCCCCATTATCTATTTCTGTCTTTGCTGCTATAAACTGCAGCGTCCTTGTTTGTGCACCCCTCAGCAGTGCTCCCAGTCTTTGCCTCCAAGTTGGGGCATGTCTCTGCCCTTTGTGTTTCTAAAACCACCAGCCACCCGCAGTTCACACGCATGGCCCCACTGTTCCAGGTTTCAGTCCGGGGGTTGCCCTAAGGTCCATTCCCCATCTCTACTGTTCTGCGAGTCTGTGCCCTATCCCCAACATGGGAGGCTTTTGGGATCCTATGTTATTTCACCTTCCCAGGGCCAGTGCTTATGGTAGCTCCCACCCCCTTCTGTTTATCTTCTGATATGTGCCCATGGAATCACGGCTCCCTGCTTCATACCTCAAAGCCAACTGCCTGTGATATGCTCTTTGTAGAGATCCAGATCTATCTTCTTACATCTCAGGTTGATTTCATAGGTGTTCAGAGTGGTCTGGTAGGTATTCAGTGCAATTCCAGGGACTGGTTGGAATAGGGTTCCCTACTCCTCCGCTATCTTTTCCTGAACCCCCTGGATAAAATATTCTTGTCTGCCTGTTCTTCTGATTAGTGCCCTGTATTTATCTTGTCAGCCCTGTTTGGACTGCCAGCTTTCTGTGGATAGGTCTGATGTTATTCTGGTGTTCCTCCCTCTGTACGTGAGAAACCTCTTCCCCCTAGCTGCTCTCAGGGTAGCTTCTTTGACTCTATGATTTGCAAGCTTTAGTGTTATTTGTCAGTGTGTTGATCTTTTTTTTTTTTATTATTGATTTTGAGATGGGTCCTCTTGGACGTGAATGCTTGTCTCCTTTCCCAGATTAAGGAAGTTCTCAGTCATGATGTGCTCCACCCTTTCTTGGATCCCAATGATCCTGATATTGGTTCTTTTCAATGTTTCATTAAATTCTCTGTGTCTCTTTTCATGTGCTATGAGTTGTTTTTGTTTCTTTTCTTCAATTTCATTCCTTTCCATCAGCCTGTCTTCTAGATCACTTATTCTGTCTTCTGCTTCCTTTACCCTAGCTGTTAGAGCATCCAATTTAGAGTGCATCTCTTTCATATCATTTGTAAGCTTGGCCTGATTAGATCTCATTTCTGTCCTTAGAGATTCTGTATTGTCATATGCTTTTTTGAAGCATTGCCATCAGCTTTATAATTGCTATCCCGAATTCTATCTCTGACATTTTGTTTATATCCATATCCATTAGTTCTATGGCAGAGGACACTGACTCTTGTTCTTTTCTATGTTGTGAGTTCCTCTTCCTAGTCACTCTGCCCAGGAAAGGATAGGTGAGGGAATGAACAGAGTCCAAAATATCCACCACAATCCAAGCAAAATGCACCCTATAAAAATCCCAAATGTTCAGAAGCTACCACAGAAACACAAACAAAGACAAGATGATTCAAAACAAGAAAAAAAAAAAGGTGGGGGGAGAGACTCTAATCTCTCAGGTTGGGCAAAGCAGGGTGATCTGCCTGTTCCTGATTGATTTTTGGTCTGTGTGTTAGAAGACACTATATCCCAAAATTGCAGAGTCATAACTTGATATGTATATCAAGATAAAATTGAATAGAGTGAAAAACGGACTAGTATGGGTCATAAATTTATAAAACGTAGATGTGTATAAATAAAAGTTAAGAAGCGACTTAAAAACATAAGTTAGGAAATAAGAATCTATTTGAAATGGGAACAGGGTAAAAAAAAAAAGAAACAAAAAAGAACTTTAAAATTTTAGCCTGAAGTATAAACAAGTCATGAGGGATAATCTGGAGCTCACTGTATTATTTTCCTCTGGCTCTGGAGTTTTACAGTCCTGTGGAAAATAAGCTTGTCATCCACCTGTTCTTCCAGTCTGTTTTCTGGGGGAGGGGCTTGCTGTGCTGCTTCTCAGGTGTCTTTGCCTGTGTGGAGTTGCCCAACCCCTTGTCAGGGGGATGGGTTTTATATGAGTTGATCCTCTGTGTTGCTTTTGTTCCCTGGCAGCTTTCCACACCTCTTTAGAGGGTCAGAGCAAATATGGCCCTGTGGGAATCTCTGGCCCAGAGCTGCAAGATCGCAGTCCCCTTCCTTCAATAAAGCCTCCAGGTCAAACTGTCTCCACTTCTGTGTGTACTAAACTCCACAGACTTGTGCTATTCACACCCACTGCAACTCTCCCGGGGGAGTTCTGGGGACCTGGGAGCATCTCGGTGCTTTGTGCCTTTGCAATTGTGTGCAGCTGTGGGTTCGCAGGTGCACCTTCTTCCGTGGCTCCCAGATCATGGCTGGGTGCCACCTCAGTGTCCTTTCGGGGGCCACACAACCTTGAGAGCTGTTGCCCAGTCATGGGTGCCACCTATGTGTGTGCCAAACTGCCCATGGCTCGCACCTGGTGCCACTCTCCCAGGAGGAGTTCTAGTGACCTGTGAGCATCTCTGTGCTTTGTGTCTTTGTGACCTCGAGTGGTTGTGGGCTCGCTCACTCACCTGGTTCTGCTGTTCTCAGCTCATGGTTGGGTGCTGCCCTAGTGTCTTTCCTGGGGTGACTGCCACGCTGAGAGCTGGTGCCCAGTCATGAGTGTAGCCTCTTGGATTGTAAACAGCCCACGCATTCTAGTCCTTTTCAGGTTACTCAAGGAGAAAGTAGTCTCCCTACTGGTCTTGCTTGTAGTTTATGGTGACCAGAGCTGGGAATCCCTTCTGGGCTCACTGACCATAACCAGTCTCCTTGCTCTATTACTTGGGCACTCTATCTGTTCAGGCTCCCCTGTTCTTTCTGAGTCTCCTGGGATCCTGAGACCATAATGATCCATGTAGAATTCTGACCTATTCATCCCTTGTGCCTCTTCCAGAAAGGGATGTCTCTTACTGGAGCAGATTTCTAAGGGTCCCAATTTTGTGCTCTGGTGTTATATCACTTTCTTGTGGCCAGCTTATGGAGGCTTCCTGCCCCCTGTTTATCTTTGGATATTTCCCCCAAAGATTCAAGTTTCTGCACCTAACATCTCAGGTTGAATTTGTGTGTGTTCAGAATGGGTTGATAGATATCCAGCTAAATTTGAGGGACCAGATAAAATGAGGTCATCCACTCTGCTGCCATCTTGCCCCTTCCTCACTTCCATGTCCTTTTTTTTTAAAATTTTCTTCTTTGATTTCCTGGTGGACCCATTCATTATTGAGTACCATGATGTTTAACTCCCATGTATTTGTGGTCTTTCAAAATTTTTCTTGTGGTTGACTTCATGTTTCATTGTGTTGTTGTCTGAAAATATGCATGGCATTGTCAACATTTTTGTATTTGTTGAGGCCTTATTTGTGACCTACTATGTGTTCTTTTCTGGAGAATGTCCCATGTGCACTTGAAAACAACATGGATTCTGCTGCTTTAGGATGAAATGTTCTGAATATATCTGCTAAGTCCACCTGGCGTCTTATTCAAAGAGATTGTTTCTTTCTTGATTTTCTGTTTAGATGATCTACCCATTAATGTAAGTGAGGTGTTAAAATTCCCTAGTATTATTGTATTATTATCAATTAGTTGCCTTATGTTTGTTATTAATTATTTTATATATTTTGGTGCTCTGAAATGTTTGGGTCATAAATATTTATGATTGTTAGATCATCTTGTTGTATAGTTCCTTTTATTATGATATAGTGCCTTTCTTCATCTCTTGTTACAGTCTTTGGTCTAAAATCTAGTTTGTTATAAATATTGCTACTCTGGCTTTTTTTTTTCTTCCTTTTTTATTTTGAGAGAGAGTGAGAACATGAGCAGGGGATGGGGCAAAAGTAGAGGTAGAGAGAGGATCTTAAGCAAGCTCCTCACCCTGTGAAAAGCCTAATACAAGGCTTTATCTCATGACCCTGAGATTATGACCTGAGCCAAAATCAAGAGTCAGGCACTTAACTGACTGATCCATCCAGGAGTCCCAGAAAATGTCTTAAAAGCAGAAACATACAGGAAGAGCTTAACTTACCTTGGAAGACCCAGATGAATAGCATCAGGTCTCTCCACAGAAACTTACCACATCAGAAAGGAGTGGGACGTTATATTCAACCTCTTGAATGGGAAAAATATGCATCAAGAATATCCAGAAAGGCTTTCATTCAGAATGGAGGGAGAGATAAACAGTTTCCCAGACAAACAAAAACTAAAGAAGTTTATGACCACTAAAGCATCCCTGCAAGAAATATTAAAGGGGAATCTGTGAGTGGAAAGCAAAGATCAAAAGTGAGAAAGACTAGAAAGGAATAGAGAATATCTCCAGAAACAATGACAAAACAAGTAATAAAATGGCAATAAATTCGTATGAGTAATTACTCTGCAAATAGACTAAATGTTCCAATCAAAAGACATATGGTGTCAGAATGGATAAAAAATTAAAAAAAAAGACCCATCTATATATTTGCTGCCTATAAGAGATACATCTTAGATCTAAAGACAACTGCACATTTAAAGTGAGGGGATGGAAAAACATTTATCATGCAAATGGACGTTAAAGAAAGCCTGAGTTGTTAGGGCACCTGGTGGCTCAGTTGATTGTGTCCCTCTCCTTCTCTCTAATTCCTATAAAAATCAGACCCTCTTTTCAAGCATATACTGAAGTTCTACCTCCTTTCAAGTTTTCTGTCACTACCCCAGTTTTCACATATTTCTCCTTTCTCTTAAATTCTCTTTAGCATGTAGTAAACACTGTCACAATTTAAGCCTTTATGGGTACAGACTGAATGAGAAAGCCCTGAGACCAGAATCATTACAGAAATGGATGACTCTCCAGCAGAGTAATAAGGCAGTAACCTGTGGTGCTGATATAAACTAATGGCAATACTGACACCGAGAAACATTGCCCTTATAAGATTGATTGTAGTGGATTCTTTACTCTTCTCATAGACTATCCTGTTCAGCTACCTTCAGGAATCAGAAAGTCAGACCTAAGTCTAAGGAAGGCTACATAGGTGCAGCCAAAATCAGAGGGACAGAAGACAGTGATGGCCAGGAGCAACCATGAGAGTGAATAATGCAAATTTGTAGACAAAGTTAAGTAATTGGCCTCTGAGGACTCCTATATAGATATAGAGTTAATAAGTTTACAAAAGCAATTGGCATGCAGGTGTGAGAAAAGCAATATATCCAAGATGAAATGGACCCTCTTAAAAACAATTTTGAGGATGCTCTATAACTAAAAGAGCTTTAATAGCTTTGTAAATCAAGAACTATTATTTCTATAAGAAAGGTATAAAACTGTCTTAGGTTTGTGAATGGAAAAGATATCTAAACCAATCAAATTCATTCAATAGTTTGGGCAAAATATATTTTCACCAATTCCACAAATATTTAATAAGCACCTAGAAGACACTGTTCTAAGTTGCTGCAATTTTGATAGTCAATGAAATAGACAAAATCATTCTGTAAAAATAATCTTGGATTTCATTGTTTTTGTCCATGCACATTACTACTACTATTTGGAAGTGAGAGAGATTATCCTGCTTTGTGATAAATGAAAGAACCTTGCCCTGAAGAAAAAAAAGACCCACAGAAACTGCAGCTAAGAAAGATAAAGAATGCCATGCAACCACTCATTATATAGGCCCCATTGTACCTGCCTCCTTGCTTAGTTCTGATACTACCCATAATACCATTATCCAACAACAAACTATGGTAGAATCTTGTCTAGTACTTTCAGTATTCTGTATGCATGCATATCCATATAGATGTATTTTTTGTTTGTAAAAAGTTGCCTTATAATATATGTACTCCTTTGTATAATGCTTCTGTCACTTCAAATTATGAAATTTTCCAAATGTATTAAAATTTTAATATTTAGATATTAAAAAGTTAAATAATACCATGAAAGTTCAGCAAAGATATATAGAAGAATCTTTGTCTAATTTCAGATAAGGAAAGTTTTTCTAAACAGAAATACAAAAACTCATACTTGGAAAATCTAATTTGGCTTCTTAAGAATTAAAACATCCTGGGGCACCTGGGTGGCTCAGTTGGTTAATCATCTGACTCTTGGTTTTGCTCAGGTCATAATCTCATGGGTCCTGGGATCAAGCCCCACCATGGGCTCCATGTTCAGCAGGGAGTCTGTTTGAGATTTTCTCCCTCTGCCCCTCCCCTCACACACTCTCTCTCAAATAAATAAATAAATAAAACTTAAAAATAAGAATTAAAACATCCTTATAATAATGAGTCCCATAAACATTTTAAATGGTAAATAAAAACTAGTAAGAGAAAGATATAGATAGATAAAAAATGTATATATAACAGACAATGACTAGTCTTACATTATAAGGAGATTTTAGCAATTAATAACGAGAAAATAATATAAACATATACAGAAATAATATATACACACATATATATGCACTCTAAACACTACATATGTGTGTGTGTATATGTATGTATATATATATACATACATAGAGAGTTTTGAAATCTCGCTCCCTCTTTAGGTATATATGAAGGACAGAGATTTCAAAATTGTCTATATATATATACACACATATATAGTGTATATAGTGTATATATGTGTATATATATGCATATATATAGATTTTCAAAATTGTCTATGTGTATATATATACACACATATATAGTGTATATAGTGTATATATATGTGTGTATAAAAATGCATACACACACATACACAAATGTATGTGTTTGCCTTCCCTAAGAATCAAAGGCAAATAACGAGATACCACTGTTCATCTTTTTAAATTGCTAAAAATTGTAGGGAAATGATTATATTCAATACTGACAGTTGAGAAAAAATGTTCTCATACACTAGCAGTGGGAGCTTGAATGTGTACAATCTTTAACACTCTGATTAAAAAACCTTTGACTATGTCATTTCTCTTATAGAATAACATTCTCAAGAAAAACCTAGAGGGTTGGGCCTTGGCAAGGGGCCAAACTCAGTGGAAGACTGGAAACGGGGCGGGACCACAGGGAGGGAGGGGCGAGGTGGACAATAAAGAATGCAGAGCCTCCTCTATGACGTTGGGGACCGTGTTTGACTAGGGCCTAGGCAGAGGTGGCAGGCCACAGCAATGCCATGGCAGTGAAGTTTTTGCAACCGTCTCATTTAGGGGCTCTGAGATCTTTCATTTATGGGGCCCCTGAGCAGTCGGATACTGCAACGCAGGGAATCAGGCACAGTTAATTCGCAGCCGCCAGCAGCCCAGGCGGGCCCCAGTTATATATCTGGCAGCCATAAACGCAAGCAGAGCAATGGGCTCAGCTTGAGCCCGGAATCTGAGATCAGCCAAAGGTCTTTAGACCAGGAAGAGGATCTACAGCATGTAGTCAGCACAAGCCAGTGTAAAAAAGTTAAGATTGCATCTGAGTATGCTTACCAAACTTTATTTTTGCGTGGGGAAACAAGTGATGTTAAAGTTCGTGCCCTTGAGAAAGTATGGTGTTTACACAAAATGTTTTTATGTCAGTCAAGCTACTTTGCTACTATGTTTAGAGGTTCTTGGGAAGAATCGCATAAAGATATTATTGACCTGGAGATTAATGACCAGAATATAGATGTAGATTCCCTGCACTTTGTACTAGGCTCATTGTATAGGGATAAATACATCTTAATGGATCCCCTTCAAATTCCACGAATTTTGGCAACAGCATGCCTGTTTCAAGTAGAAGAATTAATTCAGCAGTGTGATGAAACCATGAAGAGAACAATTAATGCAAAAACTGTATGTGGCTATTATGCAGCAGCAGAGACCTACGGGTTAGATTCTGTAAAGACAGGGTGCTTTGAATGGCTTCTCCACAATTTGATGACACATCCAAGTGTTGAACTTTACAAAGAACTCAGTATAGATCTCATGAATCTTCTCATTTCTTCTTCTAATTTATTAGTAATGCAGAAGGAAATAGATGTATATACCACACTTAAAGAGTGGATGTTCCTTCGCCTTAATCCAGCTTGGAAAGGCTCAATGAAACAGCTTTTAGTTAATGCAAACGACTGGTTTTCTAGGCACAAGGAATGTGTTGGTAACATTTCCTTTCTTGAAACCAAACAAGGCATACCTTTCCAACCAGTGTTTAAAAACTTAAGATTTCAGCATATCATCTCTGACCTGGCCTCCACAAGAGTTATTGAACAAGACACTCTGATACCTTCAAAGTGGTTATCATCTGTTTATAAACATCAATGGTTTACCCTGCTTAGAGCACAACAATATAGGGAAATTGGGCCTCAAAACATCAATGAAACAGAACTTGAAGAACATAGCATGAGATGCGGTAAGAGGATTGTCAAAGATGGAAAATACTCCTGGAAGTGGTCAGGTTACAACTTTGGCTTTCCCTTACATGTCATCTTCACCAGCCATTATATAATTTTCAAGCAAAATACTTTCAGTCAGCCATGTGACAGTTCCATTTCTCTACAACCTCTAAGAAATATTGCATTCAGATTAACTTTGGTATATTTTGATTCTGGTGGAAAACTAAGTTTCAGCAAAACAACTGGTTATAAAATACTTACTTTTGAAAAGGATGAGGAGCAAGTGGTCATGAAGTTGGATAGCACCGTTCTGAGCTTCCCTTTGTATATATTCTGTAACTTCTTGTTTATATCATTAGAAAATCCAGGAAATTGACAATCTTGTCAATTAGTATATATTAGCATTTTGAAAACTTTTGATGTCTCATTTCATTTAGTGGTCCTACTGTTAAACACAATAAAGACCAATAACAGAAATGAAAATAATCTTTCAAATATAACTATCATAAATGACTACTATTTATCTTCATTTTATTTCTGCATATCAATGAAGAAAAAGTTTAATTCCAAGAAAATATATCTGTGAAACCAAATAGTCAATGATGCTGACATCTTTTACTTTTCATTTACCATCAATAGGCAAGTTCCAAATGGCAAAAAGAGACTATAGGAACCAAAAATAAATTAACTTGTTAGATAAATTTTACCTTAACTAATATTGAGAGAGAATAAAAAAAATTCCTCCTTGCTAAAATTGTTGCACAAATGTGACTCTAATTGCAGCAATATTACAAAAGAGTCAATCAAGTTAAACCTATGATTAGGAATTTTCTTTGGACTCAATAATGTACAGATTTAAATAGCCAGACAAATAATGTCAGATTTTACAACTTTACATATGGTATAATTTGTTGATATTTTACAATTTATCTGCCACATGTCCCATTTTCTCTGTGGTTTGGAGGATGCATATTGCTAACTATTTATCGGGAAAATATGTATTTTCCACACTTAAAGAGTGAAAATACAGATTAAAAAGTGGATATGTAATGCATATAAATTATATATACATATTATATAATTATATATTATTATATATCATATTAAGATATACACAATATATTAACATAAGTATATAATAACAATTGTATAGCATATAACATATAATAACATAATTTTATATATTATATGTAAATATATACAAATAAATATATAGTTATATAATATATGAATTCATATATATGCACACACACATACAGTTTTTGAAATGGTTGGATAAGCACTATGGACTAAAATGGGTTTCCATAAATACCAGTCATTCTTATGGATATCCAGATATGAATAATTTCAAAGTATCCTCTTCATTTTTTCTATTTGTACTTGTTTACTCTTTTTGGCCAGAGTTTGTTCTTTTTGTCTATACAGTATTTGAAGTAACATTTCTTTCTTTTTATTTTAAGATTTTATTTATTTGACAGAGAGAGAGACAGCGAGAAAGGGAACACAGGCAAGGGGGAGTGGGAGAGGGAGAAGCAGGCCCTCTGCTGAGCAGGGAGCCTAACATGGGGCTCAATCCCAGGATCCTGGGATCATGACCTGAGCCGAAGGCAGATGCTTAATGACTGAGCCACCCAGGAGGCCCTGAAGTAACATTTATTTCAAAATAAAACCCAATTGGGTAAATATTATACTTTCAAAAATATGTCTGCTAGTTCATGAGCTAGGAAGAGAGAGCCCTGTCTGTCCAGCTGACTGGTGCAACTTTCAAAAATTTTTATAGCACCTTGAATGCTGTTTATATTGGTTTCAATATGATTGTCTTTTTCTATGAATGTACATAATAATCATATCACATATTCCTTGTATACCAAGCATGCAATCAAGAATAACTTATTTTAATGTGCTTACCACAGCCATTTTTCAATTTTTATTTGCATGGCCTTCATGTTCTATCAAATTGTAAGGACCTTGCAATAACATACATCAGGTATTCCATCCCCTTTTGAGGCAGTCTGAATGAATTCTCAATTTCTAATTTTAAAAACTTGGAACTTTTACAAAATAAAAATCCTAAATTTGAAAGAGAACAGTAGGGGAAAGTAGAATTGCACATGGTATCTCAAAAATCTGTGGTACGCCCCCAAAAGACTGCTTAGTAGCTTAACAGATATTACTGTCATATCTTCCTCAAGTATCTCAACCAGTGTTACACATAAGCAGAGGGGTAATGATAGCAATAGAAAAATATGATTGGCATGCTCCATATTTCCCCAAATAACTTAGGATCATTGTTTCACATACTCTGCCAATTCCAAAACATGAGCGAGCCTGTAAATAATTTAGGTTATGTCTTAGTCCCTTGGTCTCCACCTGGTCCTTTGATCATCATTTAAGATAGATAATTTATTTTTTTAATTTAGTTTTTGTTTTTTTAGAAAGAGAGTGCACATATGAACAGGGTAGGGGTAGGGGAAGGGCAGAGGGAGAGGGAGAGGGAGAGAATCTTAAGCAGGCTCCACACCTAGCATAGAGCCCAATGCGGGGCTTGATCTCACGACCCTGAGATCACGACCTGAACCAGAATCAAGAGTGTGTTGCTTAACTGACTGAGCCACCCAGGTGCCCCTGACATAGGCAATTTAAGTAAAGATCAAGAATGCAACTTTCCATTCCAGTGGCTCAAGATCTAACCTACCACTCTGGTGATGAGTGAAGCTACCAAAAGACACTAGAAAATACCAGAAACTTGGTGAATCTGTTTTCTTTTCTTTCTTTTTTTTTTTTAAAGATTTATTTATTTATTTGACACAGAGAGACACAGCGAGAGAGGGAACACAAGCAGGGGGAGTGGGAGAGGGAGAAGCAGGCTTCCCACGGAGCAGGGAGCCTGATGCGGGGCTCAATGCCAGGACCCCGGGATCATGACCTGAGCCAAAGGCAGACGCTTAATGACTGAGCCACCCAGGTGCCCCGGTTAATCTGTTTTCTTAATGTGACTGGCCACTTTATTTTATTTATTTATTTATTTATTTATTTATTTGTTTATTTATTTATTTATTTATTTATTTATTTATTATGTTAATCACCATACATTACATCTTTAGTTTTTGATGTAGTGTTCCATGATTCATTGTTTGCATATAACAGCCAGTGCTCCATGCAGAACGTGCCCTCTTTAATACCCATCATCTACTGGCCACTTTATTTTAAATTCAAGTTAGTAATCCAATTTAGTATTAAATAAAGGCAGTTGACACGACAAAGTACTAGAATAGTTTTATGTTAAAAAAATATTAAGGATAAAATCAGCCTGTTGATAATACCATTTTCAGAGGCTAGGCCCAGATTTTGAAATATAATATTTTTTTGTGTTTTTTTTTTTTGATTAGGAAAATAACACCCATTTATTGAAAATTTCTTTCATACTATACAGAAATAAACAGAGAAGAAGGTAAAAATCACCTAACACCCTCCACCTATAGATATTCATCATTAACATTTGATATACAAATATCTAGCCTTTTGTTTTTGATTTGGACCTTAGCCAGTCAACATTTACTGAGTGCCTACTATGTGCCAATCATTATATTGGGCATATATACACTTCATTTTTTGAATACAAAACATTGGATCTTTTTAAAAAAATTTTATTATGTTATGTTTATCACCATACATTACATAATTAGGTTTTTTTTAAGATTTTATTTATTTATTTGAGAGTGAGGGAGAGCATGAGAGGGGAGAGGGTCAGAGGGAGAAGCAGACTCCCCACTGATCAGGGAGCCCAATGTGGGACTTGATCCTGGGACTCCAGGATAATGACCCAAGCTGAAGGCAGTTGCTTAACCAACTGAGCCACCCAGGCACCCACATCATTAGTTTTTGATGAAGTGTTCCATGATTAATTGTTTGCGTATAACACCCAGTGCTCCATTGAGTACATGCCCTCTTTAATACCCATCACCAGGCTAATCCATCCCCCCACCCCCTCCCCTCTAGAACCCTCAGTTTGTTTCTCAGAATCCATAGTCTCTCATGGTTCCTCTCCCCCTCTGATTCCCCCCCCCTTCATTTTTCCCTTCCTACTATCTTCTTCGTTTTTTTTAAACATATAATGTATTATTTGTTTCAGAAGTACAGGTCTGTGATTCATCAGTCTTACACAATTCACACTACTCCCCATAGCACATACCCTACCCAATGTCTATCACCCAGCCACCCCATCCCTCCCAACCCCCAGCACCCCAGGAACCCTGTTTGTTTCCTGAGATTAAGAATTCCTCATATCAGTGAGATCATATGATACATGTCTTTCTCTGACTGACTTATTTCACTCAGCATAATACCCTCCAGTTCCATCCATGTCTTTGCAAATGGCAAGATTTCATTCCTTCTGATAGCTGCATAATATTCCATTGTATATATATATACCACATCTTCTTTATCCATTCATCTGTTGATGGACATCTTGGCTCTTTCCACAGTTTGGCTATTGTGGACATTGCTGCTACAAAAATTGGGGTGCACATATCCCTTCAGATCCTTACATTTGTATCTTTGGGGTAAATACCCAGTAGGGCAATTGCTGGGTCATATGGTGGCTCTATTTTCAACGTTTTGAGGAACCTCCATACTGTTTTCCAGCGTGGCTGCACCAGCTTGCATTCCCACCAACAGTGTAGAAGGGTTCCCCTTTCTCTGCATCCTCACCAACATCTCTTGTTTCCTGACTTGTTAATTTTAGCCATTCTGACTGGTGTGAGGTGGTATCTCATTGAGGTTTTGCTTTGGATTTCCCTGATCCCGAGCGATGTTGAACAATTTTTCATGTGTCTGTTGACTGTTTGGATGTCTTTGGAAAAATGTCTGTTCATGTCTTCTGCCCATTTCTTGATTGGATCATTTGTTCTTTGGGTGTTGAGTTTGATAAGTTCTTTATAGATTTTGGATATTAGCCCTTTATCTTATATGTCATTTGCAAATGTCTTCTCCCATTCTGTTGGTTCTCTTTTGGTTTTGTTGACTGTTTCTTTTGCTGTGTAAAAGCTTTTTATCTTGATGAAGTCCCAATAATTCATTTTTGCCCTTGCTTCCTTTGCTTTTGGCAATGTTTCTAGGAAGAAGTTTCTGCGGCTGAGGTTGAAGAGGTTGATGCCCATATTCTCCTTTAGGATGGACTCCTGTCTCACATTTAGGTCTTTCATCCATTTTGAGTCTATTTTTGTGTGCGGTGTAAGGAAATGGTCTAGTTTCATTCTTCTGCATGTAGCTGTCCAATTTTCCCAACACCATTTGTTGAAGAGACTGGCTTTTTTCCATTGGACATTCTTTCCTGCTTTGTCGAAGATTAGTTGACCATAGAGCTGAGGGTCCATTTCTGGGCTCTCTATTCTGTTCCATTGAACTATGTGTCTGTTTTTGTGCCAGTACCATACTGTCTTGATGATTACAGCTTTGTAATAGAGCTTGAAGTCCGGAATTGTGATGCCACCAGCTTTGCTTTACTTTTTCAACATTCCTCTGTCTGTTCGGGCTCCTTTCTGTTTCCATACAAATTTTAAGATTATTTGTTCCACTTCTTTGAGAAAAGTGGATGGTATTTTGATGGGGATTGCGCTGAATGTGTAGATTGCTCTAGGTAGCATTGACATCTTCACAATATTGGTTCTTCCAATCCATGAGCATGGAATGTTTTTCCATTTCTTTGTGTCTTCCTCAATTTTTTTTCATGAGTATTTTATAGTTTTCTGAGTACATAATCTTTGCCTCTTTGGTTAGATTTATTCCTAGGTATCTTATGGTTTTGGGTGCAATTGTAAATGGGATCAATTCCTTAAGTTCTCTTTCTTCTATCTTGTTGTTGGTGTATAGGAATGCCACTGATTTCTGTACATTGATTTTATATCCTGCCACTTTACTGAATTCCTGTATGAGTTCTAGCAGTTTTGGGGTGGAGTCTTTTGGGTTTTCCACATAAAGTATCATATCATCTGCAAAGAGTGAGAGTTTGAATTCTTTTTTGCCAATTCGGATGCCTTTTATTTCTTTTTGTTGTCTGATTGCTGTGGCTAGGACTTCTAATACTATGTTGAATAGCAGTGGTGATAGTGGACATCCCTGCCGTGTTCCTGACCTTAGGGGGAAAGCTCTCAGTTTTTCCCCATTGAGAATGATATTTGCTGTGGGTTTTTCATAGATGGCTTTTATGATATTGAGGTATGTACCCTCTATGCCTATACTCTGAAGAGTTTTGATCAAGAAAGGATGCTGTACTTTGTCAAATGGTTTTTCTGCATCTATTGAGAGGGTCATATGGTTCTTGCTCTTTCTTTTATTAATGTATTGTATCACATTGATTGATTTGTGGATGTTGAACCAAACTTGCAGCCCAGGAAAAAATCCCACTTGGTCATGGTGAATAATCCTCTTAATGTACTGTTGGATCCTATTGGCTAGTATTTTGGTGAAAATTTTTGCATCTGTATTCATCAAGGATATTGGTCTGTAATTCTCCTTTTTGATGGGGTCTTTGTCTGATTTTGGGACCAATGTAATGGTGGCCTCATAAAACGAGTTTGGAAGTTTTCTTTCCATTTCTCTTTTTTGGAACAGTTTCAGAAGAATAGGTATTAATTCTTCTTGAAATGTTTGGTAGAATTCCCCTGGGAAGCCATCTGGCCCTGGGCTTTTGTTTTTTGGGAGATTTTTGATGACTGCTTCAATTTCCTTAGTGGTTATAGGTCTGTTCAGTTTTCTACTTCTTCCTGGTTCAGTTTTGGTAGTTGATACATCTCTAGGAATGCATCCAGTTCTTCCAGATTATCTAATTTGCTGGCATAGAGTTGATCATAATATGTTCTTATAATTGTTCGTATTTCTTTGGTGTTGGTTGTGATGTCTCCTTTCATTCATGATTTTATTTGTTTGGGTTATTTCTCTTTTCTTTTTGATAAGTGTGGCCAGGGGTTTATCAATCTTATTAATTCTTTCAAAGAACCAGCTCCTAGTTTCGTTGATCTGTTCCACTGTTCTTTTGGATTCTATTTCATTGATTTCTGCTCGATATTTATTATTTCTCTTCTCCTGCTGGGCTTAGGTTTTATTTGCTGTTCTTTCTCCAGCTCCTTTAGGTGTAGGGTTAGGTTGTGTATTTGAGACCTTTATTGTTTGTTGAGAAAGGCTTATATTGCTATATACTTTCTTCTTAGGATTGCCTTTGCTGCATCCCAAAGATTTTGAATAGTTGTGTTTTCATTTTCATTTATTTCCATGAATTTTTTTAGTTCTTCTTTCATTTCCTGGTTGACCCATTTATTCTTTAGTAGAATGCTCTTTAACCTCCATTATTTGAGTTCTTTCCGACTTTTCTCTTGTGATTGAGTTCTAGTTTCAAAGCACTGTGGTCCGAAAATATGCAAGGAATGATCCCAATCTTTTGGTACTGGTTGAGACCTGATTTGTGACCTAGGATGTGATCTATTTTGGAGAATGTTCCGTGGGCACTAGAGAAGAATGTGTATTCTGTTGCTTTGGGATGGAATGTTCTGAATAGATCTGTGAAGTCCATTTGGTCCAGTGTGTCACTTAAAGTCTTTATTTCCTTGTTGATCTTTTGCTTAGATGATCTGTCTATTTCAGTGAGGGGGGGTGTTAAAATACCCTACAATTATTGTATTGTTGTTGATGTGTTTCTTTGCTTTTGTTATTGTTTGACTTATGTAATTGGCTGCTCCCATGTTAGGGACATAGATATTTAAAATTGTTAGATCTTCTTGTTGTATAGACCCTTTAACTGTGATGTTGTGTCCTTCCTCATCTCTTATTATAGTCCTTGGTTTAAACTCTAATTTGTCTGATATAAGGATTGCCACCCCAGCTTTCTTTTGGTGTCCATTAGCATGGTATATTGTTTTCCACCCCCTCACTTTCAATCTCGAGGTGTCTTTGGGTCTAAAGATGAGTGTCTTGCAGTCAGCATATCAATGGGTCTTGTTTTTTTATCCAATCTGATACCCTGTGTTTTTTCATTGGGGCATTTAGCCCATTTACATTCAGGGTAACTATTGAAAGATATGAATTTAGTGCCATTGTATTGCCTGTAAGGTGACTGTTACTGTATATTGTCTGTGTTCCTTTCTGGTTTATGTTACGTTTAGGCTCTCTCCTTGCTTAGAAGACCCCTTTCAATATTTCTTGTAGGGCTGGTTTCGTATTTGTAAATTCCTTTAGATTTTGTTTGTCCTGGAATCTCTTTATGTCTCCTTCTATTTTTAATGACAGCCTAGCTGGATATAATATTCTTGGCTGCATATTTTTCTCATTTTGTGCTCTGAATATATCAGGCCAGTCCTTTCTGACCTGCCAGGTCTCTGTGGATAGGTCTGTTGCCAGTCTAATGTTTTTACCATTGTAGGTTACAGATCTCTTATCCCAAGCTGCTTTCAGGATTTTCTCTTTGTCTCTGAGACTCGTAAGTTTTACTATTAGGTGTCAGGGTGTTGACCTATTTTTATTGATTTTGAGGGAGGTTCTCTGTGCCTCCTGGATTTTGATGCCTGTTTCCTTCCCCAAATTAGGGAAGTTCTCTGCTATAATTTGATCCAATATACCTTCTGCCCCTCTCTCTCTTTCTTCTTCTTCTGGGATCCCAATTATTCTAATATTGTTTCATCTTATGATATCACTTATCTCTCAAATTCTAAGCTCATGATCCAGTAGTTGTTTGTCTCTCTTTTTCTCAGCTTCTTTATTTTCCATCATTTGGTCTTCCATATCACTAATTCTCTCTTCTGCCTCATTTAACCTAGCAGTTAGAGCCTCCATTTTTTATTGCACCTCATTAATAGCCTTTTTGATTTCGACTTGGTTAGATTTTAGTTCTTTTATTTCTCCAAAAAGGGTTTATCTAATATCTTCCATGCTTTTTAAAGTCCAGCTAGTATCTTTAAAATCGTCATTCTGAACCCTAGTTCTGACATCTTACTAATGTCCATATTGATTAGGTCCCTGGCAGTCGGTACTGCCACTTGTTCTTTTTTTTGAGGTGATTTTTTCCATCTTCTCATTTTGTCCGGAGAAGAATAGATGAGCGAGGGATCAAAATGCTAACAGGGTAACAATGACCACAGAAAAATATACACTAAACAAATCAGTAGAGCCCTGAAACCGGGGGAAAGGAAAGGGAAAGAAAGAAAAAAGAGAAATGAAAAAAAGAAAAATGTGGGAAACAGGACGCCACAACAACCACTGGTGCATGTTTGCTCAGACTCCAAGATCTCTGAGAGAACTCGAGATTGCAGGGTTAAAAATAACCCGATAGGATCAGAGTGAAATGCCCCTGGGACGTGTGTGGTCAGTTCTAAAGTACGCAGCAGAAGATGTTTAGTAGCTAGGAAGCCAGCTGTAAACAGCACACTGTGCACTCCCCTCTTTGTTCCCTTATCCTGTAAATAGCACACTGGGCACTCCCCTCTTTGTTCCTTTATTCTGTTTTAAAGATTCTTACATGCTTGACTAATCCTGGGTACGTGGAGGAATGTGCCTTACTACACCCCTGCTGTAAATCATTATAGATCTATATCATTGTAGAAGGTATATAAGATTATGGAAAATAAACTCTTTCCCCTATGCTGAGACCCTGGTAACCATCAGTCTATTCTTTGTTTCTTAGTTCATCTTTTTCAGATACCACATATAAGTGATATTATATAGTAATTATCTTTCTCTGGCTTACTTCACTTAGCAGAATGCCCTCATGTTTCATCCAAATTATCACAAATGTCAGGATTTTATTTATTTTTTCTTTTTTTAATGATATGTCACCATACGGTACATCATTAGTTTTTGATGTAGTGTTCCATGTCAGGATTTTATTCTTGCTCATGGCTCAATACTATTTTGCTGGATATACATACTGTATCTTCATTATCAATTCATCCACTGAGGGACACTTAGATTGTTTATTAGGTTCTTTTTTTTAAGATTTTATTTATTTATTTGTCAGAGAGAGCACAAGCAGGGGAAGTAGCAGGCAGAGGGAGAAGCAGGCTCTCCACTGAACAAGGAGCCCAATGCAGGACTCAATCCCAGGACCCCGGGATCATGACCTGAGCTGAAGGCAGCTGCTTAACTGACTGAGCCACCCAGGCATCCCTGTAGGTGTCTTCACATCTGAACAAACAGTCACATCTTCCAGACTTATTGGACTGACTTTGGTAAGGGAGAAGTTTCACCAGTGACTAGGGCGCTCACTGAACTATACTGACTCTGAGTCCATGGGTACAGGATGCCACGTGTGGAGATGTGTGGTGGCACTGGCTCCAGAGAGATGTTGGTGGCTTGACAACTTAGCATGTTTAAGTCCACAGCATCAATAACTGTGTGGCCCTTGATGAGTGCAGCAAGGAGTCCACAGAAGCTGCAAGGGCTTTGGGGGTCTTCAGCAGTCCCTCTATGTCCACAGGCTTGCAAACAGGCATACACTGGTAGTAGCTGGAGCCAGTGGTATACACATACTCAGCTCTAGGGTCAGCTGCAGGTTGGTGTGTTATGGCAGCAGCCAGTTGCAAACACACACATAGTGGCAGAGATGAAGACAGAAAAAAGGGTTTTGGACTAACTGCAGTCACACTGTCAGCTGTAGAGGCCTTGGCTGTTAGTATACTTTGTTGTACACTTTCTCCCTAGGACTGGGTATAGAACTGGAGGCCAGTGGTGGGTGTCTGGCCAGTGACATGCAATACACAGTCCAATGGGCAAAGCCTAAGCATACACATGATGGTTGGGGACAGCTGTGAAAGTCAAGGCTGGTGTCCTGCAATTAAGCAGCCTCACAGGACTGGGACTGGGGTAGCTGCTGGTGTGGTTCCCAGGCTCCAGTATGGATGGTGGAGGGAAGACAGAGGGTTTCAGGCAGCTGGTACCAAAAAAATCAAGTAATTGTGGGACAAACACTAGTGAAATCTAGAGCAAACCAAGTTTGTTAGCCATTGTTTCTTCAGGGTCAAAAGCGGCTCAGTTTATATGCAGAGCAGGTCACTAGGAGCTGTTATTGCTCCTGTCTTGTGACTGCTATTGCTAGCCACAGCCTTTCTTGTTCCTAGGTATCTGCAAAGGGAACTTTCTATTCAAATAGACCTTCTTGGCACTGAGCAATGTGATTAGGGGATAGCATAAAATCAAACTATGTTCTTATAATCTTTGTGTGATTATTATTGAGTTTTTCGGTCTAATGTGTTGCTAAAGTTTCATAAGTGGACTCTGGAGCTCTACCAGAGTGTTGTTGTTGTTGTTGTTGTTGTTGTTGCTGATGATGAAGATGATGGATAGTTTTCTAATTATTGAACTTTGTGAGAGGATGGAGGCTGGGGTGCTCTGCTCTGATGTCATTCCTAAACATAATTTCAAATATTTGTGAAATAAAAATTTAGTGCCTCTAGACAGTTATTTTTTTAAGTTTCTATTTAAATTCCAGTTAGTTAGCATACACTGTAATATTAGTTTAAAGTGTAAAGTTTAGTGATTCCATACTTCCATAAAACACCCTGTACTCATCACAAGTGTATTCCTTAATTCCCATCACCTATTCCACCTACTCCTCCACCCACCTCCCCTCTGGTAACAATCAGTTTGCTCTCTATACTTAAGATTCTGTTTCTTGGTTTGCCTCTTCATTTTTCCACTATGCTCATTTGTTTTACTTAAATACCACATATGAGTGAAATCATACAGTATTTGTCTTTCTCTGACTGATGTATTTTGCTTAGCATAATACATTCTATTTCCATCCATGTCATTGCAAATGGCAAGATTTCATTCTTTTTGATGGCTGAGTAAGATTCAATTGCAAGTATATACCACATATTATTCATTCATTCATCAGTTAGTGGACATTTGGGCTCTTTCCATAATTTGGCCATTGTAGATAATGCTGCTATAAACATTGGGACACATATATCCCTTTCAATTAATATTTTTTATTCTTTGGGTAAATACCCAGTAGTGCAATTGCTGGATATTAGGGTAGTTCTATTTTTAACTTTTTAAAGAACCTCCATACTTTTTTCCAGAGTGGCTGCACCACTTTGCATTCTCACCAACAGTGTAAGAGGGTTCCCCTTTCTCCACATCCTCGCCAGCACTTGCTGATTCCTGTGTTGTACATTTTAGTCCTTTTGACAGGTATGAATTGATATCTCATTGTAGTTTTGATTTATATTTCCCAATGATGAGTGACGTTCAGCATCTTTGCATGTGTCTGTTGGCCATCTGGATGTCTTCTTTGGGAAAAAAATGTCTATTCATGTCATCTGCTCATTTTTAATTGGATTATTCATTTTTGGGGTGTTGAGATTTATAAATTCTTTATATATTTTGGATACTAACATTTTATCAGATGTCATTTGCAAATATCTTCTCCAATTCCAAAGGCTGTCTTTTAGTTTTGTTGATTGTTTCCTTCACTGTGCAGAAGCTTTTTATTTTGAGGAAATCCCAATAGTTTATTTTTGCTTTTGTTTCCCTTGCATCAGGAGACATACCTATGAAGCTGTTGCTATGGTCGATGTCAAAGAGGTTACTGCCTGTGTTATCCTGTGGAATTTTAATGATTTCTTGTATCACATTTAGGTCTTTCATTTATTTGAATTTATTTTTGTGTATGGTGTAAGAAAATGGTCCAGTTTCATTATTCTTTGGCATGTTGCTGTCCAGTTTTCCCAACACCATCTGTTGAAGAAATTGTCTTTTGCTTGTTGGATATTCTTTCCTGCTTTGTAGAGTATTAATTGACAATATAGTTGTGGGTTCATTCTGGTTTTTCTATTCTGTTCCATTGATCTATGTGTCTATTTTTTTTTTTTGCCTTTACCATACTTTTTTGATCATAAAGCTTTTTTTTTTTTTTTTCAAACAAAAAACCTACTTTTTTTTTTTTTTTTTTTTTTTTTAGATTACCAGAGTAATAGAGCAAAATGTTTGACACTGGATACTGTAAACTTTACCTCTAATACAAGGAATGCAGTTAGTGATTCTTAACAAACTCCAAGTGGGCTTTTAAAAACAGATATTCAATACTTAAATCATAATTACATAAGGGATTACTAAAATGAAGTGTTTTACATTCTTTCTTTTAGTAATATAATTATTTTATATGAGAGATTTTGAAGAAAACATTCTTTGTTTCTGTTTCCATACCAAAACAAAAAGATAAACAAAGACTGTGTTTCACTGAAAGTAACATATTGTAAATCCAAGAAACATTGTACATTTTTGCATGAAATATAAGCATTATCAATGAAATGAAACATATCCAGTAATTTTTTTTTAAGAAAGTAATTTGATCCATATTGCATTTTCTTTTTAAGAGTAGGGATTGTCCCTTCATGTTGGATGTAGTACTTTTCATGTAAAATCAGGAACAATTGCATTTTTTTTTTTACAACCAAAAACCATACTTTTTTTTTTTTTTTTAGATCATACAGCTTTGTAATATAATATGAAGTCTGGAATTGTGATCCCTCCAGCTTTGCTTTTCATTTTCAAGATTTTTTTGGCTATTCAATGTATTTTGTGGTTCCATACAAATTTTAGGACTGTTTGTTCTAGCTCTGTGAAAAATGCTGATGTTATTTTGATAAAGATTGCATTAAATGTGTATATTGCATTGGATAGTAGAGACATTTTAACAATATTCTTCCAATCCATGAGCATGGAATGTCTTTCCATTTTTTGGGTCATCTTCAATTTTTTTCAGCAATGATTTATAGTTTTCAGAGTATAGGTCCTTCATCTTTTTGTTAGGTTTGTATCTTATTGTTTTTGTAGCAATTGTAAATGGGATTGATTCCTTAATTTGTCTTTCTGCTGCTTCATTATTGGTGCATAGAAATGCAACAGATTTCTGTACATTGATTTTGTATCCTGTAACTTTGCTGAATTCATTTAACAGTTCTAGCAGGTTTTTAGTGGAATTTTTCAGGTTTACTATATAGACTATCAAGTCAACTGCAAATAGTGAAAGTTTTAGTTCTTCTTTGCCAATTTGTATGCCTTTTATTTCTTTTCTCTTTTTTTGGCTGATTGCTGCGGCTAGGACTTCCAGTAAATAACAGTGTTAAGTATATTATTTAAACATATGTTAAATAACAGTGGACATAATGGGCATCCCTGTCTTGTTCCTGACCATAGAAGGAAAGCTCTAATTGTTTTCTGCATTAAGAATGATATTAGTTGTGGGTTTTTCATATATGACCTTTCTTATGTTGAGGTATGTTCCCTGTAAACCTACTTTGTTTAAGGTTTTTTATCATGAATGTATGTTGTACTTTGTCGAATCTTTTTCTGCATCTATTGAAAGGATAATATAGGGTTTTTTTTAAGATTTTATTTATTTATTTATTAGAGAGTGAGTGAGAGAGAAATAACATGAGAGAGAAGGTCAGAGGGAGAAGCAGACTCCCTGCTGAGCTGGGAGCCCGATGTGGGACTCGATCCCAGGACTCCAGGATCATGACCTGAGCGAAGGCAGTCACTTAACCAACTGAGCCACCCAGGTGCCCAGGATAATATAATTTTTATCCTTTATCTTATTATCATTCACAGTAGCCAAATTATGGGACCAGCCTATGTATCTTCATTGATTGATGCATGGATAAAGAAGTCATATATATAATGGAATAATACTCAGCCATAAAAAAAGAATGAAATCTTGCCATTTGCAATGACATGGATGGCACTAGAGAATATTATGCTAAGTGATTTAAGTCAGTGACAGAAAGACAAATACCATATGATTTCACTCATATGTGGAATTCAAGGAACAAAACAAATGAGCAAGGGGAAAATAGAGAAAGGCAAACTAAGAAACAGATTCTTAACTATAGAAAACATACTTATGGGTACCTGAAAGGTGGTGTGTGGTGGGATGGTTTAAATAGGTGATGGGGATGATGTAGGGCACTTGTGATGAGCGCTGGGTGTTGGTGGAAGTATTGAATCACTATATTGTACACCCCAAATTAATATTACACTGTATGTTAACTAACTGGAATTTAAACTTTAAAAGGTAATAATAAAAAATAAAAAAGCGGGCGCCTGGGTGGCTCAGTTGGTTGAGCGACTGCCTTCGGCTCAGGTCATGATCCTGGAGTCCCTGGATCGAGTCCCGCATCGGGCTCCCTGCTCGGCAGGGAGTCTGCTTCTCCCTCTGACCCTCCCCCCTCTCATGTGCTCTCTCTCATTCTCTCTCTCAAATAAATAAATAAAATCTTTAAAAAAAAAATAAAATAAAATAAAATAAAATAAAAAAGCTTTTATTTTACATGACACACTTACTCTTTCTTCTTTTTTCCCCAAAGGCTACAAGTGTCCATCAATAGGTAAATGTATAAACAAATTGTGGTATATCTATATAATGGAATACAAAGAAAATACTGGTACATACACAAACATGGGTGAATTTCAAAAACATTATACTAAGTGCAAGAAGTAAGACATAAAAGCATAATACTATGCAACTTCATTTATATGAATATTTAGAAAAAATGTATCTAATTAATAGTAATAGAAAGTAGAGCAGTGATTACCTTCAACTAGAGACTGAGAGTGAAGATTAACTAGGAAGAAATGAAAGGAAACCTTTTGAGATGATGGAAATGCCATATAACTTGATGACACTTGTGATTTGAAACCTATACATTTGTCAAAACTCATTGAACTGTATATTTTAAAATATACATTTAAGAGTGAGGAGTTAAGATGACAGTAGGGGGACCCTGGGCTTACCTCATCTCTCAAACACAGCTAGATCAACACCAAATCATTTTCAACAACTAGGAACAACTTGATCTGAGGATTGAGAAAGCAGTCTGCACGATTGGAAGGAAAGAAAATGGCAGATGAGAGGTATAGAGATGTGAACTGGGAAAGATAAAAGCCTCAGTGTTGTATAGGGGTGGGAACCCTTTCTGAGGAGCATAGTCAGGGATAGAGGGAGAGAGTGGGAGAGAGGGAGGTGTGTAAGGTTCATGCAAGGCACTGTGGTGTGGGGATCCCCTGGGTTTCATGGGGAGAGAACATTCCTTTTCTTGGAGTGCATTTGGAAGAGGGTATTTTACCTCTCCAAGGACTAAAGACCTACCAGGCAGTATTGAGTGGCCATTCAACAGCAGGGGACAAAGGTACACACAAGGGATGGATAACCTGGTTGCAGCTTTTTGCTGTTTCAACATAGACTCCAGGCACCTGCACAGGTGTGTGACTGCTTTTCTGGGACAGAAAGGTGCCAGGTGCAGTGCTGCAAGGCTTTCCTCGGGGGGAAGGGAGCAGGTCCACCTGCTGTCAGCTAGTCTAAGATTTGTTGTTTTGAATCCCAGTCATCAGCCAGAGATAAAACACAGGAGAACTGTGGCTCAGGGCATGTGGACAGCCAGCCACAGAGAAGTTAATGGCAGAGATGTGATAGAAGGCTGGGACAGAGAAAAGAATATTGTTCACTTTTCTGTGAGGGTCCCCTGAAGAGTGGAAGCAGTGAGTTCTCCTCCCCAAGGACAACAGGGCAGGTGACACCATCTTCCAATTCCTCACCCCCTCCCCCCACGCCCACCAGCACAGTAGGAGTTCAGAGAGAAACAGCAGCACAGTGCCTCCAGGGGAAGCTGGAGTTGCTTACACCAAACCCCACCCCCCTTGCACCCAGAAGGGCCATCTTTATTAAGGGCAGGTCTGACTCTGAGCCAGTGCAGCAGGTGTCCCCCTCAGAAGACCAACACAAGTCCTCCACATGTATTAAGGTTATGGATCATAGACATAGAGTTCTCCAAACTGTCAGCTTCAGTTCTGGTGGAAAGACGACCAGGCTTTTTTTTCATCTTTTATTTTTTATTTGTTTAATTTTTAATATATTTCTTTTATTTATTTTACTTTTTGAAGATTAATTCCTTATCCTTCGGCAATAGGGTAATAGTTTTTTGTTCATTTGTTGGCATGTTTTTTTCCTTTTCTCATCTTTCTGGATCAGATTTTTTTTTTCCTCTTTCTTTTTTCCTTCTTTCTTTTTCTTTGATGTCAGACTTATACACTTTTGTTTGTCTGTTTGTTTGCTTTCTTGTTCTTTTCCTTTTCTCTTTTCCTGGATAAGGCTTTTCAAATCAGGCTTATCTTAAGCAGATCAAAGTACACTTAGTTAAATGTCCAAACACTTTCCACTGCAAGCAAGGAGGAACTCTGCAGAGGACTGACCTTTGGGAAAGAGCAGCCAAAACCCAGCAGCATAGTGCGAACAGCATACACCAGAAACACTTCCTGAAGCACCAGGCCCTGGACAGTGTAGGACCCTTTCTTAATATAGTATTACTCTCAGGAGCAGGAAATATAACAAGCTTTCATAACACACAAAAGACAGAAACCTAGACATAAAGAAAAGTTGGAGGAATTCTCCCCAAAAGAAAGATCAGGAAGAAATCACAGCCAGGCATTTGCTCAAAACAGATATAAGGAATATACCTGAACAAGAATTTAGAACAATGATAAGAATACTACCTGGGCTTGAGGAAACATAGAAGACACCAGAGAATCCCTGGCTGCAGACATAAAATGCCTAAAAACTAGTCAGGCCAAAATAAAAAATGTTATAACTGAGATACAAAATCAACTAGATGTAATCACAACGAGGATGGAAGAAGCAGAGGAATGAATAGATGATATAGAAGATAAAATGATGGAAAATGAAGAAGCTGAAAAGAAGAGGGAAAGAAAACTATTAGATCATGAGTATACACTTAGGGAACTCAGCGATTCCACAAAGGACAATAATAACCATATCATAGGAGTCCAAGAAGAAAAGCAGGAAAAAGGGGGAGAAGATCTAAATGAACAAATTATAGCTGACAACTTCCCTAATGTGGGGAAGGAAATAGGCACTCAAATAAGAGATAAAGAGATAATTCAGAGCAGCTAGGGACAAAAGGTCCTTAACCTACAAGGGTAGACACATAAGGTCAGCAGCAGACCTGTCCATAGAAACATGGCAGGTCAGAGGAGAGTGGTATGATATATTCAGTGTGCTATATGGAAAAAATATGCAGCCAAGAATGCTGTTTCCAATGACAGCCAAGAAGGCTGTCATTCAGAATAGGAGAGATAAAGAGTTTCCAAGACAAGCAAAAACTAAAGGAGTTCATGAATACTAAACCAGCTCTGTAAGAAATATTAAAGAGGACATTTTCAGTGGGAAAGAGAGACCAAAAGCAAAAAGGACTAGAAATAAACAGAAACAATCTACAGGAACAGCAACTTTACAGGTAACACAGTGGCATTAAGTTCATATTTTTCAATAATTATTCTGAATGTAAATGGACTAAATGCTCCAATCAAAAGACATAGGATATCAGAATGGATAAAAAAACAAGACCCATCTATATGCTACTTAAAAGAGACTCATTATAGACCCAAAGTCACCTCCAGATGGAGAGGAAGGGGGAAGAGAACAACCTATCATGCTAATGGACATCAAAAGAAAGCTGGAGTAGCCATCCTTATATCATACAAACTAGATTTTAAACCAAAGACTGTAATTAGAGGTGAAGAAGGATACTATATCATAATAAAAGTGTCTATCCAACAAGAAGATCTAACATTGTAAATATTTATGTCCCTAACTTGGGAGCAGCCAAAAATATAAACCAATTTAGAAAATTAAGATTAAAGAAACTCATTGATAATAATACAATAATAGTAGGGTAATTTAATACCCCCCCCCACATCAAAGGACAGATCATCTAATCAGAAGATCAACCAGGAAACAAGGGCTTTGAATGACACACTGGACCAGATGGACTTAACAGATATATTCAGAGTTCTTTTCCAGGGCATATGGAACATTCTCCAGAATAGATTACATACTGAGTCACCAATTAGGCCTCAACCAGTACAAAAATATTGAGAATATACCATGCATATTTTCAGAACACAATGCTATGAAACTTAAGTCAACCACAAGAAAAAATATTGGAAAGATGACAAATTTATGGAGGTTAAAGACATCCTATTGAAGAATGAAATTAAAGAAAAAAAATACATGGAAGCAAATGAAAATGAAAACACGACAGTCCAAAACCTTTGGGATGCAGGAAAGGTGGTCCTAAGAGGGAAGTATATAGCAATACAGGCCTTCTTAAAGAAGCAAGAAAAGTCTCAAATACACAATCTAACCTTACAGCTAAAGGAGCTGGAAAAAAAAAAAAAACAACCAGGAAATAATGCCTAAAACTGCATAAGAAGGGAAGTAATTATGATCAGAGCAGAAATAAGTGATACAGAAATCATAAAAGCAGTAGAAAAGATCAATGAAACTAGGAGCTGATTCTATAAAAGAATTAACAAAATTGACAACCCCCTAGCCAGACTTATCAAAATGAAATGAGAAAAGACCCAAATAAATAAAATCATGAATGGGAGGGGAGAGATCACAACTAACATCTAGAAATATGAACAAGTATAAGAGAACATTATGAGTAATTATATGCCAACAAATGAGGCAATCTGGAAGAAATGGATGCATTCCCAGAAACATATAAACTACCAAAACTGAAACAGGAAGAAATAGAAAACCTGAACAGACTTGAACAGACCCATAAACAACAAAGAAATTGTATCAGTAATCAAACATCTCCTAACAAACAAGAGTCCAGGACCAGATGGTTTCCCAGGGGAATTCTACCAAACATTTAAAGAATTAATACGTATTCTTCTGAAGCTCTTTCTAAAAATAGAAATGGAAGGAAAATTTCCAAACTCATTTTATGAGGCCAGCATACCTTGATTTCAAAACCAAAGACCCCATTAAAAAGTGTATAGACCAATATCCCTGATGAACATGGACATTAAATGGATTATTCACCATGATCAAGTGGGATTTATTCCTGCTTTGGGGGTAGTTGAATATCTGTAAAACAATCAACGTGATACATCGAACTAATAAAAGAAAGGGCAAGAACCATATGATCTTCTAAATAGATTCAGAAAAAAACTTTGACAAAACACAACATCCTTTATTGATAAAAACCTTCCACTATGTAGGGATAAAGAGAACATACCTCAACATTATAAAGGCCATATACAAAAGACCCATATCAAATATTATCCTCAATGGGGAAAAACTGACAGCTTTTCCCCTAAGGTCAGGAATATGACACAGATATCCACTTTCACCACTGTTATTCAACATAGTACTGGAAGTCCTAGTCTCAGCAATCAGAAAACAAAAAGAAATGAAACGCATCCAAATCAACAAGGAAGAAGTCAAACTTTCACTCTGTGCAGATGACATGATACTCTCAGTGGAAAATAAGAAAGCTTCCACCCAAAAAATTCTAGAACTGATTCATGAATTCAGCGGGAGCTAGGCAAGATGGCAGAGGAGTGGAGGACTCCGTTTCAACCGGTCCCCTGAATTTAGCTAAAAATCTTCCAAGCCACTCTGAACACCCACAAAATCAGCCTGAGATGTGAGATTATACATCAGGATCTCAAGCGGGCAGAGGATCAACAGTGGAGAGGTATGAAGGATGGAGTTGTGATTGTGTGGAGGATGAACAGAAGGGGGAGGGGACCACCAGAAGCTAGGCTTTGGAAAGTAATACCCCAGTGCAAAAGCATCCTGCACCTGGGGACCAGCAATAGCTTGGAGAGCAGTGACTATGGGACGGGAAGGGACTGATAACAGTGCTCAAACAGAACCAGGGGCTTAAGGGGTAAATGGTGGGACCCGGTGGCTGCAGGCTCAGACCTGTGCCTGCAGATCCAGGGGACAGGCAGCCGCTGCTCATACCCAAACCAGCACCCGAGAGAACCAGGCACAGACCTGAGCCCGAGGACCCGGGAGCCAGTCACCGCTGCTGCTGGGGGGCCAGCCTGCCCAGACTTCAATCACTATCGGTTTTGGTGGCACAGGGGGCAGAGAAAAGTGGGTGCCTGGGTCCACTGCTGAGAGGATTGCTGGGAGCGTGCACTGTCTGTGAGAGGCTGTGGTTTTCAGGGACCCTTACAGAGGGGGAGACTGTGTGTTCTGGAGGATTCAGAGAGGAGCAGACTGTGGCTTCTCTCCTCGGGGCAGAGATCCGGGTGCCCGCATTTTCCTTTGATCTGACCTTTTGAAAAAGTTGCTAAAAGCCACCAGAGAGCAAAAGCCCCCAGATTACAAAAGCCCAAAAAACCAGTTTCAACAGAGCCCAGCCCCTTGATAGGGGGCAGTTCAACTCTGCCCAAACACAACTGAATGAAAAACACCCTGGCAGGCCCCTCCCCCAGAAGACAAGATGGAAGAACAAGAGGACAGCAACCTCAAGGTCCCCATAAAACTGTAAAACGCCAACACCAGGGGAAAATTACTATATTAAGCTCCTGGTGTTGACTCATGGCCTGTGTATTTCTTAGATACAACTTTTCTCTCTTTTTTTTAATTCCTTCTCATATTTCCTCTGTTTTTTTTTTTTACCTACTTATCATTTCAACTAGATGTTTAATACAACATATTCCATAGTAACTTTTTAACTTGAACTTTTTCACATGTATACTTTTTTCTTTTATATATATATAGATATAGGCATAGATATATAGATGATATAAGCTTCAACGTAGTCCTTTTTGCTCTATTCAATACTACCTTTATATATATACCAGTTTTAATTTCCCTGTATCTCTGGGAAGGATTGTTCTCTAACAAAGAGAACAAAATAAACCCAGGAAGAGCTTAAAGACCCTATCACCCCCACATCAAGGGATTATAGCCACCTTCCCTTCACACCCCCATTTTTTCTTTTTTATTTTTGCGTGTGTGTGTGTGGTTTTTTTTTGTGGGTTTTTCTTTGTTTTTGTTTTTGTACATTATAAATCTTATTCTTTGGTTGAATTTTGGCTTTTTTCTTTTTTGGGGGGTGGCTTGTGATTGCTCTGAAATTTCCCAGGGTGCAACATGCCTGGATTGTGGTTGATATTTTCGACTGTACATTCCCTCAATCACAACTCAACAGAATGACGAAGAGGAGGAACTCCCAACAAAGAAAAGACCCACAGACAATGGCCTCTCCCACAGACCTAATGGATATGAATATAATCAGGATGTCAGAAATAGATTTCAGGGTAATAGTTATGAAGACAATAGCTAAGCTGGAGAAAACCATTAACAGCAACATAGATTCTCTAAGGGCAGAAATGAGAGCTGATCTGGCAGAACTTAAAAATGCTATCAATGAGATCCAATCTAATATAGATACTTCAACAGCTTGGGTAAATGAGGCAGAAAAACGAATTAGTGATCTAGAAGACAAACTGATAGAAAAGAATGAATAGGAGGAGGCCTGGAACAAACAGCTTAAAATCCATGAAAAAGAATTAGAGAAATAAGTGATGCCATGAACCATTCCAATGACAGAATTATTGGGATCCCTGTGGGGGTAGAGAGAGAGAGGACTAGAAGGTATATGTGAGCAAACTGTAGCTGAGAGCTTCCCCAGTCTGGGGAATGAAACAAGCATTCATGTCCTAGAGGCAGAGAGGACCTCTCCCAAGATCAAGGAGAACAGACCAATGCTCCGGCATGTAATAGTAAAACTCGCAAATCTCAGAACCAAGGAAACCATCTTAAGGGCACTTAAGGAGAAGACATTTCTTATGTGTAGAGGGAGGAACATCAGAATAACATCAGACCTATCCCAGAGACCTGGCAAGAAAAGGCTCACAAGACATATTCAGGGTGATAAATGAGAAGAACATACAGCCAAGAATACTTTATCTGGCAAGGCTGTCATTCAGAATGGATGGAGAGATAAAGAGCTTCCAAGACTGGCAGAAACTGAAAGAATATGTGACCACTCAGCCGACTCTGCAAGAAATATTAAAGGGGGGGTTCTATAAAAGGAGAAAGACCCCAAGAGTGATATGGAACAGAAATTTACAGAGACAATTGATAGAAACAGGGACTTCACAGACTACATAATGACAATAAATTCATCTTTCAATAATCACTCTCAATGTGAATGGTCTAAATACTCCCATAAAATGGCACAGGGTTGCAGATTGGATTAAAAGACAGAAGTCATCCATGTGCTGTCTACAAGAGACTCATTTTGAACCTAAAGATACATCCAGACTGAAAATGAAGGGATGGAGAACCATCTTTCATAACAACGGACCTCAAAAAAAAACTGGGGTAGCAATTCTCTGATCAGACAAATTAGGTTTTAAGCTAAAGACTGTAGTTAGAGACACAGAAGGACACTATATCATTCTTAAAGGGTCTATCCAACAAGAAGATCTAACAATTGTAAGTATCTATGCCCCCAACATGGGAGCAGCCAATTATATAAACCAATTAATAAACAAAATAAAGAAACATATGGATAACGATACATTAATAGTAGGAACCTCAATGCTCCACTCACAGCAATAGACAGATTGTCTAAGCATAAGATCAAAAAAGAAACAGCTTTAAATGACATACTGGACCAGAGGGAATTCATAGATATATACAGAACATTCTACCCTAAAACAACAGAATACTCATTCTACTAGAGCTCACATGGAACTTACTCCAGAATAGACCACATACTGGGTCACAAATCAGGTCTCAACCAATACCAAAAGATTGAGATTATTCCCTGCATATTCTCAGATCATAATGCTTTGAAACTAGAGCTCAATCACAAGGAAAAATTTGGAAAAAATTCAAACACATGGAAGCTAAAGACCATCCTGCTTAAGAATGTTTGGGTCAACCAAGAAATCAAAGAACTTAAACAATTCATGGAAACCAATGAGAACAAAAACACATTAGTCCAAAACCTATGGGATACTGCAAAGGGGTCCTAAGGGGGAAATACATAGCTATCCAAGACTCACTCAAAAAAATAGAGAAATCCCGAATTCACCAACTAACTTTTCACCTTATAAAACAGAAGAAAAAAATGACAATAGATGCCTAAGCCATGCATTAGAAGAGAAATAATTAAGATTAGAGCAGAGATCAATGAATTAGAAACCAGAAATACAGTAGAGCAGATCAACAAAACTAGAAGCTGGTTCTTTGAAAGAATTAATAAGTTTGATAAACCACGGGCCAGCCTTATCCAAAAGAAAAGAGAAAGGACCCAAATTAATACAATTATGAATGAAAGGGGATAGATTACAGCGAACACCAATAAAACAGAAACAGTTATCAGAAATTATTATCAACAACTATATGCCAATAAATTAAACAACCTGGAAGAAATAGATGCCTTCCCGGAAACCTATAAACTACCAAGACTAAAACAGGAAATAATTGACAACATGAATAGACTAATAATGAGATTGAAGCAGTGATTAAAAACCTCCCAAAAAACAAGAGTCCAGGGCCTGATGGATTCTCTGGGGAATTCTACCAAACCTTCAAAGAAGAAATAATACTATTCTCCTGAAGCTGTTTCAAAAAATAGAAACAGAAGAAAAGCTTCCAGACTCATTCTATGAGGCGAGCATTACCTTGATCTGCAAACCAGGCAATGACCCCATCAAAAAGAATTTCAGACCATTATCCCTGATGCATATGGATTCCAAAATTCTCAACAACATCCTAGCTAATAGGATCCAACAATACATTAAAAAGATCATCTACCACAACCAAGTGGGATTTATCCCCGGGATGCAAGGTGGTTCAACGTTCACAGATGAAACAGTGTGATAGAGCACATTAATAAGGGGAGGGAGAAGAACCACATGGTCCTCTCAGTTGATGCAGAAAAAGCATTTGACCAAGTACAGCATCCTTTTCTGATTAAAACTCTTCAGAGTGTAGGGATAGAGGGAACATTCCTCAATATCATTAAAACCATCTATAAAAAGCCCAGACAGAATATCATTCTCAATGGGGAAAAGCTGAGAGCCTTTTCCCTTAAGATCAGGAACATGACAAGGACGCCCACTCTTGCCACTATTGTTCAACCTAGTACTAGAAGTCCTAGCAACAGCAATCAGACAACAAAAAGAAATAAAAGGGATTCTAATCAGCAGAGAAGAAGTCAAACTCTTTTCTTTTCACAGATGACACGATACTTTGTGTGGAAAACCCAAAAGACTCCACCCCCAAATTACTAGAATTCATCCAGCAATTCAGTAATGTGGCAGGATACAAAATCAATGCACAGAAATCAGTTGTTTTTATATACACTAAAAATGTAACTGTAGAAATAGAAATTAGAGAAACAATTCCATTTACAAAAGCACCAAAAACCATAAGAGACCTTGGAATAAACCTAAACAAAGAGGTAAAGTATCTATACTCTAGGAACTACAGAACATTCATGAAAGAAATTGAAAATGACACAAAAAGATAGAAAAACATTCCATGCTCATGGATCATAAGAATAAATATTGAAAATGTCTATGCTGCCCAGAGCAATCTATCCTTTCAAAGCCATCCCAATCAAAATAACAATAATATTTTTCAAAGGGCTGAATGAAACAATCATAAAATTGGTATAGAATCAGAAAAGACCTTGAATCACCAAGGAAATGTTGAAAAAGAAAAACAAAGCTGGGAGCATCACGTTGCCTGAGTTTAAGCTATATTACAAAGCTCTGATCATCAAGACAGCATGGTACTGGCACAAAATCAGACACATAGATCAGTGGTACAGAATAAAGACCCCAGAAATGGACCCTCAGCCCTATGGTCAACTAATATTAAACAAATCAGGAAAGAATATCCAATTGAAAAAAAGACAGTCTCTTCAATAAGTGGTGCTGGGAAAATTTGACAGGTATATACAGAAAAATGAAACTCGACCATTCTCTTACACGATACACAAAGATAAAAACTGAAAGTGGATGAAAGAGCTCAATATGAGACAGGAATCCATCAAAATTCCTGAGGACAACATAAGCAGTAACGTCCTCAACATCGGCCACAGCAACGTCTTTCAAGACACGTCCCCAGAGACAAGGGAAACAAAAGCAAAAATGAACTTTTTGGACTTAAGATAAAAAGTTTCTGCACAGCAAAGGAAACAGTCATGAAAATGAAGAGGCAATTCATGGAATGGCAGAAGATATTTGCAAATGACACTACAGACAAAGGGCTGATGTCCAAGATCTATAAAGGACTTCTTAAACTCAACACCCAGAAAACAAATAAGTAAAAAAATGGGTAGAAGAGATGAACAGACACTTCTCCAAAGAAGGCATACAAATGGCTAACAGACACATGAAAAAATATTCATCATCATTCACCATCAGGGAAATTCAAATCAAAAACACACTGAGATACCACCTTATAGTAGTTAGAATGGCAAAAATTGACAATGCAAGAAAGAACAAATCTTAGAGAGGTTATGGAGAAAGGGGATCCTTCTTACACTGATGGTGGGAATGCAAGTTGGTACAGCCACTTTGGAAAACAGTGTGGAGGTTCCTCAAAAAATTAAAAATAGAGCTACCCTAGGACCCAGCAATTGCACTTCTGGGTATTTACCCCAACAATACAGATATAGTGAAAAGAAGGGCCATATGTACCCCAATGTTCATAGTAGCAATGTCCACAATAGCCAAACTGTGGAAAGAGCTGAGATGACTTTCAACAGATGAGTGGATAAAGAAGATGTGGTCCATATAGACAATGGAATATTACTCAGCCATCAGAAAGGATAAATACCCAACTTTTGCATCAACATGGATGGGACTGGAGGAGATTATGCTAAGTGAAATAAGTCAAGCAGAGAAAGTCAATTATCATATGGTTTCACTTGTTTGTGGAATATAAGGAATAGCATGGAGGACATTAGAAGGAAGGGAAAAATGAAGGGGAGAGATCAGATGGGGAGATGAACCATGAGAGACTATGGACTCCAGAAAACAAACCCAGGGTTTTAGAGTGGAGGGGGTTGAGGAATGGGTTAGCCCAATGATGGGTATTAAGGTGGGCACATATTGCTTGGAGCACTGGGTGTTTTGTCTATCCATGAAGATGAGTGATATTGAACATCTTTTCATGTGTCTGTTGGACATATTCTTGGAAAAATGTCTATTGTGTCTTCTGCCCATTTTTTAAATTGGATTATTCTGTTTTTAGTTTTGAGTCCTACAAATTCTTTATATATTTTGGATACTAACCCTTTATCATATGTGTCATTTGCAAATATCTTCTCCCATTCTATAGCTTGCCTTTTAGTTTTGTCAATTGTTTCCTTCCCTGTGTAAAGCTTTTTATCTTGATGAAGTCCCAATAGTTTATTTTTGTTTTCCCTTGTCTCAGGAGACATATCTAGGAAGAAGTTGATATGGCCGTTGTCAGTGTTTGCTGCCTGTGTTCTCCTCTAGGATTTTGAGGATTTTCTGTTTAACATTTAGGTCTTTCATCAAATTTTATATTTAAATTGAAATAATTAACTTATAGTGTGTTATTAGTTTCAGAGGTAGAGTTTAGTGATTCATCAGTTGTATATAACACCCAGTGCTCATTACATCCAGTGCCTTCCTTAATGCCCATCACCCAGTTACCCCATCCCCCCCACCCAGTTCCCCTCCAGCAATCTTCAGTTTGTTTCCTATAGTTAAGAGTCTCTTATGGTTTGTTTCCCTCTCTGATTTCATCTTATTTTATTTCATCCATTTTGAATTTAGCTTTGTGTATGGTGTAAGAAAATGGTACAGTTTCATTATTCTTTTCCATGTTGCTGTCCAGTTTTCCCAACACCATTTGTTGAAGAGACTGTCTTTTTCTCATTGGATATTCTTTCTGCTTTGTCAAAGGTTAATTGACCATGTAGTTGTGGGTTATTTTCTGGGTTTTCTATTCTGTTCCATCAATCTATGTGTCTATTTTTGTGCCAGTAACATACTGTTTTGATCACTAGAGCTTTGTAGCATAGCTTGAAGTCTGGAGTTGTGATTCTTCCGCTATGCTTTACTTTTCCAAGATTGCTTTGGCTATTTGTGGTATTTTGTGGTTCCAAACAAATTTTAGGATTGTTTGTTCTGGCTCTGTGAACAATGCTGGTGGTATTTTTATAGGTATTGAATTAAATCTGTAGATTGCTTTGAATAGTAGATGATTTTAGCCATATTTGTTCTTTTTTTATGCAGGTTTTCTTTTTTTTTTAATTTAATTTTATTTTATTATGTTATGTTTGTCACCATACAACACATCATTAGTTTTTGATGTAGTGATCCATGATACATTGTTTTCATATAACACCCAGTGCTCCATGCAGTACGTGCCCTCCTTAATATGCACAACTGGGCCAAACCATCCTCCCACCCCCCTCCCCTCGAAGACCCTTAGTCTGTTTCTCAGACTCCATAGTCTCTCATGGTTCCTCTCCCCCTCCGATTCCCCCCCACTTATTTTTCCCTTCCTTCTCCTAATGTCCTCCATGCTATTCCTTATGTTCACAAATAAGTGAAACCATATCATAATTGACTTTCTCTGCTTGACTAATTTCTATTACCATAATCTCCTCCAGTCCCATCCATGTTGATGTAAAAGTTGGGTATTCATCCTTTCTGATGGCTGAGTAATATTCCATTGTATATATGAACCACATCTTCTTTATCCGTTCATCTGTTGAAGGGTATCTCAGCTCTTTCTACAGTTTGGCTATTGCACACCTTGCTGCTATGAACTTTGGGGTTCATATGGCCCTTCTTTTCACTACATCTGTATTGTTGGGGTAAATACCCAGAAGTGCAATTGCTGGGTCCTAGGGTAGCTCTATTTTTAATTTTTTGAGGAATCTCCACACTGTTTTCCAAAGTGGCTGTACCAACTTGCATTCCCACCAACAGTGTAAGAGGGTTCCCACTTCACAACCTCTCCAACATTTGTTGTTTCTTTCCCTGTCCATTTTCGCCGTTCTAACTGGTGTAAGGTGGTATCTCAATGTGGTTTTGATTTGAATTTTCCTGATGGCTAATGATGATGAACATTTTTTCATGTGTCTGTTAGCTATTTGTATGTCTTCTTTGCATAAGTGTCTGTCCATGTCTTCTGCCCATTTTTTGACTTGATTATTTATTTTTTGGGTGTTGAGTTTGAGAAGTTCTTTATGGATCTTGGAAATCAGCACTTTGTCTGTAGTGTTATTTGCAAATATCTTCTCCCATTCTGTGGGTTGCCTCTTTGTTTTGTTGACTATTTCCTTTACTATGCAGAAGCTTTTTATCTTGATGAAGTCCCAAAAGTTCATTTTTGCTTTTGTTTCACTAGTCTTTGGAGATGTAGGTTGAAAGATGTTGCTGTGGCCTATGTGGAAGAGGTTACTGCCTATGTTCTCTTCTAGGATTTTGGTGGATTCTTTGTGTCATCTTAAATTTATTTCATCAGTGTCTTATGCTTTTTGGAATCTAGTTCTTTTACCTCTTTGTTTAGGTTTATTTCTAGGTGTCTTGTTTTTGTATCAATTGTAAGTGTGGTTGATTCCTTGATTTTCTTTCTCCTGCTTCATTATTGGTGTATAGAAATGACACAGATTTCTGTACATTGATTTTTCTATCCTGCAACTTTACTGAATTCATTTCTCATTTCCAGGAGTTTTTTTTTTTTTTTTTTTTGGTGGAATCATTCGGTTCTCTATGCATAACATCATGCCATCTGCAAATAGTTACAGTTTTACTTATTTCTTATGAATTTTGATGTCTTTTATTCCTTTTTGTTTTATGATTGCTGTAGCTATGACTTCTAACCCTATCTTAAAAAATATTGGTGAGAGTGGACATCTCTCTCTTGTTCCTGACCATGGGAAAAAAGCTCTCAGGTTTTTTCCACTGAGGATGATATTAGCTGTGGGTTTTTCATATATGGCCTTTATTATGTTGAGTTATATTCCCTCTAAAAATACTTTGTTGAGGGTTTTTTTTTTAAATTATGAATGGATAGTGTGCTTTTTCAAATGCTTTTTCTCCATCTGTTGAAATTATCATATGGTTCTTATCTTTTCTTTTTTTAATGTGGTGTATAATGTTGATTGATCTGTGAATATTGAACCACCTTTGCAATTCAGGAATAAATTTCTCCTGATTGTAGTGAATGATTTTTTAAGGTATTTTTGGATTCTTTTTGCTGGTATTTTATTGAAAATTTTTATTCTACTCATCAGGCATATTGGTTTGTAATTCTCTTTTTTAGTAGTGTCATTATCTACTTTTGGTAGCAGGGTAATGCTAGCATCATAGAATGAATTTGAACATTGTCACTTTTAAAAAAATTTTTGGAATAGTTTGAGAAGTATAGGTATTAACTCTTCTTTAAATGTTTGGTAGAATGCCTCTGTGAAGCCATCTGGTCCTGGACTTCTATTTATTGGGAAATTTTTGAATACAGATTCAATTTGTTTACTGGTGTTTGGTCTCTCAATTTTTCTATTTCTTCCTGTTTCAGTTTCATTAATTTATGTTTATAGGAATTTATCTATTTCTTTTAGGTTGGCCAATTTGTTGGTATATAGCCTTTCAAAATGTTATTTTATACTTGTTTGTATTTCTGTGATGATGTTTGCAATTTCTCCTCTCCCATTTATGATTTTATTTATTTGGTCCTTTCTTTTTAGTTTTTGTTAAGTTTGGCTAGGGTTTTTAAAATCTTTTAAAGATTTATTTTATTTATTTTGAGAGAAAAAGAGAGAGAGAGAGCATGAGTGGGGGGAGGAGCAGAGGGAGAGGAAGAGGAAGAAGCAGACTCCCTGCTGAGCACAGAGCCCAATGCGGGGCTTGATCACAAGACCCTGAGACTATGACCTGAGCCAAAGTCGGACGCTTAACCAACTGAGCCACCCAGGCGCCCTGGGTTTTATCAATTTTATTAATTTTTTTCAATGGACTATCTGCTGACTTCATTTATCTATTCTGGCAGCAGCAGCAGCAGCAGCAGCAGCAGCAGCAGCAGCAGCAGCAGCAGTAGTAGTAGTAGTAGTTTCTGTAACATATATCTCTGCTCTAATCTTTATTATCTCCTTCCCTCTGCTGCCTTTAGGCTACATTGTTTGTTCTTTTTTTAGCTCCTTTATAGTGTAAAGTTAGGTTGTTCTTTGAGATTTTTCTTGTTTCTTTAGGTAGGCCTGTATTGCTATACATTTCCCTCATAGGATTACTTTTACTTCATCCCAAATGTTTTGGACCATTGTGCTTTCACTTTATTTGTTTGTATGTTTTTTTTTTTTTTAATTCTTCGATTACCTGGTTGACCCATCCATTGTTTAGTAGCATGATGATTAACCTCTATGTATTTGTGGTCTTTCCAAATTTTTTTCTTGCAGTTGACTTCTAGGTTCATAGCATTGTGGTCAGAAAAGTTGCATGGTATGATTTCAGTATTTTTGTATTTGTATATGCTTTGTCACATAATATGTGATCTTTTCTGGAGAATATTCCATTTGTACTTGAAAAGAATGTGTATTTTGCTGTTTTTCAATGGAATATTCTGAATATATCCATTAAGTCCATCAGGTCCAGGGTGTCATTCAAAGCCATTGTTTACTTGTTGATTTTCTGTTTCCTTGTTGATCTGTCCATTGAAGTAAGTAAGGTGTTAAAGCCCCTACTATTATTGTATTATTATCAATGAATTCCTTTATGTTTGTTATTAATTGTTTTACATATTTTGGTGCTCCCATTTTGGGAACATAAATATTTACAATTGTTAGATGTTCCTTTTGGATTCTCAACTTTATTTACAATATAGTGACTTTCTTTGTCTTTTGTTACAGTCTTTGCTTAAAATCTAGTTTGTCCAAGATAAGTATTGCTATCATAGCTTTCTTTCTTTTTCAAATTTAAATTCAATTAATTAACATATAACATAAATAAATAACATAATTAACATTAATAAACATATTCTTAGTTTCAGAGGTAGAGCTCAGCTATTCATCAGTTGCATATAACACTCAGTGCTCATTACATCACATGCCATTAATGCCGATCAGCCAGTTACCCCATCCCACCACTCCACCCCCTCCAGCAACTCTGTTTGTTTCTTATCCTTAAGTTTCTTATGGTTTGTCTCCCTGTTTGATTATGTCTCATTTTATTTTTCCCTCCCTTCCTCTACACTCCTCTGTTTTGTTTCTTAAATTTCACATATGAGTAAAACCATATAATTATATTTCTCTGATTGACTTATTATATATATACCCTTATAATATATATATTATATATATACCCTTATGTATATACCCTCCAGTTCTATCCACATCAGTGTAAATGGTAAATATTCATCCTTTCTGATGGCTGAGTAATATTCCATTGTATATGCATACCACCTCTTCTTTACCCATTTATCTGTCAATGGACATCTGGGATCTTTCCATAGTTTGGTTATTGTGGACATTGCTGCTATAAACATTGGATTGCATGTGCCCCTTCAGATCACTACATTTGTATCTATGGGGTAAATACACCTAGTAGTGCAGTTGCTGGGTCGTGGGGTAGCTCTATTTTTAACTTTCTGAGGAAACTTCATACTGTTTTCCATACTGGCTGTACAAGCTTGTAATCCCACCAACAGTATAAGAGGGTTCCCTTTTCTCCATATCCTCACCAACATTTGTTGTTTCCTGATTTCTTAATTTTTGCCATTCTGACTGTTGTAAGGTGGTATCTCATTGTGGTTTTAATTTGTATTTCCCTGATAGCTAGTGATGTGGAGCACTTTTTCATGTGTATGTTAGCCATCTGTATGTCTTCTTTGGAGAAGTTTTTGTTCATGTCTTCTGCCCATTTTTTGACTCAGTTAGTTGTTTTATGAGTGTTGAGTCTGAGAAGATTTTTATCGATCTTGGATATCAGTCCTTTATCTGTTATGTCACTTGCAAATATCTTCTCCCATTCCATGGGCTGCTTCTTAGTTTTGCTGACTGTTTCCTTTGCTGTGCAGAAGCCTTTTATCTTGATGAAGTTCCAAAAGTTCATTTTTGCTTTTGTTTCCCTTGCCTTTGGAAATGTGTCTTAAAAGAAGTTGTTGTGGCCAATGTCGAAGAGGTATTGCCAATGTTCTCCTCTAGGATTTTGATGGATTCCTGCCTCACATTGAGGTTTTTCATCCATTTTAAGTTTATCTTTGTGTATGGTGTTAGAGAATGGTCGAGTTTCATTCCCATGTATATAGCTGTCCAATTTTCCCAGCACCATTTATTGAAGAGACTGTCTTTTTTCCATTGCATATTTCTTCCTGCTTTGTCGAATATTATTTGACCATAGAATTCAGGGTCCATATCTAGGCTCTCTATTCTGTTCCTTTGGTCTATATGTCTGTTTTTGTGCCAGTACCATGCTGTCCTGGTGATCACTGCTTTGTGATATAACTTGAAGTCAGGCATCGTGATGCTGCCCGCTTTGTTTTTCTTTTTCAACATATCCTTGGTGATTTGGGGTCTTTTCTGATTCCATACAAATTTTAGGATTGTTCGTTCCAGCTCTTTGAAAAAAACCAATGTTATTTTAATAAGGATGGCATTGAAAGTATAAATTGCTCTGGGCAGCATAGACATTTTAACAATGTTTATTCTTCCAATCCATGAGCATGGAATGTTTTTCTATCCTTTTGTGTCTTCCTCAATTTCCTTTGTACGTGTTCTGTAATTTCTAGAGTATAGATCTTTTACCTCTTTGGTTAGGTGTATTCTGAGGTATCTTATGGTTTTTGGTGCTATTGTGAGTGGAATCATTTCCTTAATTTCTCTTTCTACAGTTGCGTTGTTAGAATATAGAAAAGCAACTAATTTCTGTGCATTGATTTTGTATCCTGCCACATTACTGAATTGCTGTATGAGTTCTACTAATTTGGGGGTGGAATCTTTTCGGTTTTCCACATAAAATACCATGTCATCTGCAAAGAGAGAAAGTTTGACTTCTTCTTTGCCAATTTGGATGCCTTTTATTTCTTCTTGTGGTCTGATTGCTGAGGCAAGGGCTTATAGCATTATGTTGAACAATTGTGGTGAGCGTGGTCATCCCTGTCGTGTTCCTGACCTTAAGAGAAAAGTTCTCATCTTTTCCCCATTGAGAATGGTATTCACTGTGGGCTTTTCTTTTTTTTTTTTTAAAGATTTTATTTATTTATTTGAGAGAGAGAGAATGAGAGAGAGCACATGAGAGGGGGGAGGGTCAGAGGGAGAAGCAGACTCCCTGCCGAGCAGGGAGCCCGATGTGGGACTCGATCCAGGGACTCCAGGATCATGACCTAAGCCGAAGGCAGTCGCTTAACCAACTGAGCCACCCAGGTGCCCCCACTGTGGGCTTTTCATAGATGTTTTTTATGATATTGAGGAATGTTCCCTCTATCCCTATACTCTGAAGAGTTTTAATCAGGAACAGATGTTGTATTTTGTCAAATGCTTTTTCTGCATCAATTGAGAGGATCATCTGGTTCTTATCCTTTTTTATTGATGTGCTCTATCACGTTGATTGATTTGAGAATGATGAACCACCCTTGAAGCCCAGGCATAAAACCCCCTTGGTCGTTGTGAATAATCCTTTTAATGTACTGTTGGTTGCTATTAGCTAGGATCTTATTGAGTATTTTGGCATCCATGTTCATCAAGGATATTGTTCTGTAATTCTTTCTGATGGGGTGTTTGCCTGGTTTCGGGATCAGGGTAATGCTGGCCTCATAGAATGAGTTTGAAAATTTTTCTTCTGTTTCTGTTTTTTGGAACATCTTCAGGAGAATAGGTATTATTTCCTCTTTAAATGTTGGGTAGAATTCCCCTGGGAAACGATATGGCCCTGGACTTCTGTTTTTTGGGAGTTTTTTTTATTACTGCCACAATTTAGTTACTGGTTATTGGTCTGTTCAGATTATCTATTTTTTCCTATTTCAGTCTTGGTAGTTTGTAAGTTTCCAGGAAGGCATCCATTTCTTCCAGGTTGTTTAATTTGTTGGCGTATAGTTGCTGGTAATAATTTCTAATAATTTTTTCTATTTCCTTGATGTTTGTTGTGATCTCTCCCTTTTCATTCATGATTTTATTAATTTGGGTCCTTCCTATTTTCTTTTGGATAAATTTGGCCAGTGGATTTTCGATTTTATTAATTCTTTCAAAGAAAGAGCTTCTTGGTTCAGTGATCTGTGCTACTGGTTTTCTGGTTTCTATGTCATTGATCTCTGCTCTAAACTTTATTATTTCTCTTCTCCTGATTGGTTAGGTTTTATTTGCAGTTCTTTCACCTGCTCCTTGAGGTACAAGGTTAGCTTCTGCATTTAGGGTTTTTCTAATTTTTCTGTGAGAGGCTTGGATGGTTATGTATTTCCCTCTTAGTCCTGCCTTTGTAAGTTTGGACTGAATAAGTTTTGGACTGAATTTGTTTTCATTCTGATTAGGTTCCATGAATTGTTTAAGTTCTTCTTTAATTTCCTGGTTGACCCATTCATTCTTTAGCAGGGTGTTCTTTAACTTCCAAGTGTTTTAATTCTTTCCAATTTTTTTCTTGTGATTGAGTTCCAATTTCAAAGCATTATGGTCTGATATAATGCAGGGAATAATCTCAATCTTTTGGTATCAGTTGAGACCTGATTTGTGACTCATATGAGGTCTATTTGGGAGAAAGTTCCTTGTGCATTCGAGAAGAATGTGTATTCTGTATTCTGTTTTAGGGTGGAATGTTCTGTATATATCTACAAATTCCATCCGGTCCAGTGTGTCATTCAAATCCCTTGTTTCTTTGTTGATCTTCTGCTTAGATGATCTGTTCATTGTTGTGAGTGGAGTTTTGAAGTCCCCTACTATTAAGGTATTATTATCAAGGTGTTTCTTTACTTTGATTATTAATTGGTTTACATAATCGGCTGCTCCCATATGTGGGGCATAAATATTTACAATTATTAGAACTTCTTGTTGGATAGACACTTTAATTCATCTTTTACTACAGTCTTTGTTTTAAAATCTAATTTATCTGAAATGTGGATTGCTACCCCAGCTTTCTTTTGAGGTCCATTAGTGTGGTATATAGTTCTCCAGTCCTTCCCTTTCAGTCTGGTGGTGTCATTAGTTCTAAAATTAATGTCTCATAGATAACATATGGATGGTTCTTGCTCTTTTATAAAATCTGATACCCTGTGTCTTTTCACTGACTCATTCAGCCCATGTATATTCAGAGTAACTTGAAAGATATGCATTTAGTGCCATTGTATTGCTTGTGAAGTCCCTGTTTCTGCAGATTGTTTCTGTTTCTTTCTCCTCTTTGTTACTCTTGGGCTCTCTCTTCGTTTACAGTATCCCCCTTAATATTTCTTGCAGGGCTGGCTTGGTGGTCACATATTCTTTCAGTTTCTCTCTGTCCTGGAATCTCTTTATCTCCTTCCATTCTGAATGACAACCTTGCTAGATAAAGTATTCTTGGCTGCATGTTCTTCTCATTTATTACTCTGAATATATCATGCCCTCCCTTTCTGGCCTGCCAGGTTTCTGTCAATAGGTCTGATGTTAGTCTGATGTTCCACCCTCTATATGTAAGGAATCTCCTCTCTCAAGCTCCTCTCATGATATCTTTTTTTTCTCTAAAATTTGCAAACTTCAGTATTATATGTCGGGGTGTTGATTTATTTTTATTTATTTTGGGAGGGGTCCTCTCTGCCCCTTTGGCATGAATACTTATTTCCTTCCCCTGATTAGGATTGTTCTCAGCTATGATTTGCTTAAATATACTTTCAGGGACTCTCTGTCTCTCCAAGCCCCTGAGGTATCCCAATAATTCTGATGTTTTTTTTTTTTTCTTTTTAGGGCATCATTAAATTCTCGAAGTCTTTCCTCATGGGCTCTGATTTGTCTTCTTCTCTTTTCCTCAACTTTTTTCCTTTCCATCTTCCTCTCTTCTAGATCACTTATTCTCTATTCTGCCTCATTTATCCCGGCTGTTAGAGCATCCAATTTCGGCTGTATTTCATTCATAACATTTTTCATTTCATCCTGATTAGATCTCATTTCCACCCTTAGAGATTCCATATTGTCATTTATAGCCTAGCTATTAACTTTATAATTGCTATCTTGAATTCTATCTCTGACATCTTACTTATCTCCATATCAATTATCTCTGTGGCAGAGAATATTGCCTCTAGTTGTTTATTTTGTTAATTCCTCCTTCTAGTCATTTTTCCCAGAGAAGGATGGGTGAACGAGAGAGGACAGTCCAAAATATCAACCATGACCCAAGCAAAATACCCTAGACAAATCCATAGTGGTCAGAAACTGGAACAGAAAAGCAAACAAAACCCAAACAAAGCAAACAAAAAAAAAGGAGGGGTTAAAGTGACTATAACTTCACAGAATGGACAAAGCTGGGTGCTTCATTTGTTCCTGATTGAATTTGATCTGTGTGTTAGAAGACATTACATACCAAAATTGGAAAGAATGCAAAACTTTATATATATATATATATATATATATATATATATATATATATATATAT
>NC_058419.1:77944382-77957762 GCF_002201575.2 Neomonachus schauinslandi | reverse complement strand
TGTGTGTGTGTGTGTGTGTGTGTGTGTGTGTGTGTGTGTGTGTGTGTATAATTGAATAAAGTGAAAAAAGAAAATGAAACATACATGTATAAAACATAGATGTAAAAAAATAAAAGTAAAAAGTGACTTAAAAATATAAGTTAGTAAAATAAGAATCTAGTTGAAACAGGAAAAAAGTAAAAAAAAAAAGTAAATTTTAGACTGAAAGATAAAAGAATCACAAGAAAACACCTAGAGCTCAGTATACTATTTTCCCCCTGTACCGGAATTTTGCAGTCTTGTGGTATCAATAAATTTGTTGTCCACCTCTTCTTCCAGGCTGTCTTCTGGGGGAGTGGCTTTCTGTGCTGCTTGTCAAGTGTCTTTGCTTGGGCGGAGTAGTCCCACCCCTTTCCAGCATCCTGGGTTAATTGGCAGCTGGTCCTCGGTGTGGCTTTTGTTCTCTGGAGGCTTTCTGTGCCTCTTTAGAGGATCAGAGTAAAAATGGCTGTTCCCATATCGCTGGCACAGAGCTGAAAGATCATGGTCACCCCTCTTCAGTATACCCTCTGGGACAAATGGTTTTCACTTTTGTGTGTGCCAAACTCCTCAGACTCTTGTGGTGCGTGCCCACTGTAATCCTCCTGGGGGGAGTCCAAGGGACCCGTGAGAATCACTGCCCTTTTTGTGCCTTGGGACTGTGAGTGGTTGTGGTCTCCTGCATGTACCCGGCTCTACTGCTCCCAGGCCATGGCTGGGTGTTGTGCTATTGCCCTTTTTTGGGGGCCACTGCTGCCCTGAGAGCTGTTGCTTGGTGGTGGGCACAGCGACTTTTCTCCCCTCCCAGGGAATGGTAAATGACCCATATATTCCAGTCCTTTTCAGGGTACTCAGGCAAAGATTGGTCACCCAACCAGCCCAGCTTGTGGTTTATGGTGACACAAGCTGTGAGTCCCTTCTTGGGCTTGCTGACCATAACCAGTTTCCCCACTCCACTGCTTGCTTGGGCACTCTACCAGTTCAGGCACCTCTGATTGTTCTGTGTCTCCTGGGATCCTGAGACCCCAATGACCCACCTAGAATTCTGCTCTTTTCATCCCCTAAGCCTCTTTTAGAAAGGAATGTCTCTCACTGGAGCAGATTTCTAAGGTTTCTGATTTTGCACTCTGGTGTTAAACCACTTTCCATCAATCAGGTTATGGACGCTCCCTCCCCCTCCATTTATCTTCCAATATCTCCCTCCAGATTCATGACTCCACCCCTTCTACCTTGCAAAAAGCACTTTTTTACTTGTAGAGTTCCAGATGTTTCCTTACATCTCAGGCTGAATTCATGTGTGTTCAGAATGGTTTGATAGATATCCAGCTAAATTCAAGGGAGCAGATGAAACAAGGTCCCCTACTCTTCTGTCATCTTTCCTCCTAAATCTCCTTTATACTTAAAAAAAAAAAAAACCTTGAAGATGTATTAAAAAGAAACAATATTTGTTAATAAGACAATTCTAATAACCAGTTTCTAATAGTATTTTTGTATTGTTTGGGTACCTCTTGAAGATTATTTTCCAGTACCTCTATTGAAAGCCCCTGTTTTTATTTTGTATGTGTTGTATTTTAAAAAATATTACTTGTTTGAGATATAGCTAAATAAAATAAGCTTCATCCATTTATTTTTACTTTTATTTATTTATTTAATTTTATTTTTAAGTTTTTATTTAAATCCCAGTTAGTTAACATTCAGTATAATATCAGTTTCAGATGTACAATTTACTGATTCAACACTTATATACAACACCCAGTGCTTGTCATAAGAACTGCACTCCTTAATCACCATCACTTATTTTACCCATTCTTCTACCCACCTCCCCTCTGGTAAACATTAATCTGTTGTCTATAGTTAAGAGTCTGTTTTCTGGTTGTCTCTGTCTCCCTTTTTTCCTCTTTGCTCATTGTTTTCTTTCTTAAATTCCACATATGAGTGAAATCATATGGTATTTGTCTTTCTCTGACTGACTTATTTTGCTTAGTATAATACTCTCTAGCAACATCTATGTAGTTGCAAATGGCAAGATTTCTTTTGTTTTATGGCTGAATAATATTCCATTGTATATTTATCATGTCTCCTTCCTCCATTCATTGGTTGATGGATACTTAGACTGCTTCCATAATTTGGACATTGTAGATAATGCTGCTATAAACATCGAGGTGCATGTATTCCTTCAAATTAGTATTTTTGTATTGTTTGGGTAAATACCTAGTAGTATAATTACTGGATCTTAAGTTAGTTATATTTTTCAGTTTTTGGGAAACTCCATACAGTTTTCCCAAGTGGTTACACAAGTTTCATCACAATTCTGGACTTTAAGTTTTATTACAAATCTGAACTCATCAAAATGGTATTGTACTGACATAAAAATAGACACATAGACCAATGTAATAGAATACAAAACCCAGAAATGAACTGTATGCTTAGTTAATCTTTGAGAAACAGGAATGGATATCCAATGGTCACAAGGAAACCTCTTCAACAAATGGTTTTGAGGAAATTGGACAGCAACATGAAAAAGTATGAATCTGGGCCACTTTCTTAAATTACACACAAAAATAAATACAAAATGGATTAAAGATCTAAATGTGAGACAGAAAACCATTAAAATCCTAGAGAAAAACACAGGCATTAACCTCTTTGACATCAGCTATAGCAAAATCTTACTCCATATGTCTCCCGAGGCAAGGGATACTAAAGCAAAAATAAACAGTCAGAACGTTATCAAAAAAAAAAAAAAAAAAGAAAGAAAGAAAAAGAAAACGCTTCTGCACAGGGGAAGAAAAAATCAACAAATCTAAAAGGAAACCCACACAATGGGAGAAGATATTTGCATGAGACATATCTGAATAAGGGCCAGTATCCAAAATATATAAAGCACTTATAAAACTCAAAACCCTTCAAGAATGAATAATCCAATCAAAAAATAACCAGAAGACATCCAGATAGGCAACAGGCACATGATTAATCATCAGGAAAATACAAAACAAAACTACAATATGTTATCACCTCACAGCTGTCAGAATGGATTAAAAAAAACACAAAAAACTACAGGTGTTAAGGATGTAGAGAAAAGGGAACACTCTTGCACAGTTGGTCAGAATGCAAACGGGTACTTCATATTTAGTTTTTGAGGAAACTCTATATTGTTTTCCATAGTGACAGAACCAATTTCCAGTCCCTCCAACACTGCATGAGGGTTCCTTTTCTTCACATCCTTGCTAACACTTTTATTTCTTGTCTCTTTGATACTACCCATTCTTTATAGCGTATCTCTATGCCTTCCTGGGAAATATGTCTATTCATGCCTACTGCACAGTTTAAATTTTTTTAAGTTTCTATTTTAATTCAGGGAGAGGAAAAGATGGTGGAGGAGTAGGGGACCCTATACCAACCAGTCCCCAGAATTGAGATGGATATCTACCAGACCACTCTGAGCACCCATGAAACCAGCCTGAGATGTAAGAAGATCTGGATCTTTACAAACAAAATATCGCAGGCGGTTGGTTTTGAGGTATGAAGCGGGGAGCCGTGATTCCTGGGGCAGATATTGGAGGATAAACGGTAGCAAGGGGGAGCCAGTCCGTGGGGATCCTACACTGCTGGTGAATGACAGCCTCAAACACTGGGGACGGGGCACAGACTCGCAGACCAGTAGTGGCGAGGAAAGGAGTTTAGGGCAGCCCCTGGGGCGGAAACCCAGAGCGGGGGGTTGTGCGTACGCACTGGGAGCAGCTGGCGGTTTTAGAAGCACAAAGGGCAGAGACGTGCCCCGATCTGGAGGCAGGACTGGGAGCACTGTGGAGGGGCGCACAACCCAGGATGCTGCAGTTTATAGCACCACGGACAGAAAAAGAGACGGTGTGGCCTGGAGAGCTCACTGAAGAACAGACTGCGGTCTCTCTGCTCTGAGGCAGAGGGTTGGAAACTCTCTTCTGCTCTGACTCATGGAAGAGATGCGGAAAGCCGCAAGGGAAAGCCACCAGAGAACAAAAACCCCCAAAACTGATTCTCACTGAGTCCATCCCCTGCCACAGGGGGGCAGAGCAACTCCGCCAAAACAGGGTTGCCCTGAGTAACAGCACAGCAGGTCCCTCCCCCAGAAGACAGGCTGGGAAAACCAGAGGCCAGCAACCCTAAGGTCCCAAGAAAACAGGTGCATCTTGCTTGGGTTCTGGTCAATAATTTGGACAATATACATTCCCTCAAACACCCATCCAAAGAATGACTAGGAGGAGGAATCCCCAAAATAGCAAAGACTCAGAGATTACAACTTTTGCAGCAGAGTTACAAATGGATGCAGATATAACCAAGATGTCGGAGATGGAATTCAGGCTAGCAATTGTGAAGACAATACCTAAAATGGAGAAATCAATTAATGGCAACAGAGAGTCTCTAAGGGCAGAAATGAAAGCTGAATTGGCAGAACTTAAAAATGCTATCAATGAGATCAAATCCAACCTAGATAATCTAATAGCTAGGGTAACTGAGGCAGAAAAACAAATAAGTGACATGGAAGACAAATTAATAGATAAAAAGGGAAAAGAAGAGGCCAGGGAAAAACAACTTAGAATCCATGAAAATAAAATCAGAGAAGTAAGTGACACCATGAAGTGTTCCAATGTCAGAATAATTGGAATCCCAGAGGGAGTGGAGAAAGAGAGACGACTAGAAGATGTATTTGAGCAAATCGTAGCTGAGAACTACCTAATCAGGGGAATAAAACAAATATTCATGTATTTCAGGCAGAGAGGACCCCTCCCAAACAAGGAAAACAGGCCAAAACCTTGGCATGTAATAGTAAAACTTGCAAATATTAGAACAAAGGAAACCATCTTAACGGCAGTTAGGGAGAAGAGATTACTTACGTTCTGAAGGAGGACCATCCAAATAATGTCAGACCTATCCACAGAGACCTGGCAAGCCAGAAAGGCCTGGCAAGACATATTCAGGGTACTAAACGAGAAGAACATGCAGCCAAGAATACTTTATCTGGCAAGGCTGTCATTGAGAATGGATGGAGAGATGCAGAGCTTCCACGACTGGCAGAAGCTGAAAGAATATGTGACCACTAAGCTGGCCCTGCAAGAAATATTAAGGGGGGTTCTATAAGAGGAGAAAGACCCCAAAAGTGATATACAATAGAAATTTACAGGAACAATCTATAAAAACAATGTCTTCACAGGCAACATGATGACAATTAATTCATATCTTTCAATAATCACTCTCAACGTGAATGGCCTAAACGCTCCCATAAAACGGCACAGGGTTGCAGACTGGATAAAAAGACAGGACCCATCCATATGCTGTCTACAAGAGACTCATTTTGAACCTAAAGATACATCCAGGCTGAAAGTGAAGGGATGGAGATCCATCTTCCATGCCAGCGGACCTCAAAAGAAAGCTGGGGTAGCAATTCTTCTATCAGACAAATTAGATTTTAAACTAAAGTCTGTAATTAGAGACACAGAAGGACACTATATCATTCCTAAAGGGTCTATCCAACAAGAAGATCTAAAAATTGTAAATATCTATGCCCCCAACATGGGAGCAATCTTCTACAGAAGCCAACTGTTCACCAAAATAAAGACTCATTGATAACAATATGTTAATTGTAGGAGACCTCAATACTCCACTCTCAGCAATGGACAGATCATCTAAGCAGAAAATCAACAAGGAAACAAGAGCTTTGAATAATACACTAGACCAGATGGACCTCATAGATATGTACAAAACATTCCACCCTAAAACAACACAATACTCATTCTTCTGGAGTGCACATGGAACTTTCTCCAGAATAGACCACATACTGGGTCACAAATCAGGTCTCAACTGATACCAAAAGACTGAGATTATTCCCAGCATATTCTCAGACCACAATGCTTTAAAACTGGAACTCAATCACAAGAAAAAATTTGGGAGAAATTCAAACACTTGGAAGCTAAAGACCAGTCTGCTCAAGAATGTTTGGATCAAACAGGAAATGAAAGAAGAACTTAAACAATTCATGGAAATCAATGAGAATGAAAAAATATCGGTCCAAAACCTATGGGATACTGCAAAGCCGGTCCTAAGGGGCAAATACACAGCTATCCAAGCTTCACTCAAAAAAAGAGAAAAATCCCGAATTAACGAACAAACTCTACACCTTAAAGAACTAGAGAGAAAGCAACAAATGATGCCTAAGCCAAGCATTACAAGAGAAATAAGTAAAATTAGAGCAGAGACCAATGAATTAGAAACCAGAAACACAGCAGATCAGATCAACAAAACTAGAAGTTGGTTCTATGAAAGAACTAATAAAATCGAAAAACCATTGGCCAGACTTATCCAAAAGAAGAGAGAAAGGACCCAAATTAATAAAATTATGAATGAAAGGGGAGAGTTCACTACTAATACCAAGGAAATAGAAAAAAGGATATTAGAAATTGTCATCAACAACTATATGCCAATAAACTAAGCAATCTGGATGAAATAGAGGCCTTCCTGGAAACCTATAAGCTGCCAAGACTGAAACAGGAAAAAATTGACAACCTGAATAGGCCAGTAACCAGTAAGGAGATTGAAGCAGTGATCAAAAACCTCCCAAAAAACAAGAGTCCAGGGCCTGATGGATTCCCTGGGGAATTCTACAAGACATTCAAAGAAGAAATAATACCTATTCTACTGATGCTGTTTCAAAAAATAGGAACAGAAGGAAAACTTCCAAACTCATTCCATGAGGCCAGCATTACCTTCATCCCCAAACCAGGCAAAGACCCCATCAAAAAGGAGAATTTTAGACCCATATCCCTGATGAATATGGATTCCAAAATCCTCAACAAAATCTTAGCTAATAGGATCCAACAATACATTAAAATGATCATTCACCACAACCAAGTGGGGTTTATCCCCGGGATGCAAGGGTGGTTTAACATTTGCAAATCAATCAATGTGATAGAACATATTAAGAAGAGGAGGGAGAAGAATCATATGGTCCTCTGAATTGATGCAGAGAAAGCATTTGACAAAATACAACATCCTTTCCTGATTAAAACTCTTCAGAGTATAGGGATAGAGGGAACATTCCCCAAGTTCATAAAATCTATCTATGAGAAACCCACAGCGAATATCATTCTCAATGTGGAAAAGCTGAGAACTAGATCAGGAACATGTCAAGGATGCCAAGTCTCGCCACTATTGTTCAACATAGTACTAGAAGTCTTAGCAATAGCAATCAGACAACAACAAGAACAAAAAAAAAATAAAAGGGATTAAAATTGGCAAAGAAGAAGTCAAACTCTCTCTTCACAGATGACATGATACTTTATGTGGAAAACCCAAAAGACTGCACCCCCAAAATACTAGAACTCATACAGCAATTCAGAAATGTGTCAGGATACAAAATCAGTGCACAGAAATCAGTTGCTTTCTTATACACTAAAAACACAACTGTAGAAAGAGAAATTAGAGGAACGATTCCATTTACAATAGCAGCAAAAACCATAAGATACCTCAGAATCAACCTAACCAAAGAGGTAAAGGATCTATACTCTAGGAACTACAGAGCACTCATGAAAAAATTGAAGAAGACACAAAAAGATGGAAAAATATTCCATGCTCATGGATCGGAAGAATAAACATTGTTAAAATGTCTATTCTACCCAGAGCAATCTATACTTTCGATGCCATCCCGAACAAAATTCCAATGATATTTTTCAAATTGCAGGAACAAACAATCCTAAAATTTGTATTGAACCAGAAAAGACCCCGAATCGCCAAGGAAATGTAAAAGAAAAACAGAGCTGGGGGCATCACGTTGCCCGATTTCAAGCTATATTACAAAGCTGTGATCACCAAGACAGTATGGTACTGGCACAAAAACAGACATATAGACCAATGGAATAGAATAGAGAACCCAGATATGGACCCTCAACTCAATGGTCAAATAATCTTTGACAAAGCAGGAAAAAACATGCAATGGAAAAAAGACAGTCTCTTCAATAAATGGTGTGGGAAAATTGGACAGCCACATGCAAAAGAATGAAACTCGACCATTCCCTAACACCATTCACAAAGATAAACACAAAGTGGATGAAAGACCTCAATGTGAGACAGGAATCCATCCAAATCCTAGAGGAGAACATAGGCAGTAACCTCTTGGACATCGCCCACAGCAACTTCTTTCAAGATACATCTCCAAAAGCTAGTGAAACAAAAGCAAAAATGAATTTTTGGGACTTCATCAAGATCAAAACTTCCACACAGCAAAGGAAACAGTCAACAAAACAAACAGGCAAAACACAGAATGGGAGAAGAGTTATGCATATGACACTACAGATCAAGGGTTGGTATCCAAGATCTATAAGGAACTTCTCAAACTCAACGCCCAAAAAAACAAATAATCAAGTCAAAAAGTGGGCAGAAGATATGAAAAGACACTTCTCTAAAGAAGACATATAAATGGCTAACAGACACATGAAAAAAATGTGCATCATCATTAGCCATCAGGGAATTTCAAATGAAAACCACATTGAGATACCACCTTACACCAGTTAGAATGGCAAAAATGGACAGGGCAAGAAACAACAAATGTTGGAGAAGATCTGGAGAAAGGGGAACCCTCTTACACTGTTGGTGGGAATGCAAGTTGGTACAGCCACTTTGGAAAACAGTGTGGAGGTTCCTCAAAAATTTAAAAATACAGCTACCTTATGATCCAGCAAATGCACTCCTGGGTATTTACCCCAAAGACACAGATGTAGTGAAAAGAAGGGCCATATGCACCCCAATGTTCATAGCAGCCATGTCCGCAATTGCCAAACTGTGGAAAGAGCTGAGATGCCCTTCAACAGATGAATGGATAAAGAAGATGTGGTCCATATATACAATGGAATATTACTCAGCCATCAGAATGGATGAATACCCAACTTTTACATCAACATGAAAGGGACTGGAGGAGATTATGCTAAGTGAAATAAGTCAAGCAAAGAAAGTCAATTATGATATGGTTTCACTTATTTGTGGAACATAAGGAATAGCATGGAGGACATTAGGAGAAGGAAGGGAAAAATGAAGGGGGGGTAATTGGAAGGAGAGATGAACCATGAGAGACTATGGACTCTGAGAAACAAACAGGGTTTTAGAGGGGAGGGGGAGGGGGATTGTTTAGCCTGGTGATGGGTATTAAGGAGTGCACGTACTGCATGGACCCCTGGGTGTTATATGAAAATAATGGATCATGGATCACGACATCAAAAACTAATGATGTATGGTGACTAACATAACATAATAAAATAAAAAAAAAGAGATACTGAAATGATAAGAAAGAGGAAGTCAAGTATCTGAAAGGGTAGTCATTTCAGGTCCCATGTTATCTGAGCTGATGAACGTCATTGGTTCTCACCCACTAGGGTGACCACATAATACATTCTCTAAAAAAGGACAACTTTGAGAGTAAAAGGAAGTAATAAAAGTCATTGGAGTTGTATAATTTAAAATGTTTGTCAGCTCAATTTGGTTTTATTGTATAACACATGACAAAGCATTCAGTTAGTGTTTATTCTCAAAAGTAAAATTCTTTAAAAAATATTCAAGTACATTATAACAAAATTTTTTAAATTATTCTTTGTATATGCTAACATTATTATTATTATTATTAGTAGTAGTAGTAGTAGTAGTAGTGGTAGTAGTAGTAATAGTAGCAGACTCCACACCCACTGTGGGGTTTGAACTCACAACCCTGAGATTGAGTCGCATGCTCTACTGACTGATCCAGCAAGGTGCCCAAATATTCATCAGTTTCTTAATAGTACTTGTCTTTTCTACCAGGTGCCTGGTATTTTTCTAAAGATTTTTCTGATATTATCAGAATTTATTTTTCAATGTGATCTTATTTTTTTCTCATAAAAATGTCTGCAATTATCTTCAAAGTTTTCCTTGTGATTAATATATTTGGAATATTCATCAGCTTTAATTGGCATTTCTCTATAGACTCTACTATTTTTAATTAAGAAAATGCTTTCTGTAGGTGTTTGGTTATCTGATAAATTAAAGAAATTTTCTGTTTCAAAAAAAATGCTATCGATGAGATTCAATCTAATCTAGATAATCTAACAGCTAGGGTATGTGAGGAAGAACAAATTAGTGATCTAGAAGCAAATTGATAGAAAAGAAGGAAAAAAATGAGGTCAGGGAGAAACAATACAAAATCCATGAAAACAGAGTCAGAGAAATAAGTGACACCATGAAGCGCTCCAATGTCAGAATTATTGGGATCCCTGAGGGGGTGAAGAGAGAGAGGACTAGAAGATATATTTGAACAAATCGTAGCTGAGAACTTCCCTAATCTGGGGAATGAAATAAACATTCGTGTCCTAGAGGCAGAGAGGACCCCTCCCAAGATCAAGGAAAACAGGCCAATGCCCCAGTATGTAATAGCAAAACTCGCAAATCTTAGAACCAAGGAAACCATCTTAAGGGCACTTAGGGAGAAGACATTCCTTATGTACAGAAGGAAGAACATCAGAATTACGTCAGACCTATCCACAGAGACCTGGCAAGCTAGAAAGGGCTGGCAGGACATATTCAGGGTATTCAATGAGAAGAACATGCAGCGAAGAATACTTTATCTGGCAAGGCTGTCATTTAGAATGGATGGAGAGATGCAGAGTTTCCAAGCAACACAGAAAATGAAAGATTATGTATCCACTAAGCAGGGTGTGCAAGAAATATTAAGGGGGGGGGTTCTACAAAAGGAGAAAGGCCCCAAAAGGGATATACAACAGAAATTTACAGGGACAATCTATAGAAACAAGGATTTCACAGGCAACATGATGACAATTAATTCATATCTTTCAATAATCACTCCCAACGTGAACAGCCTAAATGCTCCCATAAAATGGCACAGGGTTGCAGATTGCATAAACAGACAGAACCCATCCATATGCTATCTACAGGAGACTCATTTTTAACTAAAGATACATCCAGACTGAAAGTGAAGGGATGGAGATCCATCTTCCATGCCAACGGATCTCAAAAGAAAGCTGGGGTAGCAATTCTTACATCAGACAAATTAGAGTTTAAGCTAAAGATTGTAGTTAGAGACACAGAAGGACAATTTATCATTCTTAAAGAGTCTACACCCTTTAATATCTCTGCCCCCAACATGGGAGCAGCCATCTACTTAATCCAACTGTTCACCAAAATAAAGAGTCATATTGGTAACAATATGTTAATTGTAGGAGACCTCAATATTTCACTCTCAGCAACAGACAGATCATCTAAGCAGAAAATCAACAAAGAAACAAGAGCTTTGAATAACACACTGAACCAGATGGACCTCATAGATGTATACAGAACATTCCACCCTAAAACAAAAGAATACTCATTCTTCCCAAGCACATGGAACTTTCTCCAGAATAGAACAAATACTGGGTCTCATATCAGGTTTCAGCTGATGCCAAAAGATTGAGATTATTCCTTACATTCTCTCAGACCATAATGCTTTAAAACTGGAACTAAGACCCAAAACAAATTTGTAAGAAATTCAAATACTTGGAAACTAAAGACCATCCTGCTCAAGAATTTTTGGGTAAACCAGGAAAGCAAAGAAGAACTTAAAAAATTCATGGAAATCAATGAGAATGAAAACACATCACTCCAAAACCTATTGGATAATACAAAGGCAGTCCTAAGGGAGAAAAACATAGCCATGCTAGCCTCACTCAAAAAAAATAGAGAAATCCAAAATTCACCAACTATCATTACACCTTAAGGAACTAGAGAAAGAGCAACAAAAGATGCCTAAGCCAAGCGTTAGAATAGATGTAATTAAGATTTGAGCAGAGATCAATGAATTATAAATGAGAAAAACAATAGAACAGATCAACAAAACTAGAAGATGGTTCTTTGAAAGAATTAATAAGATCGATAAACCACTGGCTAGAATTATCCACAAGAGAAGAGAAAGGACCCAAATTAATAGAATTATGAATGAAAGGGGAGAGATCACGACTAACACCAAGGAAAAAGAAACCATTATTAGAAATTATTATCAACAATTATATGGCAATAAATTAAGCAACCTGGAAGACATGGATGCCTTCCTGGAAACCTATAAAGTGCCAAGACTGAAACAGGAAGAAATTGACAACCTGAATTGGCCAATAACTAGAAATGAGATTGAAGCATTGATCCAAAACCTCCCAAAGAACAAGAGTCCAGGGCCTGATGGATTCCCTGGGAAATTCTACCAAACATTCAAAGAAGAAATAATACCTATTGTCCTGAAGGTGTTTCAAAAAATAGAAACAGAAGGAATGCTTCCAGAATCATTCTGTGAGACCACCATTTCCTTAATCCCCAAACCAGGCAAAGACCAAATTCTCCAAAAGGAGAATTTCAAATGCATATTCCTGATGGATACAGATTCCAAAATTCTCAACAAAATCCTAGCTAATAGGATCCAACAATACATTAAAACAATCATCTGCTATGACCAAGTGGGATTTATCCCTGGGAGGCACCAATGGTTCAACATTCACAAATCAATAAATGTGATAGAACACATTAATAAGAGGAGAGAGAAGAACCATATTGTCCTCTCAATGATACAGATAAACATTTGACAAAATACAGCATCCTTTCATGATTAAATCTATACCTTCAAAGCTATCCCGATCAAAATTCCAATGATATTTTTCAAAGTGCTGGAACAAACAATCCTAATATTTGTATGGAATTTGAAAAGACCCTGAATCACCAAGGAAATGTTGAAAAAGAAAAACAAAGCTGGAGGCATCACGTTGACTGATTTCAAGCTATATTACAAAGCTGTGATCACCAAGACAGCATGGTACTGGCACAAAAACAGACATATAGACCAAAGGAACAGAATAGAGAACCCAGATATGGACCCTCAACTCTATGGTCAAATAATATTCGACAAAGCAGGAAAAAACATGTAATGGAAAAAAAGACAGGCTCTTCAATAAGTGGTGCTGGGAAAATTGGACAGCCACATGCAGAAGAATGAAACTCGAATGTTCTCTAACACCATACACAAAGATAAACTCAAAATGGATGAAAGGCCTCAATGTGAGACAGGAATCCATCCAAATCCTAGAGGAGAACATAGGCAATAACCTCTTTGACATTGGCCACAGCAATTTCCTTCAAGATACATCTCCAAAAGCTAATGAAACAAAAGCGAAAATGAACTTTTGGGACTTCATCAAGATCAAAAGCTTCTGCACAGCAAGGAAAACAGTCAACAAAACAAAGAGGCAACCCACAGAATGGGAGAAGATATTTGTAAATGACACTACAGATCAAGGGCTGGTATCCAAGATCTATAAAGAACTTCTCAAACTAAACGCC
>NC_058419.1:77844140-77934382 GCF_002201575.2 Neomonachus schauinslandi | reverse complement strand
GGCGTTTAGTTTGAGAAGTTCTTTATAGATCTTGGATACCAGCCCTTTATCTGTAGTGTCATTTACAGATATCTTCTCCCATTCTGTGGGTTGCCTCTTTGTTTTGTTGACTGTTTTCCTTGCTGTGCAGAAGCTTTTGATCTTGATGAAGTCCCAAAAGTTCATTTTCGCTTTTGTTTCATTAGCTTTTGGAGATGTATCTTGAAGGAAATTGCTGTGGCCAATGTCAAAGAGGTTATTGCCTATGTTCTCCTCTAGGATTTGGATGGATTCCTGTCTCACATTGAGGCCTTTCATCCATTTTGAGTTTATCTTTGTGTATGGTGTTAGAGAACATTCGAGTTTCATTCTTCTGCATGTGGCTGTCCAACTTTCCCAGCACCATTTATTGAAGAGACTGTCTTTTTTCCATTGCATGTTTTTTCCTGCTTTGTCAAAGATTATTTGGCCATAGAGTTGAGGGTCCATACCTGAGTTCTCTATTCTGTTCCATTGGTCCATATGTCTCTTTTTGTGCCAGTACCATGCTGTCTTGGTGATCACTGCTTTGTAATATAGCTTGAAATCAGGCAACATGATGTCCCCGGCTTTGTTTTTCTTTTTCAACATTTCCTTGGCAATTCGGGGTCTTTTCTGATTCCATACAAATTTTAGGATTGTTTGTTCCAGCACTTTGAAAAATGTCATTGGTATTTTGATCGGGTGGCATTGAAGGTATAGATTCCTCTGAGTAGCATAGACATTTTAACAGTGTTTATTCTTCCGATCCATAAGCATGGAATATTTTTCCATCTTTTTGTGTCTTCTTCCCTTTCTTTCATGAGTGTTTTGTAGTTCCTAGAGTATAGATCCTTTACCTGGTTAGGTTTATTCTGAGGTATCTTGTGGGTTTTGGTGCTATTGTAAAGGGAATCTTTTCTCTAACTTCTCTTTCTACAGTTGTGTTTTTAGTGTATAAGAAAGCAACTGATTTCTGTGCACTGATTTTTATCCTGCCACATTACTGAATTGCTGTATGATTTCTAGCAATTGGGGGATGGAGTCTTTTTGTTTTTCCCCATAAAGTATCATGTCATCTGTGAAAAGAGAGAATTTGACTTCTTCCTTGCCAATTTGAATACCTTTTTATAAAAATTTATTTTATTTGACAAAGAGAGACACAGCGAGAGAGGAAACAGAAGCAGGGGAAGTGAGAGAGGGAAAAGCAGGCTTCCCACGGAGCGGGGAGCCCAATGTGGGGCTTGATCCCAGGACCCTGGGATATTGACCTGAGCTGAAGGCAGACGCTTAATGAGTGGGCCACCCAGGCGAATATCTTTTATTTCTTTTTGTTGTCTGATTGCTGTTGCTAGGACTTCTAGTACTATGCTGAACAATAGTGGTGAGAGTGGGCATCCTTGACGTGGTCCTGATCTTAAGGGAAAGGCTCTCAGCTTTTCCCCATTGAGGATGATATTCGCTGTGCGTTTTCTTGGATGGATTTTATGAACTTGAGGAATGTTGCCTCTATCCGTATACTCTGAAGAGTTTTCATTAGGAAAGGATGCTGTATTTTGTCAAATGCTTTTTTGCATCAATTGAGAGAACCATATGGTTCTGCTCTCTCCTCTTATTAATGTGTTCTCTCACATTGATTTGTGAATGTTGAACCACCGTTGCATCCCAGGGATAAATCCCACTTGGTTGTGGTGGATAATCCTTTGAATGTATGGTTGGATCCTATAAGCTAGGATTTTGTTGAGAATTTTGGAATCTATATTCATCAGGGATATGGGTCTGAAATTCTCCTTTTTGATGGGGTCTTTGCCTGGTTTGGGGATTAAGGTAATGCTGGCCTCATAGAATGAGTTTGTAAGTTTTCCTTCTGTTTCTATTTTTTGGAACAGCCTCAGTAGAATAGGTATTATTTCTTCTTTGAATGTTTTGTAGAATTCCCCAGGGAATCCATCAGGCCCTGGACTCTTGTTTTTTCGGAGGTTTTGATCATTGCTTCAATCTCGTTACTGGTTTTTGGCCTATTCAGGTTGTCGATTTCTTCCTGTTTCAGTCTTGGCAGCTTATAGGTTTCCAGGAAGGCCTCCATTTCATCCAGATTGCTTAGTTTATTGGCATATAATTGAGGATAATAATTTCTAATAATTGTTTCTATTTCCTTGTTGATAGTCGTGATCTCTCCCCTTTCATTCATAATTTTATTAATTTGGGTCCTTTCTTTTTCTTTTGGATAAGTCTGGCCCGTGGTTTTTTGATCTTATTAATTCTTTCAAAGAACCAACTTCTAGTTTCGTTGATCTGATCTACTGTGTTTCTGGTTTCTAATTCATTGGTCTCTGCTCTAATCTTAATTATTTCTGTTCTAATGCATGGCTTAGGCATCGTTTGTTGCTTTTTCTCTAGTTCTTTAAGGTGTAGAGTTAGTTGCTGAATTCGGGATTTTTCTGTTTTTTTGAGTGAGGCTTGGATGGCTATGCATTTCCCCCTTAGGACCACCATTGCAGTATCCCATAGGTTTTTGACTGATGTGTTTCGTTTCATTGGTTTCCATGAATTGTTTAAGTTCTTCTTTGATTTCCTGGTTGAGCCAAACATTCTTGAGCAGAGTGGTCTTTAGCTTCCAAGTGTTTGAATTTCTGCCAATTTTTTTTTTGTTGTTGTTATTGAGTTCCAGTTTTAAAGCACTGTGGCCTGATAACACACAGGGAATAATCTCAATCTTTTGGTATCATTTGAGACCTGATATGTGACCCAGTATGTGTTCTGTTCTGGAGAAAGTTCCATGTGCTTTTGAGAAGAATGAGTATTCTGTTGTTTTAAGGTGGAATGTTCTGTAAATACCTATGAGTTCCATCTCTTCCAGTGTATCATTCAAAGCTCTTGTTTCCTTGTTGATTTTGTGCTTAGATGATCTGTCCATTGCTGAGAGTGGAGTATTGAGGTCTCCTACAATTAACGTATTGTTATCAATATGACTATTTTGGTTAACAGTTGGCTTATGTAGATGGCTGCTCCCATGTTGGGGGCATAGATATTTGTAATTGTTAGATCTTCTTGTTGGATAGATCCTTTAAGAATGATATAGTGTCCTTCTGTGTCTCTAACTACAGACTTTAATTTAAAATCTAATTTGTCTGATATAAGAATTGCTCCCCCAGCTTTCTTTTGAGGTCCGCTGGCATGGAAGATGGATCTCCATCCCTTCACTTTCAGTCTGGATGTATCTTTAGGTTCAAAATGAGTCTCTTGTAGACAGCATATGGATGGGTCCTGTCTTTTTATCCAATCTGCAACCCTGTGCCATTTTATGGGAGCGTTTAGGCCATTCACGTTGAGAGTGATTATTGAAAGATATGAATTAATTGTCATCATGTTGCTTGTGAAGATGTTGTTTTTATAGATTGTCCCTGTAAATTTCTGTTGTATATCACTCTTGGGTTCATTCTCCTTTTATAGAACCACCCCCCCCCCCCCTTAATATTTCTTGCAGGGTTAGCTTAGTGGTCACATATTCTTTCAGTTTCTGGCAGTCGTGGAAGCTCTGTATCTCTCCATCCTTTCTAAATGACAGCCTTGCCAGATAAAATATTCTTGGTTGCATGTTCTTCTTGTTTAGTATCCTGAATAGTCTCGCCATCCCTTTCTGGCCTGCCAGGTCTCTGCAGATAGGTCTGATGTTATTCTGATGTTCCTCCCTCTGTATGTAAGGAACCTTGTCCCCTTAACTGCCCTTAAGATGGTTTCCTTAGTTCTAAGATTTGCGAGTTTTACTATTACATGCCGGGGTGTTGGCCTGTTTTCCTTGATCTTGGGAGGGGTCCTCTCTGCCTGAAATACATGAATATTTGTTTCATTCCCCTGATTAGGAAAGTTCCAAGCTATGATTTGCTCAAATATATCTTCTAGGCCTCTCTCTCTCCACTCCCTCCTGGATCCCAATAATTCTAACATTGGAATGTTTCATGGTGTCACTTATTTCTCTGATTCTATTTTTGTGGATTCTGAGTTGTTTTTCCCTGGCCTCCTCTTTTCCCTTTTTATCTATTAAATTGTCTTCCAGGTCACTGATTTATTCTTCTGCCTCACTTACCCTAGCTGTTAGATTGTCTCGATTAGATTGGATGTCATTGATAGCATTTTTAAGTTCTGCCAATTCAGCTTTTATTTCTGCCCTTAGACACTATGTTGTCAGTAATTGATTTCTTCATTCTAGCTATTTTCTTCACAATTGCTAGCCTGAATTCCATCTCTGACATCTTGGTTATATCTGTATCCATTTGTACATCTGTGGCATAAGTCATTATCTCTGAGTTTTTCCTATTTTGGGGGTTCCTCCTCCTAGTCATTCTGTTGATGGGTTGTTGAGGGAATGTATAGATTCCAAATTGTTGACCAGAACCCATGCAAGATGCTCCTATTTTCTAGGGACCTTAGGTTTGCTGAACTCTTTTTCTCCCAATCTGTCTTCTGGGCAAACCTGTTTGTGCATGGCTGCCCTGCCCCCCTGTGGCAGCGGATGTTCTCAGTGGGACCAGTTTTGGGGGCTTTTGTTCTCTGGCTGCTTTCCCTGGCAGCTTTCTGAGTCTCCTCCGAGAGTCAGAGCAGAAGAGACTGTTTTCATCCCTCTGTCTCAGAGCAGAGAGATTGCAGTCTGTTCTTCAGTGAGCTCTCCAGGCCACACTATTTCCATTTCTGTCTGTGTTGTTATAAAATGCCACGTCCTGGGTTGTGCTCCCCTCGGCATCTCCCCCCGTCCTGCCTCCAGATCGGGGCGCGTCTCTGCCCTTTGTGCTTCTAAAATCGCCAGCCGCTCCCAGTTAGTACGTGCAACCCGCCGCTCCTGGTTTCCATCCTGGGGGCTGCCCTAAACTCCTTTCCCTGCTGCTACAGGTCTGCGAGTCTGTGCCCTGTCCCCAGCACTTGAGGCTGTCGCTCACCAGCCGTGTAGCATTCCCATGGCCATGCTCCCTCCCACTGCCGTTTATCCTCCGATATCTGCCATCAGGATCATGGCTCCCCACTTCGTACCTTGAAACCAACCATCTGTGATATTCTGTTTGTAGAGATCCAGATCTTCTTACATCTCAGGCTGATTTCATGGGTGCTCAGAGTGTTCTCGTAGATATCCAGCTCAATTCCGGGCACCAGTTGGAATATTGTCCCCTATTCCTCCGCCATCTTTTCTCCCCTCCTCTATATACCTCTTCTTTATCCATTTATCAGTTGATGAACACTTGAACTGTTTCTATATTTTGGCTATTTTAAATAAGGCTTCAGTGCACCTGGGTGGCTCAGTTGGTTAAACGTCTGCGTTCAGCTCACGTCATGATTCCAGGGTCTTGGGATTGAGTCCCACATTGGGCTCCTTGCTCAGCGAAGAGCCTGCTTCTCCCTCTCCCTCTGCCCCTCCCCCGCACTCATGCCCTCTCTCTCTTTCTCTCTGTCCCCCAAATAAATAAATTAAAATCTTAAAATAATATTGCTTCAAGAAATGTCATGGTGCATATATCCTTTTGAATTAGTGATTTTGTATTCTTTGGATACCGATTCAAGATTACGACTGCTGGTAATAGGTTAGTTTTATTTTTTGACTTTGTAAGAACCCTCCATAATGTTTTTCAGTGGCTGCACCAGTTTGCATTCCCACAAACAGTGCCCAGTGTTTCTTTTTCTCTACATCCTCACCAAAACCTGTTTCTTGTGTTGGTGATTTTAACCATTCTGACACATATGAGGTGATATCTCATTGTAGTTTTGATTTGCATTTCCCTGATGATAAGTGATGTTGAGCATCTTTTCATGTGTCTTTTTGCCTTCTGCATGTGTTCTTTGTAGAAACTACTGTTCATGTCTTCTGCCCATTTTTATTGGATTGTTTTTTGGGTGTTAAATTTTATAAGTTCTCTCCATATATTTTAAATACTAGTCCTTTATCAAATAAATCATTTGAAAATATTTTCTTCCATTTCATAGATTGCTTTTGTTTTTGTTGATTGTTTACTTCACTGTGCAGAAGCTTTTTATTTTGATGTAGTCACAATCATTTATATTTGCTTTTGTTTCCCTTGCGTCAGGAGACCTATCTAGAATAATTTCCTACAACAGATGTCAAAGATGTTACTGTATGTGTTCTCTTCTACGATTTTTATGGGGTCAGGTCTCACATTTAGGTCTTTAATCCTTTTTGTATTTATTTTTCTCTATGGTGTAGCAATATCATCCAGTTTCTTTGTTTTAGATTATGTTATCCTGTTTTCCCAACACCGTTTGTTGAATGTCCTTTTCCTATTGGAAATTCTTTCCTGTTTTGTCAAAGATTAATTGACCATATAGTTGTGGCTTCATTTATTGGATTTCTATTCTGTTCTATTGATGTATGTGTCTATCTTTGTGCCAGTACCATACTGTTTTAATGACTACAGCCTTGTAATATAACGTGAGGTCTGGAATTGAGATACCTTGAGTATTGCTTTTTATTTTGCAAGGTTGCTTACATTATTGGATGTCTTTGGTTGTTACATACAAATGTTATGATTGTTTATTCTAGCTCTGTGAAAACGCTATTTGTATTTTGATAGGCATTGTATTAAATGTGTATATTGCATTTGGTAGTAGAGACCTTTTAACCATATTTGTTCTTCCAATCCATGAACTTCAAATATCTTTCCATTTCTTTGTGTCATCTTCAATTTCTTTTAACGGCATTTTATAGTTTTCAGAGTACAGGTCCTTCACCCCTTTCATTGGGTTCAATTCTAAGTATCTTATTTTGGCTGCAATTGTTTGTGGGATTGTTTTCTTAATTTCTTTTTGTGCTGCTGCATTGTTGTTTATAGAAATACAACAGATTTCTATACATCGATTGTTGTATCCTGTGACTTTACTGAAGTTGTTTATTTGTCCTAGAATTTTTTGATGGATTCTATTGGGTTTTCTATATATAGTATATATAGAAAATATAGTATATATATTTATATGTATATATATAGTATATATATAAAAAATTTATATATAGTATCATGTCATCTGCAGATAGTGAAAATTATACTTCTTACTGATTTGAATGCCTTTATTTCTTTTTGTTGCTCTTTGCTGTGCCTAGGACTGCCAGTACTATGTTGAATAAAAGTGGTGACTGAACATCTTTGTCTCATTCCTGATCATAGGGGAATACCTCTCAGTTTTCCCCATTAAGTATCATGTTAGATGTGAATTTTTCATGTACGGCCTTTATTATGTTGAGGTATGTTCCCTTTAAACCTATTTTGTTGTTTTTTTTTTTTTTTTTTTTGTAACTGGATGTTGTAGTTTGTCAATGATTTTTCTGAATCTATTGAAATGATCATATGGTTTTTATCCTTTCTCATTCATGTGATGTATCATGTTAATTGATTTGTGAATTTTGAGCCATGTTGCAACACAGGAGAAAATCCCGTTTGATTGTGGTGAATGCTTTTTTAAATGTATTGTTGGATTTCATTTTCTAGTATTTTGTTGATGATTTTACATCTATGTTCTTCAAAGATATTAGTCTGTAGTTTTCCTTTAGTGATGTCTTTATATGGTTTTTGTATCAAGGTAATGCTGTCCTCATAGAATGAATTTGGAAATTCTGCTTCCTTTTTAATTTTTTAAAAAATATGTTCAGAATGATAGGTATTAACTCTTGTCTAAATGTTTGGTAGAATTTTCCTGTGAAATCATGTGTTCCTGGACTTTTGTTAGTTGTAAGTTTTTTGATTATTGATACAATTTCATTGCTGATTATCAATCTGTTCCAATTTTCCATTTTTTTTTCCTTTTTCAGTTTTGGTAGTTTATGTGTTTCTGGGAATTTATCCATTTCTTCTAGGTTGTCCAATTTGTTGGCATATAGTTTTTCACAATATTTTCTTATACTTGTTTGTATTTCTATCATTTTGGTTGTTATTTCTCTTCTCTCATTTGCAATTTTATTTATTTGAGTCCTTTTTCTTTTTCTTTTTTTCTTTTTTGGATAATCTGGCTAGAGGTTTACCAGTTTTATTGATTTTTTTCAAAGAACCAGCCCCTTGTTTCATTGATTATTTTCAATTTTTTGAGTTTATATACCACTTATTTCTGCCCTAATCTCTATTATTTCTTCCTTCTGCTGGTTTTAGGTGTTGTTTGTTGTTCATTTCCCAATTACTCTAGGTGTGAGGTTAGGTTGTTTACTTGAGATTGTTCTTGCTTCTTGAGGTAGGTCAGTATTGCTATAAAATTCCTTCTTAGAACAGCTTCAGCTGCATCCCAAATGTTTGGACCATTGTGTTTTCATTTTAATTTGGTTCCATGTACTTTTTTATTTCTTCACTTATTTCCTCATTGACTCCATTGTTTAGTACCATGCTGTTTAATCTCCATGTATTTGTTGTCTTTCCAGACTTTATCCTGTGGTTTACATTTAGTTTCATAGTGTGGTCAGAAAAGTTGCATGATATGACTTTGATTTTCTTGAATTTGGTGAGGCTTGTTTTGTGGGCTAAAATGTGACCTGTTCTGGAGAATGTTCCAAGTGCACTTGAGAAGAAGATATATTCTCTTGTTTTAGGGTGGAATATCATGAGTATATCTGTTAAATCCATTTGGTCCAGTGTGGCATTCAAATCTATTTTTTCCTTGTTGATTTTCTGTTTAGATGATCTGTCCATTGATGTAAGTGGGGTGTTAAAATCCCCTACTGTGCTGTATTATTATCAATTGGTTCCTTTATATTTGTTATTAATGGTTTTATGTATTTGGGTGCTCCTATATTATGTATATAAATATTTACTATTGTTATATCTTCTTATTGGATTGTCCTGTTTATTATGGTACAGTACACTTCATCTCTTGTTACAGTTTTTGTTTTAAAGTCTATTTTTTCTATATAAATATTGCTATTAGGGCTTTCTTTTAACCTCCATGCATATGATAGATGTTCCTCCATCCTCTCCCTTTCAATCTGCAGGTGAATTTAGGTCTAAAATGAGTCTCTTATTGGCATCATATAGATGGGTCTTTTTTTTTATCCATTGCTACCCTATGACCTCTGACTGGAGCATTTACTCCATTTACACTCAAAGTAATTGCTGATAGATAGGTATTTATTGTCACTTTATTATTTGTTTTGTTGTTTCTGAAGATGTTATCTGATTTTTTCTTATCTTTCTCTTTCATGTTTTCCGTATTTTCTTTAGTGATATATGTGGGGTTACTTTGTCTTTATTTGTGGCTTTTGATGTATTATTACCATTATTTTTGTATATAACCTACTTGCATATAGCAGTCTATATTAACATAATGGTTGTTTAATTTTGAACCCTTTCTTTACCCTTTGCTCCTCACATATTAAGTATACGTTTTATAATACATCATTCTTTAGCAAGATGCTCTTTAACTTCCAAGTGTTTGAATTCCGCCCAAATTTTTTCCTGTGATTGAGTTCCAGTTTCAAGGCATTGTGGTCTGATAACATGCAGGGAATAATCTCAATCTTCTTGTATTGGCTGGGACCTGATTTGTGACTCAATATGTGGTCTATTCTGGAGAAAGTTCCATGTGTATTCCAGAAGAATGAGTGTTCTGTTGTTTTAGGGTGGAATGTTCTGTATATATCTGGTCCAATGTATCATTCAAAGCTCTTGTTTCTTTGTTGATCTTCGGCTTAGATGATCTGTCCATTCCTGAGAGGGCAGTGTTGAGGTCTCCTACTATTTATCTGTTATTGTTGATATGATTCTTTATTTTGGTTAACAGCTGGCTTATGTAGTTGGCTGCTCCCATGTTGGGGGCATAGATATTTACAATTGTTAAATTTTCTTGTTGGATAGACCCTTTAAGTATGATATAGTGTCCCTCTGCATCTCTTAATACAGTCCTTGGTTTAAAATCTAATTTGTCTGATATGAGAATTGTTATGCCAGCTTTCTTTTGATGTCTGTTGGCATGAAAAATTGTTCTCCATCCCCTCATTTTCATGTGTCTTTAGGTTCAAAATGAGTCTCTTGTAGACATCCTATGGATGGATCCTGTCTTTTTATCCAATCTGCAACCCTGTGCGGTTTTATGGTAGCATTTATGCTGTACACATTGAGAGTAACTATTGAAAGATATGATTTTATTGCCATCATGTTGCTTGTGAAGTCCCTGTTTCTCAAGATTATTTCTGTTAATATCTGGTCAATATTACTCTTGGGGTCTTGCTTCTTTTACAGAACCTCCCTTAGTATTTCTTGCAGGGTTGGCTTGGTGGTCACATATTCTTTCAGTTTCTGCTGGTCCTGGAAGCTCTTTATCTCTCCAGCCATTCTGAATGACAGCCTTGCTGGATAAAGTATTCTTGACTGCATGCTCTTCTCATTTAGTACCCTGAATATGTCTTGCCAGCCCTTTTTGGCTTGCCAGGTCTCTGTGGACAGGTTTGACGTTATTATGATATTCCTCCCTCTGTATGTAAGGAATCTCTTCCCCCTTACTGCCCTTAAGATGGTTTTCTTGGTTCTGAGACTTGCGAGTTTTACTATTACATGCCGGGGCATTGGTCTGTTCTCCTTGATCTTGGGAGGGGTCCTCTGTGCCTCTAGGACATGAATGCTTGTTTCAGTCCTCAGACTGGGGAAGTTCTCAGCTACAATTTCCTCAAATATACCTTCTAGTTCTCTCTCTTTCTCCACCCCCTCAGGTATCCCAATAATTCTGACATTGGAACATTTCATGGTGTCATTGATCTAAGTCTGTTCTCATGGGCTTCTACCTGTTTATCCCAGGCCTCCTTGGCTTTCTTCCTTTCTATCAGGTTGTCTTCTAGATCACTAATTCATTCTTCTGCCTCATTTACCCTAGCTGTTATAGTATCCAGTTTAGACTGCATCTCATTCATAGCATTTTTAAGTTTGGCCTGATTAGCTCTCATTTCTGCCCTTAGAGATTCTATATTGTCACTAATACTTTTCTCAAGCCTAGATATTGACTTCATAATTGCTACCTGAAGTCTTTCTCTGACATCTTGCTTATATCCATATCCATTAGGTCTGTGGCAGAGGCCATTGTTTCTGGTTCTATTCTTTGTTGGGAGTTCCTCCTCCTATTCATTCTGTTGAGGGGTGGTTGAAGGAATGTATAAAGTCCAAAATATCAACCATGATCCAGGCAAGATGCACCCGTTTTATGGGGACCTTAGGGTTGTCATCTTCTTGTTCTTCCAGCTTGTCTTCTGAGGTAGGGGCCTGCAGCGCTGTTTCCCAGGCAACCCTGCTTGTGCAGAATTCCTCTGCCCCTGTCAGGGAGCTGGGCTCTGTGAAAACTGTTTTTTTGAGGTTTTGTTCTCTGGTGGCCTTCTGCACTTTTTCTAAGGGTCAGAGCTAAAAATGGCCTCACCCAGACCTCTGTCCAGGGCAGAGAAATCACAGTCTCCTCTTCTCTGATCCCTCCAGAGCACACAATCTCTATTTCTGTAAGTGCTACTGAAAACCGCAGCCTCCCAAGATCAGTGCATGCCCAAAGTGACCTTTTCAGTGGTCGATCCAGGAGTCCAGGCTTGTCTCTGCCCCTTGTGCATCTAAAACCGTGAGTTATCTCAGGTTCGCGCATGTACCCCCGCAGCTCCTGGATCCTGTTTGAGAGCTGCTCTAAAGCCCCTCCCGGCCACTATTGCTTTGTGAGATTTCCCCTGGTCCTCCGGCACAGGATGCTTTTGTGTTCCAGTGTTATATCACTTTCCAGGGGCCAGCTTATGGCAGCTCCCTCCCCCTTCTGCTTATCCTCTGATATCTGCCCACAGAATCAGGACTCCACCCTTCGTACCTCACGACAGGTGGCGTTTTTCTGCTTGTAGGGGTCCAGGTATATATTGTTACATCTCAGGCTGATTTTGTGGGTGTTCAGAATGGTTTACTAGATATACAGCTAAATTCTGGGGACCTTTTGAAACAGAGTCCTCTACTCCTCTGCCATCTTGCCCCCTACCTCTGTGTCCTTGTATCCTGAATGATAGCCTTTCTGGATAGATTATTCCTAGTTGCAGATTTTTCCCATTCAGCACTTTGAATATATCATGCCGTTTCATTCTGTCTTTCAAAATATTTGTTGAAAAATATCTTCCTAGCCTTATGGGTTTTCTCTTGTATGTTACTGTCTTCTTTTGTCTGGTTCCTTTTTAATTTTTTTTCTTTATCACCATATTGTGCCATTTTATTTACAATATGTTTGGTGTGAGGCTTCTTTTGTTGATTTTGATGGGGGTTGTCTGTGGTTCCTGGATCTGGACATCTCTTTTCTTCCCATGATTAGGAACGTTTTCAGCCATTTTTCCTTCAAATAAATTTTCTGCCGCCTTTTCTCTCTCTTCTTCGAAGACTCCTCTAATTTTAATGTTAGTCACTGAGGTCCCTAAGTCTATTCTCATGTTCCATAATTCTTTTTTTCATCTTGATTCTTTTCCATTACTTGGTCTTCAAGGTCAGTAATTTGTTACTCTGCTTCTTCTATCCTGCTGTTCATTCCATCAAGTGGGTTTTTCATTTCTTTTATTGACCCCTTCATCTCTGCTATGTTATTCCTTATTTCTATGTTAATGGTATTCCACTCTCTTCACAAGTCCAGTGAGTGTCCTTATGATCATTGTTTTAAATTCTCTATCAGAATTAATACTTATAAGTTGTGCTTATATCTGTGGCCATGGCCTTGTCTTATTCTTTCATTTAAGATAAATTTCTCTGTTTCCTAATTTTGTCTGCCTTTCTGTATCTGTATCTGTTAAGAAAGTCAGCTATGTCTTCTGCACTTGAAAGTAGTGACTTTATGAAGAAGAGGTCCTTGAGTGCCCTGGAGTTCAGTGTCCCCATTTCACCAGAACTTGGAACTTTAGGAGAGTATCCTATGCATATTGCTTATGCCCTACAGTTGTGTCTGAATCGCTTTCCTTTCACTGCAGTCATCTGAACTGATTCTTTGTCAGTTGTGGGCTGTGCTTGTTCTCTGTGGTGTCAGTGGGACCCAGGCATGTCAGCTTGAGGGGGTATTTCCACCTGGTAAATTGGGAGTGAATTGGCCATGTTAGCAAAATTTGCACTGAGTCACTCATCCTATGCTGGCTCCCCCACATGCTGCAACAGCTAGAGACTGTATGCCAGGGAGGCTAGGGTTGTGAAGCTGGGATAGGCACATGGTGATGTATATGTACAGATAGGCCCTATGTGCAATGGTGGCTGGGATATGTGGTTGGGCACAGCTTGGCAGCTGCATGTGGTGCACTATGATAGCTACGTGCCCAGCATTTGGGCAGGTGGTGCATGTGTCTTTAAAAATCTTTGGCCTGAACCCAGGCTAGCTAGCATGGAGTGAGCAAGATCTCAGTGGGAATCATGGGCATAGGCCAATGCTAGCAGGTCAAGTAGCCAGTGTCTGTGCAGCCCTGCCTCCCACAGGTATTTCCGTTTATGCTGGGGGTGGGGGGGATAATAGTGCCTGCCAATTTCCTCATTTTAAGAAAAGTCTCCCATGCCCTCAGACACTGGTATTAAAAAAATCTGTCTCCTTATTGCCCCTCGTTGTTGTGTAAATAGGCATTTTTATGTTGCCTTTCTTTCTTTTTTTCCCCAATTTTATTTTATTATGTTATGTTAGTCACTATACATTACATCATTAGTTTTTGATGTACTGTTCCATGATTCATTGTTTGTGTATAACACCAAGTGCTCCATTCAATACGTGCCCGCCTTAACACCCATCACTAGGCTAACCCATCCTCCCACACCCCCCCTCTGAAAACCTCAGTTTGTTTATCAGACTCCATGGTATCTCATGGTTTGTCTCCCCATCCGATTTTGCCCCCTTCATTTTTTCCTTCCTACTATCTTCTTCTTATTATTTTTTTAAACATATAATGCATTATTTGTTTCAGAGGTACAGGTCCGTGATTCATCAGTCTTACACAGTTCACAGCACTCACCATAGTACATACCCTCCCCAGTGTCCATCACCCAGTCACCCCATCCCTCCTACCCCTGAACCACTCTAGCAATCCTCAGTTTGTGTCCTGAGATTAAGAAGTCCTCATATCAGTGAGATCATATTATACTTGTCTTTCTCTGATTGACTTTTTCTCTTAGCATAATACCCTCTAGTTCCATCCACATCATTGCAAATGGCAAGATTTTGTGGGGTTTTTTTGATGGCTGCATAATATTCCATTGTGTGTGTGTGTGTGTGTGTATCACCTCTTCTTTATCCATTCATCTGTTGATGGACATCTTGGCTCTTTGCAAGTTTGGTTATTGTGGACATTGCTGCTATAAACATTGGGGTACATGTACCCCTTTGGATCACTACATTTGTATTTTGGGGGTAAATACCCAGTAGTGCTATTGCTGGGTCGTAGGGTAGCTCTATTTTCAACTTTTTGAGGAAACTGTTTTCCAGAGTGGCTTCACCAGCTTGCATTCCCACCAACAGCATAGGAGGGTTCCCCTTTCTCTGCATCCTCACCAACATCTGTCATTTCCTGACTTGTTAATTTTAGCCATTCTGACTGGTGTGAGGTGGTATCTCACTGAGGTTTTGATTATTTCCCTGATGCCGAGCGATGTTGAGCACTTTTTCATCTGTCAGTTGGCCATTTGGATGTCTTCTTTGCAGAAACGTCTTTTCATGTCTTCTGCCGATTTCTTGATTGGATTATTTGTTCTTGGCTGTTGAGTTTGGTAAGTTCTTTATAGAATTTGGATACTAGCCTTTATCTGATATGCCATTTGCAAATATCTTCGCCCATTCTGTAGGGTGTTTTTTGGTTTGGTTGACTGTTTCCTTTGCTGTGCAGAAGATTTTTATCTTTTTTTTTTTTTTAAGATTTTATTTATTTGAGAGAGAGAGCGAGCACAAGAGGGGGGAGCGGGAGAGGGAGAAGCAGACTCCCTGCTCAGCAGGGACCCCGATGTGGGACTCGATCCCGGGACTCCAGGATCATGACCTGAGCCGAAGGCAGTCGCTTAACCAACTGAGCCACCCAGGTGCCCCAGAAGATTTTTATCTTGATGAAGTCCCAATAGTTCATTTTTACCCTTGCTTCCATTGTCTTTCGTGATGTTTCTAGGAAGAAGTTGCTGCGGCTGAAGTTGAAGAGGTTGCTGCCTGTGTTCTCCTCAAGGATTTTGATGGATTCCTGTCTCACATTGAGGTCTTTCATCCATTTTGAGTCTGTTTTTGTGTGTGGTGTAAGGAAATGGTCCAGTTTCATTCTTCTACATGTGGCTGTCCAATTTTCCCAACACCATTTGTTGAAGAGACTGGCTTTTTTCCATTGGACATTCTTTCCTGCTTTGTCGAAGATGAATTGACCATAGAGTTGAGGGTCCATTTCGGGGCTCTCTATTCTGTTCCATTGATCTAAGTGTCTGTTTTTGTGCCAGTACCTCATGGTCTTGATGATTACAGCTTTGTAAAAGAGCTTGAAGTCCAGAATTGTGATGCCACCAGTTTTGTTTTTCTTTTGCAACATTCCTCTGGCTATTCAAGCTCTTTTCTGGTTCCACACAAATTTTAGGGTTGTTTGTTCCAGCTCTGGGAAAAATGATGGTATTTTGGTAGGGATTGCATTAAATGTGTAGATTACTCTAGGTAGCATTGACATTTTCACAATATTTTTTTTCCAATCCATGAGAGTGAGAGTTTGACTTCTTCTTGCCAATTCGGATGGCTTTTATTTCTTTTTGTTTTCTGATTGCTGTGACTAGGACTTCTGCTACTATGTTGAATAGCAGTGGTGATAGTGGACATCCCTGTCGTGTTCGTGAACTTAGGGGGAAAGCTCTCAGTTTTTCCGCATTGAGAATGATATTCACTGTGGGTTTTTCATAGATGGTTTTTATGATACTGAGGTATGTACCCTCTATCCCTACACTCTGAAGAGTTTTAATCAAGAAAGGATGCTGTACTTTGTCAAATGCTTTTTCTGCATCTATTGAGAGGATCATATGGTTCTTGTTCTTTTATTAATATATTGTATCACATTGATTGATTTCTGGCTGTTGAAGCAACCTTGCAGCCCAGGAATAAATCCCACTTGGTCGTGGTGAATAATCCTTTTAATGTACTGTTGGTGAGAATTTTTGCATCCATCTTCATCAGGGATGTTGGTCTGTAATTCTCCTTTTTGATGGGGTCTTTGATTTTCGGATCAAGGTAATGCTGGCCTCATACATTGAGTTTGGAAGTTTTCCTCCCATTTCTATGTTTTGGAACAGTTTCAGAAGAATAGGTATTAATTCTTCTTTAAATGTTTGATAGAATTCCCCTGGGAAGCCATCTGGCCCTGGACTCTTGTTTATTGGGAGATTTTTGATTACTGCTTCAATTTCCTTAGTTGTTATGGGTCTGTTCAGGTTTTCTATTTCTTCCTGGTTCAGTTTTGGTAGGTTATACATCTCTAGGAATGCATCCATTTCTTCCAGATTATGTAATTTGCTGGTGTATAGTTGCTCATAATATGTTCTTATAATTGTATTTCTTTGGAGTTTGTGATCTCTCCTCTTCCATTTATGATTTTATTTATTTGAGTCATTTCTCTTTTCTTTTTGATAAGTCTAGCCAGGGGTTTATCAATCTTATTAATTCTTTCAAAGAGCCAGCCCCTAGTTTATTTGATCTGTTCTACTGTTATTTTGGATTCTATTTCATTGATTTCTCCTCTGATCTTTATTATTTCTTTTCTCCTGCTGGGTTTAAGCTTTATTTGCTGTTCTTTCTCCAGCTCCTTTATGTGTAGGGTTAGGTTGTGTATTTGAGACCTTTCTTGTTTCTTGAGAAAGGCTTATATTGCTATATACTTTCCTCTTAGGACTGCCTTTGCTGCATCCCAAAGATTTTGAACAGTTGTGTTTTCATTTTCATTTGTTTCCATGAATTTTTTTATTCTTCTTTAATTTCTTGGTTGACCCATTCATTCTTTAGTAGGATGTTCTTTAGCCTCCATGTATTTGAGTTCTTTCCAACTTTCCTCTTGTGATTGAGTTCTAGTTTCAAAGCATTGTGGTCCAAAAATATGGAGGGAATGATCCCAATCTTTTGGTACCGGTTGAGACCTGATTTGTGACCCAGGACGTGATCTATTGTGGAAAATGTTCCATGGGCTCTAGAGAAGAATGTGTATTCTGTTGCTTTGGGATGGAATGTTCTGAATAGTTCTTTGAAGTCCATTTGGTCCAGTGTGTTATTTAAAGCCTTTATTTCCTTGTTGATCTTTTGCTTAGATGATCTGTCCATTTCAGTGAGGGGGGTGTTAAAGTCCCCTAATATTATTGTATTGTTGTCGATGTGTTTCTTTGATTTTGTTATTAATTGGCTTATATAATTGGCTGTTCCCATGTTAGGGGCCTAGATATTTACAATTGTTAGATCTTCTTGTTGGATAGACTCTTTCAGTAGGATATAGTGTCCTTCATCATCTCTTATTATAGTGTTTGGTTTAAAATCCAATTTGTCTGATATAAGGATTGCCACCTCAGCTTTCTTTTGATGTCCATTAGCATGGTAAATGGTTTTCCACCCCCTCACTTTCAATCTGGAGGTGTGTTTGGGTCTAAAATGAGTTTTTGCAGGCAGCATTTCTATCGTCTTGTTTTTTAATCCAGTCTGATAGCCTGTGTCTTTTGATTGGGGCATTTAGGCCATTTACATTCAGGGTAACTATGGAAAGATAAGAATTTAGTGTCATTGTATTGCCTGTAAAGTGACTGTTACTGTATATTGTCTCTATTTCTTTCTGGTCTGTGTTACTTTAAGTCTCTCTCTTTGCTTAGAGGACACCTTTCAAGATTTCTTGTAGGGCTAGTTTCGTGTTTGCAAATTCTTTTAGTTTTTGTTTGTCCTGGGAGCTTTTTATCACTCTTTCTGTTTTCAATGACAGCCTAGCCGGACATAGTATTCTTGGCTGCATATTTTTCTTGTTTAGTGCTCTGAATCTATCTTGCTAGTCCTTTCTGGCCTGCCAGGTCTCTGTGGATAGGTCTGTTGCCAATCTAATGTTTCTACCATTGTAGGTTACAGACCTCTTGTCCCAAGCTGCTTTCAGGATTTTCTCTTTGTCTCTGAGACTTCTAAGTTTTACTATTAGATGTCAGGGTGTTGACCTATTTTTTTTTTTTTTTAATTTTGAGCGGTATTCTCTGTGCCTCCTGGATGTTGATGCCTGTTTCCTTCCCCAAATTAGGGAAGTTATCTGTTATAATTTGATCCAATATACCTGCTGCTCCTCTCTCTCTTTCTTCTTCTTCTGGGATCCCAATTATTCTAATATTGTTTCATCCTATGGTACCACTTATCTCTCGAATTCTGTTCTCGTTATCCAGTAGTTGTTTGTCTCTCTTTTTCTCAGCTTCTTTATTTTCCATCATTTGGTCTTCTATATCCCTAATTCTCTCTTCTCCCTCATTTATCCTAGCAGTTAGAGCCTCCATTTTTTATTGCACCTCATTAATCGCCTTTTTGATTTCGACTTGGTTAGATTTTAGTTGTCTTATTTCTCCAGTAAGGGTTTCTCTAGTATCTTCTATGCTTTTTTCAAGCCCATCTAGTATCATTTTAATCATCATTCTGAACTCTAGTTCTGACATCTTACTAATGTCCGTATTGATTAGGTCCCTAGCAGTCCATACTGCCTCTTGTTCTTTTTTTTGAGGTGACTTTTTCCGTCTTGTCATTTGTCCAGAGGAGAATAAATGAATGAGAGAACAAAATGCTTACAAGGTAACAACAACCCGATGAAAATATACACTAAACAAATCAGAAGAGACCCGAAACTTCCATAAAGTGGTCACTTTTCTGTTCAGAGCATTGGCCATTTGGATGTCTTCCAAAGATGGCATTTTCTCTGCCATCTTGCTCCTCCTACTTATGTTGCCTTTCTGTACACACTGCTACCTATGGCGACCTAGCTATTCCTTGTCCTCCAGGCACTCCCACATGCTACTAGCTGACTTTTAAAGTTCTAGGTTTCAAGTTCCACTGTTTATACAAACTCATGGAATTCCTCCTCTCTGGTTTTTAAAGCTAAATGTTATGGACATTAGCCTTCAAAGTGTGAGATCTATAACATGGGATCCTATTTCTCTGCCCTCTCAGCTGTGCCTCTCCCTCCTTACTTTGGGAAGGCTCCCTCTGCCTTTCTGACCTCCCCAACCCTTCAGATGCAGCTTCTTTATAGTTGTAGAGTTTGTTTTGCCAGTCTTTAGATCAGACTCTGGTTTATTTACATGGATGTGGATGATATCTAGTGTTGGGTTGTATGAGTTACTGTATATTTTGGATATTAATACCTATTTCATATATAATTTGCAAATATGTTATCCCATTTAGTAGGTTGTCTTTTTGTTTTGCTGAAGGTTCTCCTTGCTACAAAAAACCTTTTCTTTCTTTTTTTTTTTTAAGTTTGATGTATTCCCAGTTGTTTGCTTATGTTCTTGTTTTCCTTGCCTGGGCACATGTGTCAAGAAAATATTGTTCAGATTGATGTCCAAAAGATTACTGGCTATGTACTCTTGTGTTTTTATTGTTTCTGGTTTCACATTTAGGTCTTTAATCCATTTTGATTTTATTTTTGTGTACAGTGTATAAAAGTGGTCTAGTTTCATTATTTGCATGTAGCTGTCCAGTTTTTGAGCACGATTCATTGAAAAGACATTCTTTTCCCATTGTATATTTTTGTCTCCCTTGTCATAGATTAATTGACCATATATGTGTCAGTATATTTCTGGGGTCTCCATTCTATTCTATTGATCTTTGTGTGTATTTTTGTGCTACTACCATTATGTTTGGATTAGTATAACTTTGTGGGGTAGTTTAAAATCTGGGGTTGTGATTCCTCCAGGTTTGTTCTTCCTTAAGATTTGACAGTTTAGGTTCTTCTGTGGTTCCGACTAATTTTAGGATTTTTTATGTTTTATTTCTGTAAAAAATGCTATTGGTATTTTGATAGGAATCACATTGAATCTGTAGATTACTTTGGGTAGTGTAGACATTTTAACAATACTGGCTCTTCCAAACAATGGGCATAGGATATATTTCCATTTCTGTCATTAACTATTTCTTTCATCAATATGCTTTAGTTTTCTGGGGCACCTGGGTGGTGCAGTCAGTTAACCACCTGACTCTAGGTTTCAGGTCAGGTCATGATCTCAATGTTGTGATATAAAGCCCCACAGTGGGCTTCACTCTCAGCACAAATTCAGCTTCAGATTCTCCATCCCTCTCCCTCTGCCCCTACCAGTAATACTCTCTCTATCACTAAAATAAAAATAATCTTTAAAAAATATAGAAAATTTCATCTATTTTGTGTTTATCTTTCTTTATAGTGTAAGTGAATGGTTGAGTTTCATTCTTCTGTATATAGCTGTCCAATTTTCGAGGCACCATTTATTGAAGAGACTGTCTTTTTTCCATTGCATGTTTTTTCTTGCTTTGTTAAAGATTATTTGACAAAGAGTTGAAGGTCCATATCTGGGCTATCTTTTGTATTCCATTGGTCTATGTGTCTGTTTTTGTGCCAATACCATGTAGTCTTGGTCCCATCACAGCTTTGTAATATAGCTTGAAATCAGGTAATGTGATGCCCCCCAGCTTTGTTTTTCTTTTTCAACATTTCCTTGGCGATTCAGGGTCTTTTCTGATTCCATACAAATTTTAGGATTGTTTGTTCCAGCACTTTGAAAAATGTCATTGGAATTTTGATTGGGATGGCATTTGAGGTATACATTGCTCTGGGTAGCATAGACATTTTAACAATGTTTATTCTTCTGATCCATGAGCATGGAATGTTTTTCCATCTTTTTGTGTCTTCTTCCATTTCTTTCATGAGTTTTCTGTAGTTCCTGGAGTACAGGTCCTTTACCACTTTGGTTAGGTTTTTTCCAAGATATCTTATGGTTTTTGGTGGTATTGTAAATGGAATTGTTTCTCTAACTTCTCTTTCTATGGTTGCATTGTTAGTGTATAGGGAAGCAGGTGGTTTCTGTGCACTGATTTTGTATCCTGCCACATTACTGAATTGCTGGATGAGTTCTAGTAATTTAGGAGTGGGGTCGTTAGGGTTTTCTACATAAAGTGTCATGTCATCTGCAAAAAGAGAGAGGTTGACTTCTTCTTTGTCAATTTGAATACCTTTTATTTCTTTTTGTTGTCTCATTGCTGTTGCTAGGACTTCTAGTACTATGCTGAACAATAGTGGCGAGAGTGGGCATCCTTGTCGTGTTCCTGATCTTAAGGGAAAGGCTCTCAGCTTTTCCCCATTAAGGATGATATTTGCTGTGGGTTTTTCATAGATGGATTTTATGAACTTGAGGAATGTTCCCTCAATCCCTGTACTCTGAAGAGTTTTATTCAGGAAAGGATGCTGTATTTTGTCAAATGCATTTTCTGCATCAATTGAGAGGGCCATATGGTTCTTCTCTCTCCTGTTATTGATGTGTTCTATCACATTGATTTATTTGCCAATGTTGAACCACTGCTGCATTCCAGGGATAAATTCCACTTGGTCTTGGTGGATGATCCTTTTAATGTAGTGTTTGATCGTATTAGCTAGAATTTTGTTGAGAATTTTGGCGTCCATATTCATCAGGGATATTGGTCTGAAATTCTCCTTTTTGATGGGGTCTTTGCTTCATTTGGGGATTAAGGTTATTTTGGTCTCACAGAATGAGTCTGGTAGCTTTCCTTCTGTTTCTATTTTTTTAAAACAACTTCAGGAGAATAGGTATTATTTCTTCTTTGAATGTTTCATAGAATTCCCCAGGGAATCCATCGGGCCCTGGCCTCTTGTTTTTTGGGAGAGTTTTGATCACTATTTCAATCTCCTTACTGGTTATTGGTCTACTCAGGTTGTCAATTTCTTCCTGTTTCAGTCTTGGCAGCTTATAGGTTTCCAGGAAGGCATCCATTTCTTCCAAATTGTTTAATTTATTGGCATAGAATTGTTGATGATAATTTCTGATCATTTTTTCTATTTCCTTGATGTTAGTCGTGATCTCTCCATTTTCATTCATAATTTTATTAATTTGGGTCCTTTCTCTTTTCTTTCAGATAAGTCTGGCCAATGGTTTATCAATCTTATTAATTCTTTCAAAGAACAAGGTTCTAGTTTCATTGATGTAGTCGACTGTATTACTCGTTTCTTAGTCATTGAAATCTACTCTAATCTTAATTATTTTCTTCTCGTGTGTGAATTAGGCTTAATTTGTTGATCATTCTCCAGTTCTTTAACGTGTAAAGATAGTTTGTGTATTCGTGATTTTTCTAATTTTTTGAGAGAGGCTTGGATGTCTATGTATTTTCCCCTCAGGACCCCCTTTGCAGTATCCCATAGGTTTTGGACCAATGTGTTTTCATTCTCATTGGTTTCCATGAATTGTTTAAGTTCTTCTTTGATTTCCTGGTTGACCCAAACATTCTTGAGCAGGATGGTCTTTAGCTTCCAAGTGTTTGAATTTCTTACAAACTTTTTCTTGTGATAGAGTTCCACTTTCAAAACATTGTGGTCTGAGAATATGCAGGGAATAATCTCAATCTTCTGGTATTGTTTGAGACCTTATTTGTGACCAAGTATGTGGTCTATTCTGGAGAAAGTTCCATGTGGGCTCAAGAAGAATGAGTATTGTGTTGTTTTAGTGTGGAATGTTCTGTAAATATCTATGAGGTCCATCTGGTCCCATGTGTCATTAAAAGATCTTGGTTGTTTGTTGATTTCCTGCTTAGATGATCTGCCTGTTGCCGAGAGGACAGTGTTGAGGTCTCCTACTATTAACGTATTATTATCAATATGTCTCTTTATTTATTTAACAGTGGGCTTATGTAGTTGACTGCTCCCATGTTGGGAGCATATTTAAAATTTTTAGATCTTCTTGTTGGATAGACATTTAAGAATGATATCATGCCCTTCTGTATCTCTAAAGACAGTCTTTACTTGAAATCTAATTTGTCTGGTATGAGAATTGGTACCCCAGCTTCCTTTGAGGTCCGTTGGCATGAAAAATGTTTCTCCATCCCTTCACTTTTAGTCTGGATGTATCTTTAGGTTCAAAATGAGTCTCTTGTAGACAGCATATGGATGGGTCCTGTCTTTTCATCCAATCTGCAACCTTGTTCCATTTCATTGGAGCATTTAGGACATTCATGTTGAGAGTGATTATTGAAAGATTTGATTTTATTTTCACCATGTTGCCTATAAAATCCTTGTTTCTATAGATTGTGTTTGTAAATTTCTGTTCCATATCACTCTTGGGGTCTTTCTCCTTTTATAGAACCCCCCTTGATATTTCTTGCAGGACCCACTTAGTGATCACATATTCTTTCAGTTTCTGTGGGTCATGGAAGCTCTGTATTTCTCATTCAATCTGAATGACAACCTTGCTGGATAAAGTATTCTTAGCTGCATATTCTTCTCATTTAGTACCCTGAATATCTCTTGCCAGGCCTTTCTGGCTTGCCAGGTCTCTGTGGATAAGTCTGATGTTATTCTGATGTTCCTCCCTCTGTATGTAAGGAATCTCTTCCCCCTACCTGCCTTTAAGATGGTTTACTTGGTTCTGGGATTTGTGAGTTTTACTATTACATGCCAGGGCGTTGGTCTGTTCTCCTTGGTCTTGGGAGGAGTCTTCTCTGCCTCTAGGACACGGATGTTTGTTTCATTCCCCAGATTAAGGAAGTTCTCAGCTACAATTTGCTCAAATATTCCTTCTAGTCCTCTCTCTTTCTCTACCCCTCAGGGATTCCAGTAATTCTGGCATTGGAATATTTCATGGTGTCACTTATTTCTCTAATTCTGTTTTTATGTATTTTAAGCTGTTTGTTCCTGGCCTCCTCCTGTTTTTTCTTTTCTATCAGTTTGTCTTCTAGATCACTAATTCGTTCTTCTGCCTTGTTTACCCAAGCAGGTGTCGTATCTATATTAGATTGGATCTCATTGACAGCATTTTTAAGTTCTGCCACATCAGTTCTCATTTTTGCTCTTAGATGGTATATGTTGCCATTAATCGTTTTCACCATCCTAGCTATTGTCTTTGTAACTGTTACCCTGAATTCTATTTCCGAAATCCTGCTTATATATATATATATATCCATTAGTGCTCTGGCAGAAGTCACAGTCTCTGAGTCTTTCTTATTTTGGGGGTCATCCTCTTAGTTATTGTGTTGAGGGGTAGTTGAGGGAATGTACAGAGTCCAAATTATTGACCACAACCCAAGCAAGATGCATCTGTTTTATAGAGACCTTGGGGCTGTCGCCCTCTTGTTCTTCCATCCTGTCTTCTGTGCGAGGGGCCTGCTGTGCTGTTACTCAGGCAACCCTGTTTGGGCAGTGTTGCCCTGCCCCCTGTGGGGTGGGATGGGCTCAGTGAAAAAAAAATTTTTTTTTGTGGCTTTTGTTTTCTGGTGGCTTTCCCTGGGGGCTTTCAGTGTCTCTTCTGAGAGTCAGAGCAGAAGTGACTATTTCTAAACCTCTGCTTCATAACAGAGTGATCACAGTCTGTACTTCAGTGAGATCTCCAGGCCACACTGTCTTCATTTCTTTCTGTGCTGTTAAAACCACAGTGTCCTGGGCTGTGCACCCCACAGCAGCACTCCCAGCACTTGCATCCAGGTCCATGCACATCTCTGCACTATATTCTTCTAAAACTGCCAGCTGCTCCAGTTTGCACATGCGCCCCCACAGCTCCAGGTTTTAGTCTGGGGGGCTGCCATAATGTCCTTTCCCTGCCGCTTCTGGTCTGTGAGTCTGTGCCCGAGCCCCAGGGCAGGAGGCTTTCATGATCCAGCCATGCAGGATCCCAGAGTCTCCCTCCAGCTTCCATTTATCTTCCAATATCTGCCTGCAGAATCACGGCTCCTTGCTTCATACCTCAAGACCAACTTCCAGGGATATTCTGTTTATTTAGCTTCATATATATCTTCTTACATCTTGAGCTGATTTTGTGGGTGTTCCAAGGGTTTGGTAGATATCCAGCTCAGTTCAGAGGACTGGTTGAAATAGGGTCCTCTATTCCTCTGTCATCTTTTCTATCTCTTGAAGAAACAAGGTTTTTTTATGACACACTGGACCAGAGTGATTTAGCAGATATATTCAGAGCATTTCATCTTAAAGCAGCCAAATACAGATTCTTCTCGAGTGCACATGGAACATTCTCCAGAATATATCAATACTGGTTCACAAATCAGGTCTTAACTGGTACAAAAAATTGAGATCATACAATGCATATTTTCAGACCACAGTGCTATGAAACTTGAATTCAAGCACAAGAAAAATTTGGAAAGAGCATAAATGCATACAAGTTAAAGAATATCCTACTGAAGAATGAATTGTTCAATAAGAAAATTAAAGAAGAAATAAAAAAATACATGGAAGCAAATGAAAATGAAAACACAGCAATTCAAAACCTTTGGGATACAGCAAAGGCAGTACTAGGAGAGAAGTATATAGCAATACAGGCCTTCATCAAGAAACAAGAAAAGTCTCAAATGCACAACCTTACCTTACACCTAAGGGAGCTGGAAAAAGAATACCAAATAAAGCTTAAATCAAGGAGGAAAAGAGAAATAATAAAGATTACAGCAGAAATAAAGGACACAGAAATTTTTTAAAAAGTAGAAAGGATGAATGAAACTAAGAGCTACTTCTTTGAAAGGATTAACAAGATTGATAAACCCCTACCCAGAATTATCAAAAAGAAAAGAGAAAGGACCCAAATAAATAAAATTATGAATGAAAGAGGAGAGCTCATAACCAACAATGAAGAAATATAAACAATTATAAAAACATATTATGAGCAATTATATGCCAACAAATTAGGCAATCTGGAAGACATGGATAAATTCCTAGAAACATATAAACTATCAAAATTGAAACAGGAAGAAGTAGAAAACCTGAACAGACCCATAAACAGGAAAGAAATTGAATCAGTAATCCAAAACCTTCCAACAAACAAAATTCCAGGGCTGGATAACTACCCAGAGAATTCTACCAAACATGTGAAGAAGAATTAATACCTAGTCTTCTGAAACAGCTCAAAAAAAAAAAAAAAAAAAAAAAGAAAAGAAATAGGAGGAAAACTTCCAAAGTCATTCTCTGAGGCCAACATCACCTTCATCCCAAAACCAATGACCCCACTCAAAAGAAAAACTACAGACTAATAGTCCTGATGAACAAGGATGCAAAGATTCTCACCAAGATACCAGCTAATAAGATCCAGTGTAAATTAAAAGGATTATTCACCTCAAAAAAGTGGGATTTATTCCTGGGCTACAAGTTTGGTTCAACATCTGCAAATCAATCAATGTGACATATCACATTAATAAAAGAAAGGACAAGAGCCATAAGATCCTCTCAACTGATGCAGAAAAAGCACTTGACAAAATACAGCATCCTTTCTTGATAAAAACTCTGCACCATGTCGGGATAGAGGGAACATAACTCAATATCATAAAAGCCATATATCAAAGATCAACAGGCAATATCATTCTTAACAGAGAAAAACTGAGAGCTTTTCCCTTCAGGTCAGGAACTTGAGAGGGATGACCACACTCACCACTGTTGTTCAATATAGTACTGGAAGTTCTAGCATCAACAATCAGATAACAAAAAGAAAAAAAAGGCATCCATATTGGTAAAGAAGTAGTCAAACTTTCACTCTTTGTAGATAGCATTATACTCCATGTCAAAAACCCAAAAGACTTCACCCAAAAATTGGTAGAATTCATACAGGCATTCAGGAAAGTCGCAGGATATAAAATTAATGCACAGAAGTCAGTTGCATTTCTATACACTAACTGTGAAGCAGAAGAAAGAGAAATCAATGAATCAATCCCATTTACGATTCCACCAAAAATCATAAGATACCTCAGAATAAACCTAACCAAAGAGGTAAAGGATCTGTACTCTGAAAACTATAGAACACTTATGAAAGAAATGGAGGAAGACACAAAGAAATGGAAAAGCATTCCAGGCTCTTGGATTGGAAGAACAAATATTCTTAAATGTCTATGCTACCCAAAGCAATTTACACATTCAAAGCAATCTGTATCAAAAAACGATCAGCATTAAAAAAAAATTATTTATTTATTTTTTAATTTAAATTCAATTAGCCAAGTTATAGTACATCATTAGTTTTTGATATAATGTTCAATGATTTATTAGTTGAGTATAACACGCAGTGCACCATCAGCATTTTTCACAGAGCTGGAACCAACAATCCTAAAATTTATGTGGAACCAGAAAAGACCCTGAATAGCCAAGAGAATGTTGAAAAGAAAACCAAAGCTGGAGACATCAGAATTCCAGAGTTCAATCTATATTACAAAACAGTAATCATCATTACAGTATGGTACTGGTACCAACACACACACACAGCTCAATGGAACAGAATATGGAACCCAGAAACGGACCCTCAACTTTATGGTCAACTAATTTTGCTGAAGCAGGAAAAAATATCCAATGGAAAAAAAGACCATCTCCTCAACAAATGGTGCTGGGAAAACTTGAGAGCTACATGCAGAGAATGAAACTGGACCACTTTCTTACACCATATATAAAGGTAAAATAAAAATGGATGAAAGACCTAAATGTGAGACAGGAGGAATCCATCAAAATCCTAGAGGAGAACACAGGAGGCATCTTCTTTGGCCTTGGCTGCAACTTCTTGCTAGACACGTCTCCAAAGGCAAGCGATACAAGAGCAAAATGAACAACTGGGTCCCTGTCAGGATGAAAAGCCTTTGCACAGCAAAGGAAACAGTCAACAAAATTAAAAGGCAACCTAGGGAATGGGAGAATGTATTTGCAAAATACTTATCAGAAAAAGGGCTGGCTTGGTACCCAAAACATATATATATATATGTACATATATATATACATTATATATATATAATGTGTGTGTATATATATGCACACAGAATGATAAGATATATATATATTTTATCAAACTCAGGGCACCTGGATGACTCAGTCATTTAAGCATCTGACTCTTTTCAGCTCAGATCTTTATCTCAGAGTGGTGAGATTGAGCCCTCTGTCCAGCTCTGCACTCATCATGGTGTCTGCTTAAGATTATCTCTCCCTGTCCTTTTTTTTAAATTTTAATTTAATTTTATTATGTTATGTTAGTCACCACACAGTACATCATTAGTTTTTGATGTAGTGTTTTATGATTCATTGTTTTCGTATAACACCCAGTGCTCCATGTAATATGTGCCCTCCTTAATACTCATCACCAGGCTAACCCATCCCCCCACCACTCTCCCCTCTAAAACCCTCAGTTTGTTTCTTGGAGTCCATAGTCTCTCATGGTTCATCTCTTCCTCTGATATCCCCCCCCTTCATTTTTCCCTTCCTTCTCCTAATGTCCTCCATGCTATTCCTCATGTTCACAAATAAGTGAAACCATATGATAATTGACTTTCTCTGCTTGACTTATTTCACTTAGCATAGTCTCCTCCAGTCCCATCCATGTTGAGGTAAAAGTTGGGTATTCACTTTTCTGATGGCTGAGTAATATTCCATTGTATATAGGGAGCACATCTTCTTTCTCCATTCATCTGTTGAAGGGCATCTCGGCTCTTTCCACAGTTTGGCTATTGAGGACATTGCTGCTATGAACATTAGGGTGCATATGGCTCTTCTTTTCACTACATCTCTCTGTCCTTTTGTCCTTCCACCACTACTTGTGCTCTCTCTCTCTCTCTCTTTAAAAAAAAAAAAAAAGAAATGTTTGTTCATATCTTCTTCCCAGTTTTAATTGGATTTTGGGGGGAAGCAGCTTTGTGTTGCTAAATAACTTCTTTATATATTTCGGATATTAACCCTTTATCAGATATGTCCATTGCAAATATCTCATTCCATTCAGTGCGATGACTTTTGCCTTGATGATTTTCTTCACTGTGCAAAAGCTTTTTATTTTGGGGTAGTTCCTAATAGTGTAATTATGTTTTTGTTTCCCTTGCCTCAGGTGACATATATAGAAAAATCTTTCTATGGATGATGTGAAAGTGATTACTGCCAATGTTTTCTTCTAGAACTTTTAAGTTTTCAGGCGTCACATTTAGGTGTTCCATCCCTTTTGATTTTAATTTTGTGTATGGTTAAAGAATATAGTCCAGTTTCATTTGTTTGCATGTAGCTCTCCCGTGTTCCCAAAATCATTTGTTGAAGAGACTGTTTTTTATTTTCCCATTGCACATTCTTGTCTTTTTTATTGTAGATTAATTATCTATATAATCGTGGGTTTATTTCTCAGCTCTCTACTTTGTTTCAATGATTTATGTGTTTAATTTTGCCCTATTACTGTATTATTTTGATTATTACAGCTTTGTAGTATATCTTGATATCTGGGATTGTAACATCTCCAATTTTCTTCTTCTTTTTCAAGATTACATTGGCTATTTGGGGTCTCCTCTGAATCAATACAAATTTTAAGATTTTTTTTGTAGTTCTGTGAAAAATGCTATGGATATTGTGATAGGGATTGCATTATATGCATAGATTGCTTTGGGTAGTATAGACATTTTAACAATATTTGGTCTCCAAATCCATGAGGATAAAATATCTTTCCATTTGATTTTGTTGTCTTCAATTTGCTTCATCAATGTTTTATAGTTTTCAGAGTACAATACTTAACTCCTTGGTTAGGTATTCATAGTTATTTTATTCTTATTGGTGCAGGTATAAATGGGATTGTTTTCTTAATTTGTATTTCTTCTACTTAATTATAAGTGTATAAAAATGCAATAAATTTCTGTGTTTTGATTTTGTATACTGTGAATTTCAAACTCATATATAAGTTCTAGTAGATTTTTTTTTGTTGGAGTCTATCCATTTTTCTTTATATAGTATCATGTCATCTGTAAATAGTGACAGTTTTATTTCTTCCTTACACATTTGGATGCTTTTTATTTCTTTTTCTTATGTGATTACTCTGGCTAGAACTTCCAGTAATATAGTGAATAAAAGTGGTGAGAATGGACATCTTGTATTCTTCTGGATCTTACATGAAAAACTCTAATTATTTAACCATTGAATATGATGTTAGTTGTGGGTTTTTACATATAGATTTTATTATGTTGAGATATGTTTCCTGCAAACTTACTTTATTGAGAATTTTTTTCTGGAATAGATGTTGTACTTTGTCAAATCCATTTTCTGCAAGAAATCTTAATGATTTTAATCATTTCTCTTGTTGAGACATATCACATTGATTGATTTGCAAATATTGAACCACCTTTATATCCCAGCAATAAATCACACTTGATCATGGTGAATAATTTTTAATGTTTTGTTGAATTTGGTTTGCTAATATTTATTGAGGAACTGTACATTTATATTTATCAGAGATTGGCCTCTAGTGTTATCGTTTGCATAGTCTTTATCTCTTTTTTTGTTTTCTGCAAAATAGGTTTATCCATTGCAAGTAAACTTTCTCCTAATAAAAATGCAAAGTCAAATGGAGGGAGGCAACATGGCAGAAGAGTAGAGGACCTCATTTCATCTGTTCCTTCGAATTTAGCTAGATAGCTATCTTATTCTTAACACCTATGAATTCAACCTGATACATAAGAAAATAATTTTTGCAATTCTACAAATAGAAAAGTGACCACTGTTTGCAAGGTAGGAGGTGTGGAGATGTGAATCTAAAGGGATATATTGGAAGGTAAATGACAGGGGGAGGGAGCCTCTGTAAGCCAGCTACTGAAAAGTGATATACCCCTGGAGCATAAAATTGGAACTTCTAGAAGTCTGATCCAGGGAGAGACGTCCATTCCTGAAAGGTGTGGTGAACCATGGCAGAACCCTAGGTGGGACAGTATGTTCTCAGGATCCCTGAGGTCACAGAAAGAATGGGGGTCCCTGAGCCAGCAGAGTTCCAAGGATTGGAGGGGGGAAACCGGCTGTGGTCATTGAGCCTGGGAGTGGGCTCTCACTGAGGTTTGCCATAAACCATGAACCCTGGCAGGATCAGGTGACCACTCTCCACATGGGGGCCCTGCAAAGGGCAGAAACTCAGCAAACCTCCTCTTTCCCCCGAGAGGGGTAACACAAGTGTGTGCACGATCAGGCCACCACTCTCTGTGTGGGGGCCCTGCAAGTGGCAGGCATGCAGTGACCCTCCTCACTCCCCCAATAGGATCAGCATGGGTGCACACTGAAGGACTGCAGAATTTGGTGCACACAAAAGTGAAGACTGCTTTTCCTTGAGGGTTTACTGAAGAGAGGGGTCCATGATCTTTCAACTCCATGGTTGAAGATCAGGGCTCCACCATTTTTATTTTCATCTCTAAAGTGGTGGGGAAAGCCTTCAAGGAACAAAAGCCACATAGAGGAACCCGAAGCAGCTTACACTGAACCCAGCCCCCTGGCAAGGTTTGATGCAACCCTGCCCAGGCAAAACACCTGAGAATAAGTGCAACACGTCCCTCCCCCAGAAGATCAGCTGGAACATCAGGAAAATATCAAGTTTATGGAGAGCATAGAACTACAAAATTCCAGCAATAAGGGAAAATAGTATATAGAATTCAAGGTTTTTCTCTCATGATTCTTTTTATCTTTCAGTTTAAAATTGTCCTTTTCTTTTTCTTTTTTCTCTTTTTCCTTTACAGCTACTTTCTTATTTTATCAACTCTTTGTTATTAAGTCTTTTCTTTAACTTCTGTTTTTACATTTACATTTTATAGATATATTCCTCATTTTTTACTTCCTTTCACTGTATTCAATTTTATTTTTGTAAATGTATAAGTATTGCTTTATTTAAATTCTGGGATTTAGTGTTTTCTAAAAAAAGAGACCAAAATGCAAACAGGACAAAGTGGATCACCCTGTTTTGTCCATCTGGGAGATTATATCCTCTCCTTTCCGCCCCCCCCCCCTTTTTTCCTTTTCTTTCTTTTCTAGTTTCAGAACTCTTCAGATTTGTCTAGTCTATATTTTGCTTGGGTCATGGATATTTTTTTGTCTTATTCTCTCATTCATCCATTTTTCTCCGGGAAAAATGACTAACAGAAGGAATTCACAACAACAACAAAAAAAACCCAGAGGTAATACTCTCTGCCACAGATCTAATCAATATGGATATAAGTAAAATGTGAGACCTGGAATTCAGAATAATGATTATAAATGTACTACCTAGGCTTGAAAAAAGAATTACAGACACTACTGAATCTATTAGTGCAGAAATAAGATCTAATTAAGCAGAAATAAAAATCTTTTACCTGAGATGCCGTCTAAAATGAATGCTCTAACAGCTAGGATAAATGAGACAGAAGGGAGAGTCAGTGACATAGAAGACAAAATGATGGAAAGGAAGGAAGCAGAGGAAAAGAAAGAAAAATAGCTAATGGATCATGAGGGGAGGCTTCTAGAAATCAGCAATACCATAAGCAAAACAATATTAGAATTATTGAGGTCCCATAGGAAGAAGAAAGAGAGAGAGGGATAGAAGGTATATTTGAGCAAATCATAGCTGAGAACTTCCCTAATCTGGGGAAGGACACAAGCATTTAAGTCCAGGGGGCACAGAGAACCCCCTCAAAATCAATAAAAATAGATCAACACCCTGACATATAATAGTGAAGTTTGCAAATTTCAGAGATAAAGAGAAAATCCTGAGAGCAGCTCAAGACATGAGGTCTTAACCTACAAGGGTAGGAATATTAGACTGGCAACAGACATATTCAGTGAGACCTGGCAGGATAAAAAGGGCTGGTATGATATATTCAAGGTACTAAATGAGAAAAAAATGTAGCCAAGAATAATGTATACAGAAAGGATGTCATTCAGAAGGGAAGGAGAGATAAAGAGATTCCAGGACAAACAGAAACTGAATGAATTTGTAATCACTAAACCAGCCCTGCAAGAAATATTAAAGAGGATCCTGTGAGTGAAGACAGACCCTAAAATTAACATAGGCCAGAATGAAACAGATACAATCTACAAAAACAGGGACTTTACACATAATGCAATTGCACTAAATTCATCTTTCAATAGTTACTCTGAATGTAAATGGGCTAAATGCTTCAATCAAAAGATACAGGGTATCAGATTGGATAAAAAAGCAAGACCCAGCCATATGCTGTCTATAAGAAACTCATTTTATACCTAAAGATAACAGCAGATTGAAAGTGAGGGGGTGGAGGACCATTTATCATGCTAATGGACATCAAAAGAAAGCTGGAATAGTCATCCTTATATCAGACAAATTAGATTTTAAACCAAAGACTGTAATAAGGGATGAAGAGGAACCTGATAACATACTTAAATGGCCCATCCAACAAGAAGATTTAACAATTAAAAATATTTATGCTCCTAACATGGGAGCAGCCAATTATATAAACCAATTAGTAACAAAATTAAAGAAACGCATTAATAATAATACAGTAATAGTAAGGTAAATATACATCCCACTCACAGCAATGAACAGATCATTTAAGCAGAAGATCAACAAAGAAACAAGGGCAATGAATGACACACTCGACAAGATGGAATTCACAGATATGTACAGAGCATTCCATCCTAAAGCAACAGAATATGCGTTCTTTTCTAGTACACGTGGAACATTCTCCAGAAAAGATCACATACTGAATTACAAATGAGCTCTCAACTGATACCAAAAAATTAGGATTATTCCCTGCTTACTTTCTGACAACAATGCTTTGAAAATTGATCTCAATTACAAGAGGAAATTTGGAAGGAACTCAAACACTTGGAAGTTCAAGAGCATCCTCCTAAAGAATGACTGGGTCAATCAGGAAATTGAAAAGAATTTTAAAAAATTATGGAAACATGCAAAAATGAAAACACAACTGTTCAAAACCTGTGGGATACAACAGAAGGCAGTCCTAAGAGGGTAGTATAGCAATACAAGCCTTTCTCAAAAAATTAGAAAATTAGAAAATTCTCAAACACACAAACTTACACTTAAAGGACCCAGAGAGGGGCACCTGGGTGGCTCAGTTGGTTAAGTGACTGCTTTCGGCTCAGGTCATGATCCTGGAGTCCCGGGATTGAGTCCTGTGTCGGGCTGACCCTCCCCCCTCTCATGCTCTCTCTCTCTATCTCATTCTCTCTCTCAAATAAATAAATAAAATCTTAAAAAAAAAAAAAAAGGACCCAGAGAAAGAACAGCAAATAAAGCCTATACTTAGCAGGAGAAATAAAAACTAGAGCAGAAACCAGTGAAATAAAAACCAACAGAACAGGGCGCCTGGGTGGCTCAGTTGGTTAAGCAACTGCCTTCGGCTCAGGTCATGATCCTTGAGTCCCGGGGTCGAGTCCCACATCGGGCTCCCTGCTCAGCGAGGAGCCTGCTTCTCCCTCTGACCCTCCCCCCTCTCATGTACTCTCTCTCAAATAAATAAATAAATCTTTTTTTTTAATTTCCATATAGTGGTATCTTATATTTGCATAACACATTGCTGTCTTTTTTTTTTTTAAGATTTTATTTATTTATCTTTTTGTGTGAGAGAGAGAGAGCACAAGCAGGGGGAGTGGCAGGCAGAGGGAGAAGCAGGCTCCCCGCAGAGCAAGGGGAGCCCGATGCGGGACTCGATCCCAGGACCCTGGGATCATGACCTGAGCTGAAGGCAGACGCTTAACCGACTGTGCCACCCCGGTGTCCCAATAAATAAATCTTTAAAAAAAAAAACAAAAAACCCCCCAACAGAACAGTAGAATAGATCAACAGAACTAGAAGCTGATTCTTCAAAAGAATTAATATGATAAACGTAAGGCGGCCAGCATGTAGGCAGAGAAGGTAGACATCCTCAAAGTGATGAACTAGAAATGCTTCTGCAGTCAGGTGGCCAAAGGGCCCTTCCTTAACAACAGGTCTGTGCACTTCTGAAGTTTTTGGATCTCCTTCAGAACCCAATGTCTCTTCTAATTTAATTTAATTTAATTTAATTTAATTATATTATGTTAGTTGTCTCTGGGGACCATGTTGATGGGAGGAAGAGCCTAAGGAGGCACCCTGCCTGGAGATGCTGGGGAGGGCTCATGTTGCACTTTTTTAAGACTTCGGACTTGTGGCCCCTGTGGCATAGCCCAATGGTGGGCTGGGAGAGTGGTGTCCCCACCCTCCCCCCAGCTCCTTCTCAGCCTTCAGGGTCTGGGGACAGAGACTTGTGTCCAGGGGAAGCTAGGGAGCATTCAGGCCTCATGCCCTGAAGGGGTGAGTGCTAGACCACCCCCAGCAATGGGAGGAAGACAGTTTTACACAGTTGTGCTATAGGAAGAAAATCCCATAGGTGTCCATCACAAACACTCTTAACATCTTGAAGTACTGTTTCTTGGGCTATAAGACATTTTTTTCATTTTATATTATTTTACTTCATCATGGTAAGTGTACTCTTTAATCCCCATCACAAATTTAACCCATCCCCCCAAACACCTCCATTCTGGTAACCATCAGTTTGTTCTCTACAGTTAAGAATCTGTTTCGTGATTTACCCCTCTCTTTTTTTTTTACCCCATATGATCATTTGTTTTGTTTCTAAAATTCCACATATGGGTGAAATTGTATAGTATTTGTCTTTCTCTGAATGACTTATTTCATTGAGCATAATGCTTTATATAGTTCCATCCACATCCTTAAAATAGCAAGATTTCATTATTTTTTATGGCTCAGTAATATTCCATTTTATTTTTGCATTCCATATATATATGAGAGAGAGGGAGGGGGGAGAAGAGGGAGAGACCATCTTTATTCATTCATCAGTTGTCGGACATATGGGCTCTTTCCATAATTTGGCTATTGTTGATAAGGTTGCTATAAACATTGGGGTACATGTATTCCTTTGAGTTAGTATTTTCCTATCCTTTGGCTAAATACCTAGTAGCAAAATTGCTGGATCATATGGCAGTTCTATTTTTAACTTTTTGAGGAACCTCCATACTGTTTTTGAGAGTGGCTCCACCAGTTTGCATTCCCACCAAGAGTGTAAGAGCATTCCCCTTTTTCGACATCCTTGCCAACACCTGTTGTTTCTTGCCTTGTTAATTTTAGCCACTCTGACTGGTGTTGGGTGATATTGCATAGTGGTTTTGATCTGTATTTCCCTGATGAGGAGTGATGTTGAGTATGTTTTCATGTGTTTGTTGCCCATTTGTATGTCTTCTTTGGAAAAATGTCTATTCATGTCTTTTGCCCATTTCTTGACAGGATTATTTGGTTTTTGGGTGTTCAATTTTCTAAGTTCTTTCACTATTTCATAACCTTATATTGGAGATGTCATTTGCAAATATCTTCTCCCAATCTGAAGGTTGCCTTTTAGTTTTGTTGATTATTTCCTTCACTGTGAAGGAAAGCAAAAGCTTTTCATTTTGATGAAGTCCCAATAGTTTATTTTTGCTTTTGTTTCCCTTGCCACAGGCAACATATCTAGTAAGAAGTTGCTATGGTCAATGTCAAAGAGCTTAGTGCCTGTGCTATCCTTTAGGATTTTCATGGTTTTCTATCTCACATTTAAGTATTTCATCCATTTTGAATTTATGTTTGAGTATGGTGTAAGAAAGTGGTCTAGTCTCATTCTTCTGCATGTTGCTGTCCAGTTTTCCCAACACCATCTGTTGAAGAGACTGTATTCTTTACATTGGATATTCTTTCCTGCTTTGTTGAAGATTAGTTGACCATGTGGTTGTGGGTCAATTTCTGGGTTTTCTATGTTGTTCCATTGACCTATGTATCTATTTTTATGTCAATACCACACTATCTTGATCACTACATCTTTGTAATATACCTTGAAGTCCAGAATTGTGATGCCTCCAGCTTTTTAAAATTTTTTAATTTATTTGTCAGAGAGAGAGAGAGCGAGCACAAGCAGGGAGAGCAGCAGGCAAAGGGGGAAGCAGGCTCCCCACTGAGCAAGGAGCCCAATGTGGGACTAGATCCCAGGACCCTGAGATCATGACCTGAGCCAAAGGCAGACACTTAACTGAGCCACCCAGGTGTCCCATCTCCAGCTTTCTTTTTGTTTTTCAAGGTTATTTTGGCTATTTGGGGTCTTTTGTATTTCCATACAAATTTTAGGATTGTTCTAGCTCTGTGAAAAATGCTGTTGGTATTTTGGTAGGGACTGCATTAAATCTGGAGATTGTTTTGGGTAATATAGACATTGTAATATTTGTTCTTTTGATCCATAAGCATGGAATGCTTTTCCATTTCTTCATGTCCTTTTCAATATTTTTCATAAGTGTTCTTTTCTCCTTTTAAAAATTTTATTTATTTTCACTATGTCTGTGTCTTTGGGGTAAATACCCAGGAGTGCAATTGCTGGGTCATAGGGTAGCTCTATTTTTAATTTTTTGAGGAACCTCCACACTGTTTCCCAAAGTGGCTGTACCAACTAGCATTGCCATCAAGAGGGTTCCCCTTTCTCCACAACCTCTCCAACATCTGTTGTTTCTTGCCCTGTCAATTTTTGCCATTCTAACTGGTGTAAGGTGGTATCTCAATGTGGTTTTGATTTGAGTTTCCCTGATGGCTAATGATGATGAACATTTTTTCATGTGTCTGTTAGCCATTTGTATGTCTTCTTTGGAGAAGTGTCTGTTCATATCATCTGCCCATTTTTTGACTTGATTATTTGTTTTTTGGGTGTTGAGTTTGAGAAGTTCTTTATAGATCTTGGGTATCAGCCCTTTGTCTGTAGTGTCATTTGCAAAAATTGTCTCCCATTCTGTGGGTTGCCTCTTTGTTTTGTTGACTGTTTCCTTTGCTGTGCAGAAGCTTTTTATCTTGATGAAGTCCCAAAAGTTCATTTTTGCTTTTGTTTCCCTTGCCTTTGGGGACGTGTCTTGAAAGAAGTTGCAGTGGCCAATTTTGAAGAGGTTATTGCCTATGTTCTCTGGGATTTTGATGGATTCCTGTCTCACACTGAGGTCTTTCATCCATTTTGAGTTTATCTTTGTGTATGGTGTAAGAGTGTGGTCGAGTTTCATTCTTCTGTATATAGCTGTCCAATTTTCCCAGCACCATTTTTTGAAGAGACTGTCTTTTTTGCATTCCATATTTTTTCCTGCTTCGTCAAAGATTATTTGACCATAGAGTTGAGGGTCCATTTATGGAGTCTCTATTCTGTTCCTTTGGTCTATGTGTCTGTTTTTGTGCTAATACCATGCTGTCTTGGTGATCACGGCTTTGTAATATAGCTTGAAATCAGGCAATGTGATGCTCCCAGCTTTGTTTTTCTTTTTCAACATTTCCTTGGTGGTTTGGAGTCTTTTCAGATTCCATACAAATATTAGGATTGTTTGTTCCAGCACTTTGAAAAATGCCATTGGAATTTTGATCAGGATGGTGATGAAGGTATAGATTGCTCTGGGCCATATGCACCCCAATGTTCATAGCAGCAATGTCCACAATAGCCAAACTGTGGAAGGAGATGTGGTCCATATATACAATGGAATATTACTCAGCCATCAGAAAGGATGAATACCCAACTTTTGTATCAACATGGATGGGACTGGAGGAGATTATGCTAAGTGAAATAAGTCAAGCAGATAAAGTCAATTATCATATGGTTTCACTTATTTGTGAACATAAGGAATAGCATGGAGGACATTAGGAGAAGGAAGGAAAAATGAAGGGGGGGAATCAGAGAGGGAGATGAACCATGAGAAACTATGGACTCTGAGAAACAAACTGAAGGTTTTAGAGGGGAGGGTGTGGGGGAATGGATTAGACTGGCAGATGCTTAACCAACCGAGCCACCCAGGTGCCCTCTTTCATAAGTGTTCTATAGTTTTCAGAGTACAGATCTTTTAACTTTTGGTTAGGTGTATTCTTAGGTATCATATGGCTTTGGTGCAATTGTAAATGGAATGGATTCCTTGAATTCTCTTTCTGCTGCTTCATTATTGGTACATAGAAATGCAACAGATTTCTGTACATTGATTTTGTATCCTACGACTTTACTGAATTTGTATATCAGTTTTAGCAATTTTTTTGGTGCAGTCTTTCAGGTTTTTTATATATAGTATCATTGTCATCTACAAAAGTTGAAAGTTTGACTTCTTCCTTGCTCATTTGGTGCTTTTTATTTCTGTGTGTTTCCTGATTGCTGTGGCTAGGACCTCCAGTATTATATACAATAACAGTGGGAAGAGTGGACATTTCTGTCTTGTTCCTGACCATAGAGGAAAAGTTCTCAGTTTTTACCATTGAGGATATTAGCTGTGGGTTTCTACTATATGTCCTTTATTATGATGAGGCATGTTCCCTCTATTCCTACTTTGTTGAAAGTTTTTATAATGAATGGATGTTGTACTTTGTGAAATGCTTTTTCTGCATCTATTCAGAAGATCATATGGTGCTTATCCTTTATTTTATTAATCTGGTGTATTGCAGGATAAATCCCACTTGATCGTGGTGAATGATTTTTTAAAAATGTATTGTTGGATTCTCTTTGTTAGTATTTCTTTTTTTTTTTTTTTTGAAGATTTTTGCATCTTAGTTCATCACAGATATTGGATTGTGTTGCTCTTTTTTGTGGTGTTTTTATTTGGCTTTGGTATCAGGTTAATGCTGGCCTTATAGAATGAATTTGGAAGTTTTCCTATCATTCCTAGTTTTTTTCAAATAGTTTGAGAAGAATAGGTATCAGCATCTCTTTGTTTGGTAGAATTCACCTGTGAAGCCACCTGGCCCTGGAATTTGTTTGTTGGAGATTTTAGATTACTGATTCAGTTTCTTTGCTGGTTATCAGTCTGTTCAAGTTTTCTATTTCTTCCTCTTTCAGTTTTGGTAGTTTATATGTTTCTAGGAATCCATCCATTTCTTCCAGATTGTAAAATTTGTTGCCATGTAGTTTTTCATAATATTCTCTGATAATTGTTTGTATTTCTCCTCTCTCATTTGTGATTTTATTTATTTGGGTCTTTTTTCTTTTTCATAAGTCTGACTAGGGTTTTATCGATTTTATTAATTTTTCAAAGAACCAACTCCTGGTTTCATTAATCTGTTCTACTTTTTAAATTTATTATTTACGTATTTATTTATTTATTTATTTATTTATTTATTTATTTATTAGTTAGTTAGTTAGTTTCTATATCATTTATTTTGGCTCTCAGCTTTATTTCCCTTCTTCTGCTGGCTTAATTTCTTGTTCTGTTACTAGCTCCTGTAGGTGTAAAGATAGGTTGTTTATTTGAGATTTTTCTTGCTTTTTGAGGTAGGCCTCTATTGTTATATTCATCTTACCAAGACCTCTTTTGCTGCATCCCAAACGTTTTCTAACATTACTTATTCAATTTCATTTGTATCAATGGTTTTTTAAAAATTTTTTCTTTGATTTCCTAGTTGGTCCATTCATTGTTTTGTAACATGTTATTTAACTTCCATGTATTCTTTCTGATTTTTTTTTTTTTTTTGGCAGTCAACTTCGAGTTTCATAACATTGTGGTCAGAAAATATGCATGGTAGGATTTCAATCTTTTTGTCTTATTGAGACCCAATTTGTGACTTAGTATGTGATCTATTCTGAGGAATATCCCATGTGTACTTGAAAACAATGTGTATTCTGTTGCTTTCAGATGGAATGCTCAGAATATATCTGTTAAGTCCATCTGGTCCAGTGTGTCATTCAAAGTCATAGTTTCCATGTTGATTTTCTGCTTAGATGATCTTTCCATTGATTTAAGTGGGGGTGTTACTGTCTCCTGATATTATTGTATTATTATCAATGGTTTTCCTTATGTTTATTATTAATTATTTTATATATCTGGGTGTCCCCATGTTGGAGGCATAAATATTTATAATGTGAGATATTCTTGTTGGATTGTCCCGTTTATTATGATACAGTGCCTTTCTTCAAGTCTTGTTTCAGTTTTGGTTTAAATCTAGTTTGTCTGATACAGTTATTGCTGCTTTTGGCTTTCTTTTTTAAGATTTTATTTATCTATTTGAGAGAGAGAGAGAGAGACAGAGATAACAAGAGAGAGCATGAGCAGAGAGGAGAGGGAGAAGCAGACTCTCTGCTGAGCAGGGAGCCCAACGTGGGGCTCAATCCCAGGACCCCAGGATCATGACCTGTGCCAAAGGCCGACACTTAACTGACTGAACCACCCAGGCACCGCTGCTTTTGGCTTTCTTTTGACATCCATTTGCATGATAAATACTTCTCATCCCTTCACTTTCAATCTGTAGGTGTCTTTAGGCCCAAAATGAGTCTCTTGTAGGAGGCATATAGATAGGTCCTGTTTTTTAATCCATTCTGACACCCTGTCTTTTGATTGGAGCACTTAGTCCATTTATATTCAGAATAATTATTGATAAATATGTATTTAGTGTTATTGTATTACCAGTTTTGTCATTGTTGCTGGAGATTTCTCTGTTCCTTTCTTTTGTTTTTCACTTTTGGTCTTTCCTTTCCACTCAGAGTCCCTTTTAATATTTCTTGTAGGGCTGGTTTAGTGGTAATGAACTCCTTTAGTTTTTGTTTGTCTGGGAAAGTCTTTATCTCTTTTTCTTTTCTCAATGGTAGCCTTGCTGGATAAAGTATTCTTGGCTGCATATTTTTCCCATTCAGTACATTGCATATATCATGCCACTTTCTTCTGGCTTGCCAAATTTCTGTTGAGACATCTGCAGCTAGCCTTATGGTTTTTCCTTTATAAGTTAGGGAGATCTTTTGTCTTGCTGCTTGTATGATTTTGTATTTATTGATATATATTGTAAATTTAATTATGTCTTGGAGTTGGCCTGCTTTGTTGATTTTGATGGAAGTTCTCTGTGCCTCCTGGATCTGGATGTCTGTTTTCTTCCCTAGATTAGAGAAGTTTTTAGCTATGATTTCCTCAAATAAATTTTCTTCCTCCTTTTCTCTTTCTTCTTATTCTGGATCTCCTAGAATATGAATATTATTGCATTTGATGGAGTCACTGAATTCCTTAAGTCTATGCTCAAGTTCCACAATTCATTCTCTGTTTTGTTGAACTTCATTATTTTCCATTATTTTATCTTCTATATTACTTGTTCATTCCTCTATTTTTTCCATCATTTTGTTCATTGCATACCACCCATTTTGAATCTCAGTTATTACATTTTTCAAATGTTTTTTTTAACACTTTTATCTGTGTGATAAGGGCTGTCCTGATGTCTTCCATTCTTTCTCAAGCCCAGTGAGTATCCCTATGATTGTTGCTTTAAATTTTCCATCAGGCATGTTACTTATAACTGCTTCACTTAGAACTCAGGCCATCACCTTGTACTGTTGTTTCGCTTGTGATGACTTCCTCTATCTTCAATTTTGTTTAAGTCTCTGTCTTCTTCCTATTGTTGCAAAAGCACATTATGTTTCCTGCTCCTGAGAATATTGGCTTTATGAGAAGAGGTCATATAGTGTCCAGGTCCCTTGCACTTCAGGGAGTGTCTCTGGTGTGCGCTGTGTACACTCTGCTGCTGTGTCTTGGCTGCTTTATCCTTCAAGCCAGTTGTTTACAGAGGCTCTTCTTGCCTGCAGTGAGCACTGTTTGGTCCTTGGTCAGAATGTGGTGAGTTTTAAATAGGTGTTCTCTGGTCTGCTTGCTAAATGAGATCTGATACTACTTACACTGGTACTGAGGCCCTCAAGAATTCTCTGCTTGGGAGATATGGGTGGGAAGGGGTTTCTGCTGGTCTTCTGGGGAAAGGGCCTGCCATGCTGGGATTGAGGCTAGCTATACTGAGAAGTGCAGTATCCCCAGAATGCAAGGGTGTGGTACTTAGTGTAAACAAGTAAGGCAGGCACTGTCAACAATGTGCTGCTTACTGCAGTTGACCCTGTATTTATGGTGAGGGGTGTAGGACGAAATGGCACCAGACAACTCCTTTTCCCATGAAAGGAATCTCTGTGCATGCTGTCTCCCAGAGAAGCATTCTGAAAAGAACCAATAATCTCCCCCACATGTGTCCAAGGCATTTTTCAGATCACTGTTTCCACACTGTCTGCCTTTAGGTTGTTTGCCTGTCTTGTCTCCAGGACTAGTGCAGTTCCCTCTGGACTCTATCCCAGTCATGCCTGCTGCCTCTTAAAACTCCAGGCTTCAGGGACGTGGTGTGGGCAGGGGCCTGCACTGGTTTCCTCAGGGAGGGTCAGATAGGCAGTCAGTGTTTGGGCTAAACTGCATTGCACAGGTGGCTCTGTGTTTATGCTGAGGTGCTGTGGAAGAACATGGTGCCAGTGGTTTTCTTTGTCCCTGGAGGGGTGTCTCTGGGAACACAACGTCTCAGGGACACACTCCAAGAAAAGGAAATAATTTCCCCACTGTGTGCCTCAGGTGTTCTTTAGATCTCCATTTATATGCCATTTGCCACCAGGTTGTTTGCCTGTCATATCTCCTGGAGTAGGGCAGCACCCTCAGGTCTCTATCACAGCCAAGCCCCCAAACTTTAAAACTCCAGTGTTCTGTAGTTTCTAGAGTATAGATCCTTTACCTCTTTTGTTAGGTTTATTCCTAGGTATCTTATGGTTTTTGGTGCTATTGTAAATGGAATTGGATCCCTAATTTCTCTTTCTACATTTACATTGTTAGTGTATAGAAAAGGAACTGATTTCTGTGCATTGATTTTGTATCCTGCCACATTACCAAATTGCTGTATGAGTTCTATTAATTTGGGGGTGGAGTATGTTGGGTTTTCCACATAAAGTATCATGTCATCTGCGAAAAGAGAGAGTTTGACTTCTTCCTTGCCAATTTGAATACCTTTTATTTCTTTTTGTTGTCTGATTGCTGTTGCTAGGACTTCTAGTACTATGTTGAACAACAGTGGTGAGAGTGGGCACCCTTGAGGAGTTTCTGATCTTAAGGGAAAGGCTCTCAGCTTTTCCACATTAAGGATGATATTTGCTATGGGTTTTTCATAGATGGATTTTATGAGCTTGAGGAATGTTCCCTCTATCCCTATACTCTGAAGAGTTTTAATCAGGAAAGGATGTTGTATTTTGTCAAATGCTTTTTCTGCATCAATTGAGAGGACCATATGGTTCTTCTCTCTCCTCTTATTAATGTGTTCTATCACATTGATTGATTTGCAAATGTTGAACCACCCTTGCATCCCGGGGATAAATCCCACTTGGTCGTGGTGGATGATCCTTTTAATGTATTGTTGGATCCTATTAGCTAGGATTTTGTTGAGGATTTTGGAATCCATATTCATCAGGGATATCGGTCTAAAATTGTCCTTTTTGAGGGGGTCTTTGCCTGGTTTGGGGATCAAGGTAATGCTGACCTCACAGAATGAGTTTGGAAGTTTTCCTTCTGTTTCTATTTTTTGAAACAGCTTCAGTAGAATAGGTATTATTTCTTCTTTGAATGTTTGGTAGAATTTCCCAGGGAATCCATCAGGCCCTGGACTCTTTTTTTTGGGAGGTTTTTGATCAGTGCTTCAATCTTGTTACTGGTTATTGGCCTATTCAGGTTGTCAATTTCTTCCTGTTTCAGTCTTGGCAGCTTATAGGTTTCCAGGAAGGCCTCCCTTTCATCCAGATTGCTCAGTTTATTGGCATATAGTTGTTGATAATAATTTCTAATAATTGTTTTTATTTCCTTGGTGTTAGTCGTGATCTCTCCCCTTTAATTCATCATTTCATTAATTTGGGTCCTTTCTCTTTTCTTTTGGAGAAGTCTGGCCAGTGGTTTATCAATCTTATTAATTCTTTCAAAGAACCAACTTCTAGTTTCATTGATCTGATCTACTGTGTTTCTGGTTTCTAATTCATTGATTTCTGCTCTAATTTTAATTATTTCTCTTCTAATGTGTGGCTTAGGCATCGTTTGTTGCTTTTTCTCTAGTTCTTGAAGGTGTAGAGTTAGTTGGTGAATTCGGGATTTTTCTATTTTTTTGAGTGAGGCTTGGATGGCCATGTATTTCCCCCTTAGGACCGCCTTTGCAGTATCCCATAGGTTTTGGACCGATGTGTTTTCGTTCTCATTGATTTCCATGAATTGTTTAAGTTCTTCTTTGATTTCTTGGTTGGCCCAAACATTCTTGAGCAGAGTGGTCTTTGGTTTCCAAGTGTTTGAATTTCTGCCCAATTTTTTCTTGTGATTGAGTTCCAATTGTAGAGCATTGTAGTCTGAGAATATGCAGGGAATAATCTCAATCTTTTGGTATCACTTGAGACCTGATTTGTGACCCAGTATATGGTCTATTCTGGAGAAATTTCCATGTGGACTCCAGAAGAATGAGTATTGTGCTGTTTTAGTGTGGAATGTTCTGTAAATATCTATGAGGTCCATGTGGTCCAATGTATCATTCAAAGCTCTTGTTTCCTTGTTGATTTTCTGCTTACATGATCTGTCTATTGCTGAGAGTGGAGTATTGAGGTCTCCTACAATTAACGTATTGTTATCAATATGACTCTTTATTTTGGTTAATAGTTGGTTTATGTAGATGGCTGCTCCCATGTTGGGCCATAGATATTTACAATTTTTAGATCTTCTTGTTGGATAGACCCTTTAAGAATGATATAGTGTCCTTCTGTGTCTCTTATTACAGACTTTAGTTTAAAATCTAATTTGTCTGATAGAAGAATTGCTACCCCAGCTTTCTTTTGAGGTCCGCTGGCATGGAAGATGGATCTCCATCCCCTCACTTTCAGTCTGGATGTATTTTTAGGTTCAAAATGAGTCTCTTGTAGACAGCATATGGATGGGTCCTGTCTTTTTATCCAATCTGCAACCCTGTGCCGTTTTATGGGAGCCTTTAGGCCATTCACGTTGAGAGTGATTATTGAAAGATATGAATTAATTATCATCATGTTGCCTGTGAAGACGTTGTTTGTATAGATTGTCCCTGTAAATTTCTGTTGTAGATCACTCTTGGGGTCTTTCTCTTTTTATAGAACCCCCCTTAATATTTCTTGCAAGGCCGGCTTAGTGGTCACATATTCTTTCAGTTTCTGGCAGTCGTGGAAGCTCTGCCTCTCTCCATCCATTCTAAATGAAAGCCTTGCTGGATAAAGTATTCTTGGCTGCATGTTCTTCTCATTTAGTATCCTGAATATGTCTTGCCAGGCCTTTCTGCCTTGCCAGGTGTCTGTGGATAGGTCTGACATGAGATTCTTATGTTCCTCCCTCTGTACGTAAGGAATCTCTTCCCCCTAACTGCCCTTAAGATGGTTTCCTTGGTTCTAAGATTTGCAAGTTTTACTATTAAATGCCAAGGTGTTGGCCTGTTTTCCTTGATCTTAGGAGGGGTCCTCTCTGCCTGTAGGACTCGAATGTTTGTTTCATTCCCCAGATGAGGGAAGTTCTCAGCTACGATTTGCTCAAATACATCTTCTAGCCCTCTCTCCCTCTCCACTCCCTCCGGGATTCCAATTATTCTGACATTGGAACTCCTCATGGTGTCACTTATTTCTCTGATTCTATTTTCATGGATTCTGAGTTGTTTTTCCCTGGCCTCCTCTTTTCCCTTTTTATCTATTATATTGTCTTCCAGGTCGCTTATTCTCTCTTCTTTTTCAGTTACCCTAGCTGTTAGAATATCTAGATTGGATTGGATCTCATTGATAGCAGTTTTAAGTTCTGCCAATTCACCTTTTATTCCTGCCCTTAGAGACTCTAGGTTGACATTAATTGATTTCTCCATTCTAGCCATTGTCTTCACAATTGCTAGCCTGTATTCCATCTCTGAGATCTTGGTTATATCTGCATCCATTTGTAAATTTGTAGCATAAGTTATAATCTCTGAGTCTTTTCTGTTTTGTAGGCTCCTCCTCCTAGTCATTCTGTTAATGGGTGTTTGAGGGAATGTATAGAGTCCAAATTATTGACCAGAACCCAAGCAAGATGCACCTATTTTCTTGGGACCTTAGGGTTCCTGGCCTCTTGTTTTCCCATCCTGTCTCCACTGGAGGGGCCTGTTCTGCTGTTACTCAGGCAACCCTGTTTGGGCGGAGTTTCCCTGCGCCCCTGTGGTGGGGGATGGGCTACGTGGGAATCAGTCTTTGGGGCTTTTGTTCTCTGGTGCCTTTCCCTGGCGGCTTTCCGCCTCTCTTCCGCGAGTCAGAGCAGAAGAGACCATTTCCAACCCTCTGCCTCAGAGCAGAGAGACCTCAGTCTGTTCTTCAGTGAGCTCTCCAGGCCACACTGTTTCTGTTTCTGTCCTTGCTGCTATAAACTGCAGCGTCCTGGGTTGTACGCCCCTCCGCAGCACTCCCAGTCCTGCCTCCAGGTCGCGGCTGTCTCTGCCCTTTGTGCTCCTAAAACCACCAGCCGCTCCCAATTCGCGCGCGCGTGTGACTCCCCCAATTGCGGTTTCCACCCCAGGGGGTTGCAGTTCACCGGCGCGACCCCGTCGTACCGGGTTTCTGTCTCGGAGGCTGCGGTTCGCGTGCACGCGACCGTTGCTCTGGGTTTTTGTCCGGGGGGCTGCGGTTCCCGTGCGTGCAACCCCGCTGGTCTGGTTTTCCACCCCGGGGGCTGCCCTAAAGTCCTTTCCCGATGCTACCGGTCTGCGAGTCTGTGCCCCGTCCGCAGCGCAGGAGGCTGTCACTCCCCGGCAGTGTAGGATCCCCAGGTCCAGGCACCCACCCGCTGCCGTTTATCCTCCGATATGTGCCCGTGGAATCACGGCTCTCTGCTTCGTACCTCAAAACCAACTGCCTGCAATATTCTGTTTGTAGAGATCCAGATCTTCTTACATCTCAGGCTAGTTTCATGGGTGCTCAGAGTGGTCTGGTAGATATCCAGCTCAATTCCGGGGACCAGTTGAAATAGGGTCCCCTACACCTCTGCCATCTTTCCCCTCCCCGTCCATTGGACATTCTTTCCTGCTTTGTCGAAGATGAGTTGACCATAGAGTTGAGGGTCCATTTCTGGGCTCTCTATTCTGTTCCATTGATCTACGTGTCTGTTTTTGTGCCAGTACCATACTGTCTTGGTGATTACAGGTTTGTAATAGAGCTTGAAGTCCAGCATTGTGATGCCACCAGCTTTGCTTTTCTTTTTCAACATTCCTCTGGCTATTCAGGGTCTTTTCTGGTTCCATACAAATTTTAGGATTATTTGTTCCATTTCTTTGAAAAAAGTGGATGGTATTTTGATAGGGAGTGCATTAAATGTGTAGATTGCTCTAGGTAGCATTGACACCTTCACAATATTTGTTCTTCCAATCCTTGAGCATTGAACGTTTTTCCATTTCTTTATGTCTTCCTCAATTTCTTTCATGAGTATTTCATAATTTTCTGAGTACAGATTCTTTGCCTCCTGGATTAGATTTATTCCTAGGTATCTTATGGTTTTGGATGCAACTGTAAATGGCATCGACTCCTTAATTTCTCTTTCTTCTGTCTTGTTGTCAGTGTATAGGAATGCCACTGATTTCTGTGTATTGATTTTATATCCTCCCACTTTAGTGAATTCCTGTATGAGTTCTAGCAGTTTTGTGGTGGAGTCCTTTGGGTTTTCCACATAAACTATCATATCATCTGCAAAGAGTGAGAGTTTGACTTCTTCTTTGCCCATTTGGATGCCTTTTATTTCTTTTTGTTGTCTGATTGCTGTGGTTAGGACTTTTTTTTTTTTTAAAGATTTTATTTATTTATTTATTTGAGAGAGAGAGTTAGAGAGAGAGAGAGAGAGCACAAGAGTGGGGAGCAGGAGAGGGAGAAGCAGACTCCCTGCCAAGCAGGGAGCCCGATGCGGGACTCGATCCAGGGACTCCAGGATCATGACCTGAGCCGAAGGCAGTCACTTAACCAACTGAGCCACCCAGGCGCCCAAGGATTTCTAATACTATGTTGAAGAGCAGTGGTCATAGTGGAGATCCCTGCCATGTCCCTTACCTTAGGGGGAAAGTTCTCAGTTTTTCCCCATTGAGAATGATATTCGCTGTGGGTTTTTCATAGGTGGCTTTTATGATATTGAACTATGTACCCTCTATCCCTATACTCTGAAGAGTTTTGATCAAGAAAGGATGCTGTACCTTGTCAAATGCTTTTTCTGCATCTATTGAGACGTTCATATGGTTCTTGTTCTGTTTTATTAATGTATTGTATCACATTGATTGATTTGTGGATGTTGAATCAATCTTGCAGCCAAAGGATAAATCCCACTTGGTCATGGTGAATAATCCTTTTAATGTACTGTTGGATCCTATTGTTTAGTATTTTGGTGAGAATTTTTGCATCCATGTTCATCAAGGATATTGGTCTGTAATTCTCCTTTTTGATGGGGTCTTTGTCTGATTTTGGGATCAAGGTAATTGTGGCCTCCTAAAATGAATTTGGAAGGTTTTTTTACATTTCTATTTTTTGGAATAGTTTCAGAAGAATAGGTATTAATTCTTCTTTCAGTGTTGGTAGAATTCCCCTGGGAAGCCATCTGGCCCTGGGCTTTTGTTTGTTGGGAAATTTTTTATTACTGCTTCAATTTCCTTCATGGTTATAGGTCTGTTCATGTTTTCTATTTCTTCCTGGTTCCGTTTTGGTAGTTCATACATCTCTAGGAATGCATCCATTTCTTCCAGATTGTCTAATTTGCTGGCATATAGTTGCTCATAATATGTTCTTATAATTGTCTGTATTTCTTTGATCTTGGTTGTGATCTCTTCCTTTCATTCATGATTTTCTTTACTTGGGTACTTTCTCTTTTCTTTTTGATAAGTCTGGCCAAGGGTTTATCAATCATGTTATTCTTTCAAAGAACAAGCTCATAGTTTCCTTGATCTGTTTTTCTGTTCTTTTGGGTTCTATTTCATTGATTTCTGCTCTAATCTTTATTATTTCTTTTCTCCTGCCAGGTTTAGGTTTTATTTGCTGTTCTTTCTCTAGCTCCTTTAGGTGTAGGGTTAGGTTGTGTATTTGAGACCTTTCTTGTTTCTTGAGAAAGTCTTATATTGCTATATACTTTCCTCTTAGGACTGCCTTTGCTGCATCCCAAAGATTTTGAATAGTTGTGTTTTCATTTTCATTTGTTTCCATGAATTTTTTAAATTCTTCTTTAATTTCCTGGTGGACCCATTCATTCTTTAGTAGGATGTTATTTAGCCTCCATGTATTTGAGTTCTTTCCAACTTTCCTTTGTGATCGAGTTCTAGTTTCAAAGCATTGTGGTCTGAAAATAGGCAGGGAATGATCCCAATCTTTTGGTACCAGTTGAGACCTGATTTTGACCTAGGATGTGATCTATTCTGGAGAATGTTCCATGGGCACTAGGGAAGAATGTGTATTCTGTTGCTTTGGGATGGAATGTTCTGAATAGATTTGTGAAGTCCATTTGGTCCAGTGTGTCATTTAAAGTCTTTATTTCCTTGTTGATCTGTTGCTTAGGTGATCTGTCCATTTCAGTGAGGGGGGTGTTAAAGTCCCCTCTATTATTGTATTGTTGTCGATGTGTTTCTTTGCTTTTGTTATTAATTGGCTTATATAATTGGCTGTTCCCATGTTAGAGGAATAGATATTTACAATTGTTAGATCTTCTTGTTGCATAGACCCTTTAAGTATGATATAGTGTTTTTCCTCATCTCTTATTATAGTCCTTGGTTTAAACTCTAATTTGTCTGATATAAGGATTGCCACCCCAGCTTTCTCTTGGTGTCATTAGCATGGTAAATGGTTCCCCCCCCACTTTCTATCTGGAGGTGACTTTGGGTCTAAATGACTGTCTTGCAGACAGCAAATTGAGGGGTCTTGTTTTTTTTATCCAATCTGATACCATGTGTCTTTTGATTGGGGCATTTAGCCCATTTACATTCAGGGTAACTATTGAAAGATAGGAATTTAGTGCCATTGTATTGCCTGTAAGGTGACTATTACTGTATATTGTCTGTGTTCCTTTCTGGTTTATGTTACTTTTAGGATCTCTCCTTGCTCAGAGGACCCCTTTCAAGATTTCTTGTAGGGCTAGTTTCGTGTTTGCAAATTCCTTTAGTTTTTGTTTGTCCTGGAAACTTTTTATCTCTCCTTCTATTTTCTGTGACAGCCTAGCTGGATATAGTATTCTTGGCTGCATATTTTTCTCATTTCATGCTCTGAATATATCATGTCAGTCCTTTCTGGCCTGCCACCTGTCTGTGGATAGGTCTGTTCCCAATCTAATGTTTTTACCATTGTAGGTTACAGATCTCTTGTCCCAAGCTGCTTTCAGGATTTTCTTTTTGTCTCTGAGACTCGTAAGTTTTACTATTAGATGTTGACCTATTTTTATTGATTTTGAGGGGGTTTCTCTGTGCCTCCTGGATTTTGATGCCTGTTTCCTTCCCCAAATTAGGGAAGTTCTCCACTGTAATTTGCTCCAATATACCTTCTGCCCCTCTCTTTCTTCTTCTTCTGGGATCCCAATTATTCTAAATATTGTTTCGTCTTATGATATCACTTATCTCTCGAATTCTGCCCTCATGATCCAATAGTTGTTTATCTCTCTTTTTCTCAGCTTCTTTATTTTCCATCATTTAGTCTTCTATATCACTAATTCTCTCTTCTGCCTCATTTATCCTAGTAGTTAGAGCCTCCATTTTTAATTGCATCTCATTAATCGCCTTTTTGATTTCAACTTGTTTAGATTTTAGTTCTTTTATTTCTCCAGAGAGGGTTTCTTTAATATCTTCCATGCTTTTTTCAAGCCCAGCTAGTATCTTTAAAATCGTCATTCTGAACTCTAGTCCCTGGCAGTCAGTTCTGCCTCTTGTTCTTTTTTTTTTTTTTTTTAGGTGATTTTTTCAGTCATCTCATTGTGTCCAGAGAAGAATAGATAAATGAGAGAACAAAATGCTAACCGGGTAACAATGACCCCAGAAAAATATACACTAAAGAAATCAGAAGATATCTGAAACCGGGGGAAAAGAAAGAAAAGAGAAAAAGATATAAAAAAATAAAGAAACAAAAAAAAAGACCAGAATATGATCAAATATGATCAGGCTTGTGCATAGATCAGTGTCACACACTAGATTTTGGGCATATTTTGGTTTGTTAGAAGAAAGTGCTTCCCAAAATTTTAAAGAAAGAAAAGCTTATATATATACAGAAATAAGGGTAAATATGATGAAGGGATGGAATATAAATGTAAGGATGAAAATTATAAAGGATTTTATAAAAGGAATTGATAAGATAAGAAGTTGGTTGAAAAAGGAAAGAAGTGGATTAAAAAAAAAAGAAAAAGGAGAGAGTGTGATCTGGCAGGAGACTAAAACAAAGCCATACACTAGAGATTTAGGGTATATCTTGGTCTGTTAGAAGAAACTGTGTCCCAAAATTTTAAAGAAAGTACAACTTATATATATATATATACCAAAAATAAGGTTAACTACTATGCAGGGATAGAATATGACTCTAAAAATGAAAAATACAAAAGATTTTTTAAAAAAGGGATTGATAAGATGTTGGTTAATAAAGGGAAAAAGAAAAATTCAAAAAAAGAAAATTAAAAAAATTAACTTTGAAAGTCTAAAGAATCATGGGAAAAAGCCATGAATTCTATGTGCAGTATTCCCTTAGTGCTGGAGTTCTCATTGATTGGTAAACTTGGTCTTGGCTGGCTGTTCTTGCTGATCTTCTGGGAGAGGGGCCTGTTGCAGTGGTTCTCAAATATCTTTGCTCAAGGTGGAATTGCCCTGCCTTTGCTGGGGCTGGGCTAAGTAATCTGCTCGGGTTTGCTCTCAGGAGCTTTTGTTCCCTGCAAGCTTTCTGTACATCTTTGGAGGCCGAGAGTGAAAATGCCAGCCTCCCAATCTCCACCTCAGAGTTGCCAAGAACTCAGGGCCCCACTCCACAGTGAGCCCCCAGAGAAAAGCAGTCAATCACTCCCGTCTCCCCAGTCTTGGGCCATACTCCATGTTCACTCGGCCTGTGACTGGGCATTTCTATCTCTGACACATGACCCCATGTGTAGTCTCCAAACCCAGCAGATTCCTGCAGTGCACTCCTGCACCACTCCTCCTAGGGGAGGAAGGGAAGTCTCCCGGGATCTGCCACTTGTTGGGTCCCTGCCTGAGGAGCAGTGGCCCAACTGTACTGTGGATCACAGTTTATGGCAACCCCAAGCTGAGAGCCCACTCCTCAGCTCCGTCTTGGCAGCCGGCTTCCCTGCTCGATACCTGGGAGCTCTGCCACACTCAGGCACCCCCAGTCTTTCTGTGACCCCAAGGGTCCTGAGACCACACTCTCCTAGTGAGGGTTCCACCCCCAGCTTAGCCACTGGAGTGACGTCCCTCAGAGGAGCAGACTTCTAAAAGTTCCGATTTTGTGCTCTGCTGCTCTATCACTTGCTGGTAGCCGGCTGATTGAGGCCCCGCCCCTGCCGTCTATCTTCCCCAATATCACCGCAGATTCACTTCTCCACACGTCCTACCTTCCAGAATGTGGTCGCTTTTCTGTTCAGAGAGTTGCTGCTATTCTTTTCTTCGATCTCCTGTTGAGTTCATAGGTGTTCAGAATGGTTTGATCCTTATCTAGCTGAATTCCTGGGACCAGGCAAAATGTAGGTCTCCTACTCCTCTGCTGTCTTGCTCCCTCTAGCAATATTTTAAATAACAGTGGTAAGGGTGGTCATCCCTGAATTGCTCCTGACTACAGATGAAAAGCTCTCAGTGTTTCCCCATTGAGGATGATATTAGCTGTGGGTGTTTCATATATGGTCTTTGTTACATTGAGGTATGTTCCCTCTAACCCTACTTTTTTGAGGGTTTTTATCATGAAATGGAGTTGTAGTTTGTCAAATGCTTTTCTGCATCTATTGAAAGGATCATATTGTTCTTATCCTTTTCCATTAATGTGGTGTATCAGGCTGATTGATTTACAAATATTGAACCAACCTTGAAACCCAGGAATAAATCCCACTTATTACAGTGAATGATTCTTTTAAGGTACTGCTGGATTCAGTTTGCTAATATTGAGTTGAGAATTTTTGCATCCATGCTCATTAGGGATATTGGCCCGTAGTTCTCATTTTGGTATCAGCTTAATGCTGGCCTCATGGAATGAACTTGGAAAATTTCCTTCCTTTTCTAGTTTTTGGATTAGTTTGAGAATTCTGTGAAGTCATCTGGTCCTGGACACTTTTTGTTGGGAGTTTTTGATTACTGGTTCAATTTCTTTGCTGGGTATCAGTCTATATAAGTTTTCTATTCCTCCCTCTTTCAGTTTTGATAGTTTATAGGTTTCTAGTCATTTATCCATTTCTTCAGGTTGTCCGTATAGTTGGCATATAGTTTTTTCATAATATTCTTTTATAATTATTTGTATTTTTGTGGTGTTGGTTGTTATTTCCCCTCTCTCATTTGTGATTTTATTTATTTGCTTCTGTTCTTTTTTCTTTTTGATAAGTCTGGCTACTGGTTTATCACTTTTTTCAGTGAACTGCTCCAGGTTTCATTGATCTTTTCTTTTGTTCTTTTATTTTCTAATATCATTTTTTTTCTGCTCTAATTTCCATTTCTCTGTTGGCTTTAGGCTTCATTTGTTGTTCTTTTTCTAGCTCCTTTTGGGTGTGAGGTTAGGTTGCTTATTTGAGAGTTTTCTTGCTTCTTAAGTTAGGCCTGTATTGCTCTATACTTCTCTCTTAGGGCTAATTTTATTGTATCCCAGAGGTTTTGGATCATCCTATTTTCGTTTTGGATTATTTCCATGTATTTTTTTCAATTTTCATTTTTTTCTTTGAAATCTTGGTTGACCCATTCATTGTTTAGTAGCATGTTATTTAACCTCCATGTATTTGTGATCTTTCTAAATTTTTTCTTGTGGTTGACTTGAAGTTTATAGCATTTTGTTCAGAAATGTTGCATTGTATGGTTTCAGGCTTTTTATATTTGTTGAGGCCTATTTTTTGACCTAATGTGATCTATTCTGCAGAATGTTCCATGTGCACCTTAAAAGAATATGTACTCTGGGCGCCTGGGTGGCTCAGTCGTTGAGCGTCTGCCTTCGGCTCAGGTCATGATCCCAGGGTCCTGGGATCGAGTACCACATCGGGCTCCCTGCTCAGCGGGAGGCCTGCTTCTCCCTCTCCCACTCCCCCTGCTTGTGTTCCTGCTCTCGCTATCTCTCTCTCTGTCAAATAAATAAATAAAATCTTAAAAAAAAAAGAATATGTACTCCTTAATACACATGCTGTGATGAACACTGGGTGTTACCTGTAACTAATGAATCATTGAGCACTACATCAAAAACTAATAATGTACTATACAGTGGCTAACTGAACATAGTAAAAAAAAAAAAAAAGAATATCTATTCTGCTGGTTTAGGATGGAACGTTCTGATTATATCTGTTAGGTCCATCTTGTCCAGTGTGTCATTCAAAGCCATTTGTTCCTTGTTTGTTTTCTATTTAGATGTTATGTCTATTGATGTAAGTGGAATGTTAAAGTCCCCTACTTGTATTGTATAATTATTGTTTAGTTCATTTATTCTTGTTATTAATTGTTTCATATGGATCTCCCATGTTGGGTGTATAAAGATTTACAATTGTTTGATCTTCTTCTTGGATTGTTCCCTTTATTATGATATAGTGCCCTTATTTGTCTCTTGTTACAATCTTTGTTTTAAACTCCAGTTTGTCTAATATACATATTGCTACCCTGGCTTTCTTTTGATGTCCATTTGCATGATAAATGGTTCTCCATCCCCTCACTTTCAATCTGCAGTTGTCCTAAGTTCTAAACTGAGTCTTTTGTAGGCAGCATGTAAGTGAGTCTTGCTTTTTATACAGTGTAACACCTTATGTCTTTTGATTGGAGCATTTAGTCCATTTACATTTATAGTAACTATTGATAGATGTATATTTATTGCCATTTTATTACTCGTTTTTTCACTGTTTGTGGAGATTTTCTCTGATCCTTTCTTATCTTTTTCACTTTTGGATTTTCCTTTCCTCTCAAATCATCCCCTTTAATATTTCTTTCAGGGCTGATTTAGTTGTCTCAAAATTCCTTAGTTTTAGTTCTTCTGGGAACTGTTTCTATTCTGAATTATAACCTTGCTGGATAAACTTCTTGGCTGCAGATTTTTTTTTCCCATTCAGCACATTGAATATATCATACCACTTCCCTCTGACTTGTTGTTTCTCTGGAGAAATCTCCAGCTAGCCTTATGGGTTTCCTGTTATAAATTTTGGATTTCTTTTTTCTTGCCACTTTTAAGATTTTTTTCTTTATCACTATATTTTGCAAAATTAGTTACAATGCATCTTGGTGTTGACATGCTTTTGTTAATTTTGGTGGGAATTCTCTGTGCCTCCTGGATTTAATGTCTGTTTCCTTCCCTAGCTATTATTTCATCAAAATGTTTGCCCTGTTTTCTGTCTTCTTCTAGGATTCCTATAATACAAATATTAATATGTTTAATGGAGTCACTGAGTTCCCCTAATCTATTGTGTTGCATAATTCTTGTTTCTCTCTTTTGTTCAGCTTCATTACTTACCACTACTTTGTCTTCTACATCACTCATTCCTGTGCTTCTTCAAGCCAGCTGTTGATTGCACCAAGCCTTTTTTCAATTTCATTTATTCAACTCCTCATCTCTGATTATTTTTTTATCTCTTTTACCTTTGTGGTGGGGAACTTGGTGATGTCTTCTGTTCTCAAGTCCAATGAGTATCTTTATGACTTTTGCTTTAAATTCTCCAGCAGGCATGTTACATTATCTGTTTTGCTTATATCTCTGGCTATGGCCTTATCTTGTTCTTTCATTTGAGATAATTTCCTCTGTCTTCACATTTGTCTAAGTCTCTAGCTTCTTTGTTTAGAAAAGCCAGTTATGTGTCCTACTCCTTTCATCTGGCCTCTTCTCTCCCTTTAGTTGTGATGTTTGTTTTTCCCGTCTTCAGGACAATTTCTGGGGTATTTGGGGTGATTTGATAGTAATCTATTTGTGTTTGTGGGACGATGTGTGCCTAGTGTCTTCCAAGTTCACTGTCATCTTCCTCCACCTGAAACTATACCCATATTTAATACTTTTGTCCTTTAACATTTATATTAGAGAATAAGCAGTTAACAAATTACCATATAACTGTATTTGAATATGCTTACACTTACCCGAATGTTGTATATTTGCATATATTTTTGCATAACTTATTAGTGTATTTTTGTTTCAATTGGGAGAAATCCTTTCAGCATTTCATGTAAGGCAGGTTTAATGGTGATGAGTTTCCTCAGGTTTTGCTTATTAGAGAAAGTCTTTATCTCCTCTTCATTTCTGAAGTACAAGATGGCTGAGTAAATGATTCTTGTTTAGCCATTTCTTTCTTTGAACACTTTGATTGTATTATTCTATTCCCTTTTGACCTGTAAGGTCTCTGTAGAGAAATCTACTGATAATCTTATGGATCTTTCCTTGTGTGAGAGAATTATTTTTCTGTGGCTTCTTTTTAAATTTTCTTTGCATTTGGAGGTTTATTTGAGGAAATTATAGCTGAAAACTTCCCTGATCTGTGGAAGAAAACAGACATCCAGATCCAGGAGGTGCAGAGAACTCCCTTCAAAATCAAGAAAAAGCAGGCTAACACCAAGACTTATTGTAGTTAAATTTGCAAAATATGATAGAGACATAAAGAAAAAAAAAAACACAAAAGCAGTAAGACAAAAGAAATCCCTAACTTACCAAAGAGGACAAATAAAGTTATTTAGCAGATTTCTCTGCAGAAACTTTGCAGGCCAGAGAAAAGTGGCATGATATATACTTTGCAGGCCAGAAAAAAGTGACAGAATGGGAATAATCTGCAGCAAAGAATAATCTATCCACAAAGTCTATCATTCAGAATAGAAGGAGAGATAAAGGCTTTCCAAGACAAACAAAACCTAAAGGAGTTCATGACCAATAGACCAGCCCTGTAAGAAATATTAAAAGGGGGACGCCTGGGTGGCTCAGTCGGTTAAGCATCTGCCTTCAGCTCAGGTCATGATCCCAGGGTCCTGGGATCGAGTCCCACATCGGGCTCCCTGCTCCGCAGGGAGCCTGCTTCTCCCTCTGCCTCTGTCTCTCTCTCTCTGTCTCTCATGAATAAATAAATAAAATCTTAAAAAAAAAGAAATATTAAAAGGGAAGATTTGAGTGTAAAACAAAATCCAAAAGTGATAAACACTAGAAAGGGACAGAGAAAATCTCCAGAAACAATGACAAAACAAGTAATAAAGTGGCATTAAATTCATATCTATCAATAATTACTCCGAATATAAATGGACAAAAATGCCCCAATCAAAAGACATATGGTATCAGAATTAAAACAAGAACAAAAACAAGATCCATGTATATGCTGCTTACAAGAGACTCACTGTAGACCTAAGGACGACTACAGATTGAAAGTGAGGGGATGGTGAACCAACCATTTATCATCCTAATGGACATCAAAAGAAAGGCAGTAGTAGCAATATATATATCAGACAAACTAGATTTTAAAACAAGCCTGTAACAAGAGATGAAGAAAGGCATTATAAGGGTATATCCTACAAGTAGATCTAACGACTTAAATATTTATGCCCCCAACATGGGAGCACCAAAAATATAAAACAATTAAGAACAAAGATAAAGAAACTTATTGATAATAATATAATAATAGTAGGGATCTTTCACACCCCACTTACATCAGTGGACAGATGATCTAAGCAGAAAATCAAAAGGAAACAATGGTTTTGAATAAAACACTGGACCAGATGGACTTAACAGATATATTTAGAACATTTCATCCTAAAGCAGCAGAATACACATTCTTTTCAAGTGCATGTGGGATGTTATCCAGACTGATCACATACTAGATCACAAATCAGTACTCCACAAGTAAAAGATGATTGAGATCATACCATACATATTTTATGACCACAATGCTATGAAACTTGAAGTCAACCACTAGAAAAAAATTTAGAAATACCACAGTAAACATGGAGGCAAAAGAACATTGTACTAAAATATGAATGGAAATCAAAGAAGAAATAAAAAAATACATGGAAACAAATGAAAATGAAAACATGATGGTCCAAAACCTCTGAGATGTAGCAAAAGAGGTTATAAGAGGGAGTTATATAGCAATACAGGCCTACCTCAAGAAGGAAGAAAAATCTCAAATGCCAAACATAACTTCACACTGAAAGGAGCTAGAAAAAGAACAGCAAATGAAGCCAGCCAGTAGAAGAAAGGAAATAATAAACATTAAAGCAGAAATAAATAATATAAACACTAAAATAATAGAACAGATCAATGAAACCAGGAGTTTGTTCTTTTAAAAAATATAATAAAATTGATAACCCCCTTGCCAGACTTATCAAAATGCAAACAGAAAGTACCCAAATAAATAAAATCACAAATGAAAGAGGAGCAATCCAAACCAACATCACAGAAATACAATTATAAAGGAATATTATGAAAAATTACATGCCAACAAGTTGGACAATCTGGAAGAAATGGATAAATTCCTAGAAATATATAAACTACCAAAACTGAAACAGGAAGAAAGAGAATATTTGAACAAACTGATAACCAGCAAAGAAATTGAATCAGTAATCAAAAATCTCCCAAAAAGAAAAGTCCAGGGCCAGATGGCTTCCCAGGGGAATTCTATCAGACATTTAAAGGTCACTTTGCAACAGTGGTGAGAGTAGGAATCCCTGTCATGTCCCTGAACTTAAGAGCAAAGTTCCCAGGGAAACACAAATCAAAACCACAATGAGATGCTATCTTACACTAGTTAGAATGTCTAAAATTAACAAGACAGGAAACAATAAATGTTGGTGAGCATGTGGACAAAGGGCAGGTGGAGAACCCTCTTACACCATTGGTGGGAATGAAAGCTAGCACAGCCACTCTGGAAAATAGTATGGAGGTTCCTCAAGAACTTAAGAATACAGCTACCATATGACCCAGCAATTGCACTACTGGGTATTTACCCCAAAGATACAGATGTAGTAAAAGGAAGGGGCACCTGCACCCCAATGTTCATAGCAGCAATGTCCACAATATCCAAACTGTGGAAGGAGCCAAGATGCCCTTCAACAGACAAATGGATAAAGAAGATGCGGTTTATATATACAATGGAATATTACTCAGCCATCAGAAAGGATGAAATTTTACCATTTACATTGATGTGGATGGAACTGTAGGGTAACTGGGAAACAAACTGAAAGTTGCAGAAGGGGAGGTGGGTGAGGATGACTGGGTGATGGGCGTTAAGGAGGGCACATGATGTGGTGAACACTGTGTGTTATACACAACTGACGAATCATTGAACACTGCATCTGAAACTAATGATGTGCTATATGTTGGCTAATTGAATTTAAATTAAAAAAAGAAAGAGTGGAGATATCCTTCAACAGATGAATGGATAAAGAAGATGTGGTATATATACAATGGAATATTACTCAGCCATCAGAAAAGATGAATATCTACCACTTACATCAACATGGATGGAACTGGAGGGTATTATGTTAAGTGAAATAAGCCAATCAGAGAAAGACAATTATCATATGGTTTTACTCATATGTGGAACATGAGGAACAGTGCAGAGGACCACAGGGAAGGGAGGGAAAACTGAATGGGAAGAAATCAGAGAGGGAGACAAACCATATGAGACTCTTGACTCCAGGAAACAAACTGAGGGTTGCAGAGGGGAGGTGGGTGGGGGGATGGGGTAACTGGGTGATGGGCATTAAGGAGGGCGTGCGATGTGATGAGCACTGGGGGTTATATGCAACTAATGAATCATTGAACATTATATCAAAAACTAATGATGTACTTACTATACGTTGGCTAATTGAATTTAAATTTAAAAAAAACCAGAATAGCTAAATTGGGAAATGTTAAAAAATATATCATTGACTAAACATTGATGGAAGAAAAATACATCTGAATGTATTTTGATATGAAAAATAAAAATCAGGGACTTGAAAGAAAGAAAGAAATGCTGTAAATATTTTCCAGGTGAGAGGAACTGTTTCTAGCTAGGAAGTTTCTTCTTGATGCTGAACAATACTTACTTGGGCGGGGAGGGGGGGCGATGATACAGGCAAAATGAAGTTGTCTTCCTTCTCTTCTTGTGTGGTTGTTGTCAGGTTTTTTGTTGTTGTTGTTGTTCTGCTGTATTGCTATACCTTCCTAACTGCATTTTAGAAGTCTCCTAAGGCTGTTTTTGTTTGTGGAGAGCTACCCAATTGTTGACTTTTGTGGGGAGATGGGTAGACTTGGTTCTACATCACTATTTCCCTCTTATCTATGTTTTGTTCTAATCATTTTATAGTTTCAGCACTAACAGGTCTTTGATCCATTTTAAGTTGATTTTTGTATATTATTGTAAGGAAAATGTTTAACTTCATTCTTGTACGTATTCAATTTTCCAAGCATAATTTGTTGAAAAAACTTTGTTCCCATTAAATGATTTTGATACTCTTATAAAAATTCATTTGACCATATATGTGAAGTTTTTTTTTCTGTTCTTTCTATTCCACTCTATTGGCCTGTCCTTATGCCAGTACCACAGGTTTTGATTATTGTGGCTTTGTAGTAAGTTTTTATATCAGGAAGCATGAATCCTCAAACTTTCTTTTCTTTTTGAAGTGTGTTTTGGCTATTTGGGATAGCTTGAGGATCCATGAATTTTAGAATGGATTTTTCTATTTACACACACACACATGCACACACATACACTCACATCATTGGAATTTGTTAGGGATATCATTGAATCTTAAGATGGATTTGGGTAGTATTGACATCTTAACAATATTAAATCTTCCAATTCATGAACCCAGGTTGTCTTTCCATTGGTTTATGTCTTCTTTGTTTTCTTTCAGCAATGTTTTGTAGTTTTCAGTATGCAAGTCTTTCACCCAATTGGTTAAGTGTATTCTTAAGTACTTTATTCTTTTTGAAGCAATTATTAATGACATTGCTTACTTAATGTCCTTTGTAAACCATCTATTGTTATTATGTAGAATCAAAAATGATTTGTTTGTGTATTGACTTTGTACCCTGCAAACTTTGCTGAATTCATCTATTAGCCCTTTTGTGTGTTTGTGTGTGTAATCATTAGGGTTTTCTGCATATAAGATAATGTCAACAGCAAACAGATAATTTTATATATTTTCTTACAATTTGGATGCTTTTTTTTCTTGCCTAAATGCTCTGGCTAGCAGTTATGATACTGTGTTTATTAAAAGTGGGAAGAGTGGGATGTTTCTCTTGTTTTTGATCTTAGAGAAAAATATTTCATTATTTCACAAATGAGTATGATGTTACTTATTAGTTTCTCATATATGGTCTTTATTATGTTGAGAAAGTTTCCTTCTTTTCCTAATGTGCTGAGGGTTTTTATCTTGAAAACTTGTTGAATTTTGTCAAATGCTTTATTTATCAATTGAGGTGGCGATGTTGGTCTTTTCCCTTCATTCTCTTAAAGTGGTATATTCCATTGAGTAATTTATATATGTTGAATCATCCTTGTGTTGCAGGAATAAATCACACTTGGTCATGGTATCTAATCCTTTTTATATCTTGTTTAATTCTAATTGCTAGTATTTTGTTGAGCATTTTTGCATCAATATCTGTCAGTGATATTGGTCTGTAGTGCTTTGTCTGTGAGCCTTTGGATTTGGTATCAGTGTAATGGGGCCATCATAGAATGAGTTAGGAAGTATTCCTGCCTCTTCAATTTCTTGTGATAGTTTTGAGAAAGATTCATGTTAATTCTTTACATGTTTGGATGAATTCACAGGGAAGCCACCTGGTCCAGGGCTTAATGTTGTTCAGAGTTTCTGGATTACTGATTCAATCTACTTATTATAAATTCTTTCAGACTTTCTGTATCTTCATAATTCAGTGTTCATGGGTTCTGTATTTCTAAGAATTTGTCCATTTCATCTAGGTTATCCAATTTGTTAGCATACTACTTATTGTTTATACTACTCTACACTCTTTCTATTTATGCAAAACTGGAGAAATGACCCACTTTAATTTCTGATTTTATCAATTTGAGTCTTTTTCATTGTTATAGTCAATCCAACAAAAAGATTGGTCAGTTTTGTTATCTTTTCAAAGAGCAAAGTTTTTGCTTCATTTATTTTCTCTCTCTTTTTTTAAGATTTTATTTATTTGCGAGAGAGACAATGAGAGACAGAGAGCATGAGAGGGAGGAGGGTCAGAGGGAGAAGCAGACTCCCCACCGAGCAGGGAGCCCGATGTGGGACTCGATCCCGGGACTCCAGGATCATGACCTGAGCCGAAGGCAGTCGCTTAACAAACTGAGCCACCCAGGCGCCCTTCTCTTTTTTTATTCTTTATTTTATTCATGTATTTTTTAAAGAAAGCATCTTTTTATTTATTTATTTTTTAATTTTACCTGGTTAACATACTGTGCAATATTGGTTTCTGGAGGAGTAGAATTCAGTGATTCATCACTTACATATAACACCCAGTGCTCATCACAAATCCCTCTTTTAATACTCATCACCCAACTAGCCCATCCCCCACCCACCTCCCTCCATCAACCTTCAGTTTGTTCTCTATCTTTAAGAGTCTCTTATGGCTTTTTCCCCCTTTCTCTCTCTCTCTTTTTTTTCTTCCCCCCCATATATACATCTGTTTTTGTGTGTGTGTGTGAATTCCACATATGAGTGAGATCATATGGTATTTGTCTTTCTCTGACTGACTTATTTCATTTAGCATAATACACTCTAGCTCTATCCATGTCGATGCATATGGCAAGATTTCATTTTTTTGATGGCTGAGTAATATTCCGCTGTATTTATATACCACATCTTCTTTATCCATTCATCAATTGATGGACATTTGGGCTCCCTCCATAGTTTGGCTATTGTTGATAATGCTGCTATAAACATCGGGGTGTATGTATCCCTTCAAATCTGTATTTTTGTATCCTTTGGTTAAATACCTAGTAGTGCAATTGCCAGATCAGAGGGTAGTTCTTTTTTTTTAACTTTTTGAGGAAGCTCCAAACTGTTCTCCAGAGTGGCTGCACCAATTTGCATTCCAACCAACAGTGCAAGAGGGTTTCTCTTTCTCTGTTTCCTCACCAACACCTGTTTTTTCTTGTGTTGTTAATTTTAGCCATTCTGACACATGTGAGGTGGTATCTCACTTTGATTTTCATTTGTATTTCCCTGATGATGAATGTTGTTGAGGATCTTTTCATGTGTCTTTAAGCCATCTGAATATTTTCTTTGGAAAAGTGGTATTCATGTTTTCTGCCCATTTATTAACTGGATTATTTGATTTTTCAGTGTTGGGTTTGATAAGTTCTTTATAGATTTTGGATACTAACCCTTTATCAGATGTGTTGTTTGCAAATATCTTCTCCCATTCCACAGGCTGCTGTTTAGTTTTATTTATTATTTCCTGTTCTGTGCAGAAGATTTTATCTTGATGAAGTCCCAGGAGTTCATTTTTGCTTTTGTTTCCCATGCCTCTGGTGATGTGTCTAATAAGAAGTTGCTATAGCCAAGGTCAGAGATTTCTGCATGTGTTCTTCTCTAGGATTTTGATGCTTTCCTGTCTCACATTTAAGTTTTTCATCAATTTTGAATTAATTTTTGTGTATGGTTTAAGAAATTGGTCCAGTTTCATTCATGTGCTGTTAAATTTTTCCAAGACCATTTGTGGAAGAGATTATCTTTTTTCCATTGGACATTCCTTCTTTCTTTGTCAAAGACTAGTTGACCATATAGTTGCAGGTTCATTTCTGGGTTCTCTATTCTTTTTTTTAAGATTTTATTTATTTATTTTACAGAGAGAGTGCATGTGTGAGTGGCAAGAGGGAAGAGGGGAAGAAGGGAAGGGAGAGAGAATATGAAACAGACTCTGCACTGAGAATGGAGACTGACTTGGGGCTCAATCTCACAACTGTGAGATCATGACCTGAGCCAAAACCAAGAGTTGGACGCTTAACCAGCTGAGTCACCAGCCGCCCATTGGGTCCTCTATTCCGTTCCATTGATCTATGTGTCTGTTTTTGTGCCAGTACCCTACTGTGTTGATGACTTGAGCTTTGTAATGTAGCTTGAAATCCAGAATCATGATGCCTTCAGTTTTTTTTTTTTTTCTTCAAAATTGCTTTGGCCATTCGGAGTCTTTTGTGGTTCCATACAAATTGTAGGATTGTTTGTTCTAGCTCTGTGAGAAATGCTGCTGTTTTTTAGATATAGGTTGCATTAAAAGTGTAAATTGTTTTGGGTAGTATAGACATTTTAACAATGGTTGTTCTTCCAATCCATGAGCATGGAATACTTTTCCATTTCTTTTTTTAAATTTTTTTATTTTTAAAGATTTATTTATTTATTTATTTATTTGACAGAGAGACAGAGACAGCAAGAGAGGGAACACAATCAGGGGGAGTGGAAGAGGGAGAAACAGGCTCCCTGCTCAGCGGGCAGGGAGCCCAACGTGGGGCTCAATCCCAGGACCCTGGGATCATGACCTGAGCTGAAGGCAGCCGCTTAACCAACTGAGCCACCCAGGTGCCCTGCTTTTCCATTTCTTTGTGTCCTCTTTAATTTCTTTCATAAAAGTTCTATAGTTTTCAGACTATATATATTTTACCTCTTACATAGGTTTATTCCTAGGTATCTTATTGCTTCTGGTGCAACTGCAAGTGGGATTGATTCTTTGTTTTCTCTTTCTTCTGTTTCTTCGTTATTGGTATATAAAAATGCAAATGATTTTTGTGCAATGATTTTATATCCTGCAACTTTATTGAATTCATGTCTTAGTCCTAGCAAATTTTTGATGGAGTCAGGTTTTCTACATGGAATATCATTTCGTCTGCAAATAGTGAAAGTTTGACTTCCTCCTTGTTGATTTAGATGCCTTTTATTTCTTTTTGTTGTCTAATTGCTGAGGCTAAGACTTCCAGTACCATGTTAAATATTAATGGTGAGAGTAGACATTCTTGTTCCTGACTGTAGTGAAAGGCTCTCAGCTTTTCTCCATTGAGGATATTACCTGTGGATCTTTCATATATGGGCTTTATGATATTGATATATGTCCCATCTGTCCCTATTTTGTTGAGGGTTTTTATCACGAAAGGATACTGTATTTTGTCAAATGCTTTTCTGCATCTTTTGAGAGGATCATATGATTCTTATCTTTTCTTTTATTAATGTGGTGTATCACACTGATTGATTTGTGCATATTGAACTACCCCTGCAGCCCAGTAACAAATCCCAATAGATTATGGTGAATAATTCTTTTAATGTACTATTGGATTCAATTTCCTTGTATTTTATTGAGAATTTTCCCATCCATGTTCATTAAGGATATTGGCCTGTAATTCTCCTTTTAGTGGGTTCTTTGTCTAATTTTCAAATCCAGGTAATGCTGGCTTCATAGAATGAGTTTGGAAGTTTCCCTTCCATTTCTATCTTTTTTTTTTTTTTTGGAACAGTTTGAGACAATAGGTATTAACTCTTCTTTGAATTCCCTGGACTTTTGTTTTTTGGGAGATTTTTTGATTACTGATTTGATTTATTTGCTGGATATGGATCTGTTCAAGTTTTCTGTTTCTTGCTGTTTCAGTTGTAGTTTGTAGGTTTCTAGGAATTTCTTCATATCTTTTAGGTTCAGGAGGTTGCTGGCATCTAATTTTTTATAGTATTCTCTCTCTCTTTTTTTATTTCTTTTTGTTACTTTTAAATTTAATTCAGTTAGCCAATGTATATTACATCATTAGTTTTTTTCATACTTACTCATTTTTATTTATTTTGTAGTACTTATCATAGTACCCAATAATAAAGTTAACAATTTTTTTTAAAGTTTTAATTTAAATTCCAGTTAGTTAAAATACAGTGTAATATTAGTTTCAGGTGTACAATTTAGTGATTCAATATTTACATACAACACCCAGTTATCATCACATCAAGTGCCCTCCATAATCCCCATCACCTATTTCTTTTTTTTTATTAACATATAATGTATTATTTGTTTCAAGTATACAGGTCGGTGATTCATCAGTCTTACACAATTCACAGCACTCACAATAGCACATACCCTCCCCAATATCCATCACCCAGCCACCCAATCCCTCCCACCTCCTTCCACTCCAGCAACCCTCAGTTTGCTTCCTGAGATTAAGAGTCTCTTATGGTTTGCCTCCCCCTCTGGTTTCACCTTGTTTCATTTTTCCCACCCTTCCCCTATGATCCTCTGTCTTGTTTCTCAAATTCCCATTCAGTGAGATCATATGATAATTGTCTTTCTTTGATTGACTTATTTCATTTAGCATAATACATTCTAGTTCCATCCACGTTGTTACAAATGGCAAGATTTAGGGATTTTTTTTTTGATGGCTGCATAATATTCCACTGTGTATATATATATATATATATATATATATATATATATATATATATATACCACATCTTCTTTATTCATTCATCTGTTGATAGACATCTAGGCTCTTTCCATAGTTTGGATATTGTGGACATTGCTGCTATTAACTCTGGGGTACACATGCCCCTTTGGATAACTACATTTGTATCTTTGGGGTAAATACCCAGTAGTGCAAATGCTGGGTTGTACGGTAACTCTATTTTCAACTTTTTGAGGAACCTCCATGCTGTTTTCCAGAGTGGCTGCAAAAGCTTCCATTCCCACCAACAGTGTAGGAGGGTTCCCTTTTCTCTGCATTCATGCCAACATCTGTCATTTCCTGACTTGTTAATTTTAGTCATTCTGACTGGTGTGAGGTGGTCTCTCATTGAGGTTTTGATTTGGATTTCCCTGATGCCGAGCGATGTTGAGCACTTTTTCAAGTGTCTATTGGCCATTTGGATGTCTTCTTTTGAAAATGTCTGTTCATGTTTTCTGCCCATTTCTTGATTGGATTATTTGTTTTTGGGTGTTGAGTTTGATAAGTTCTGAATAGATTTTGGATACTAGCCTTTATCTTATATGTCATTTGCAAATATCTTCTCCCATTCTGTTGGGTGTCTTTTGGTTTTGTTGACTGTTTCTTTTGCTGTGCAAAAGCTTTTTATCTTGATGAAGTCCCAATAGTTCATTTTTACCCTTGCTTCCCTTGCCTTTGGTGATGTTTCTAGGAAGAAGTTGCTGCGGCTGAGGTCGAAGAGGTTGCTGCCTGTGTTCTCCTCAAGGATTTTGATGGATTCCTGTCTCATATTGAGGTCTTTCATCCATTTTGAGTCTGTTTTTGTGTGTGGTGTAAGGAAATGGTCCAGTTTCATTCTTCTGCATGTGGCTGTCCAATTTTCCCAACACCATTTGTTAAAGAGACTGGCTTTTTTCCATTGGACATTCTTTCCTGCTTTGTTGAAGATGAGTTGACCATAGATTTGAGGGTCCATTTCTGGGCTCTCTATTCTGTTCCATTGATCTATGTGTCTGTTTTTTGCCAGTACCGTACTGTCTTGATGATTACAGTTTTGTAATAGAGCTTAAGTCCGGCATTGTGATGCCACCAGCTTTGCTTTTCTTTTTCAACATTCCTCTGGTTATTCTGGGTCTTTTCTGGTTCTATACAAATTTTAGAATTATTTGTTCCATTTCTTTGAAAAAAAGTTGATGGTATTTTGATAGGGATGGCATTAAATGTGTAGATTGCCTTAGGTAGCATAGACATTTTCACAATATTTGTTCTTCCAATCCATGAGCATGGAAAGTTTTCCATTTCTTTGTGTCTTCCTCAATTTCTTTCATGAGTATTCCATAGTTTTCTGAGTACAGATTCTTTACCTATTTGGTTAGATATATTCCTAGGTATCTTATGGTTTTGTGTGCAATTGTATCATTAGTTTTTGGTATAATGTTTAATGATTCATTAGTTGAATATAACACCCAATGCTTAACATATCATGTGCCCTCTTAGATGCTGATCACCCAGTTACCCCATCCCCCCACCCACCTCCCTTTCCCCAACCCTCAGTTTGTTTCCTGGAGTCAAGAATCTCATGGTTTGTTTTCCTCCCTTCTCCTATTGTCCTCTGCACTATTCCTTATGTTCCACATATGAGTGAAACCATAAGATAATTATCTTTCTATGATTGACTTATTTAACTTAGCATAATACCCTCCAGTCCCATCCATGTTGATGTAAGTGGTAGATATTCATCTTTTCTGATGGCTGTGTAATATTCCATTGTATATATGAACCACATCTTCTTTATCCATTCATCTGTTGAAAGACTTCTTGGCTCCTTCCACAGTTTGCCTATTGTGGACATTGCTGCTATGAACATTGGAGTGAAGGTGCCCCTTCTTTTCACTACATCTCTATCTGTGGTGTAAATACCCAGTAGTGCACTTTCTGGGTCATAAGGTAGCTCTATTTTTAATATTCTGAGGAATCTCCACACTGTTTTCCACAGTGGCTGTCCTAGCTTGCATTCCCACCAATAATGTAAGTGGGTTCCCCTGTCTCCACATCCTCACCAACTTTTGTTGTTCATATCTTGTTAATTTTGGCAATTCTAACTAGTGTAAGGTTATATTTCATTATGGTTTTGATTTGTGTTTCCCTGATGGGAAGTGATGTTGAGCATTTTTTCATGTGTCTATTGGCCATTTGTATGTCTTCTTTGGAGAAGTGTCTGTTCATGTCTTCTGCCCATTTCTTGGCTGGGTTATTTGTTTTTTTGGGTGTTCTGTTTTTAAGTTCTTTATAGATTTGGATACCAACCCTTTATCTGTTATGTCATTTGCAAATATCTTCTCCCATTCTGTGGGTTACCTTTTAGTTTTGTTGACTGTATCCTTTTTTGTGCAAAAACTTTTTATCTTGATGAAGTCCCAAAAGTTCATTTTTCCTTTTGTTTCCTTTGCCTTTACGACGTGTCTTGCTAAAAGTTGCTTTGTCCAAGGTCAAAGAGGTTGCTGCCTGTGTTCTCCTCTAGGATTTTGATGGTTTCCTGTCTCACATTTAGATCTTTCATCCATTTTGAGTTTATCTTTGTGTATGGTGTAAGAGAATTGTCCAGTTTCATTCTTCTACATGTGGCTCTCCAATTTCCCCAGCACCATTTATTGAAGAGACTGCCCTTTTTCCATTGAATAGTCTTTCTTGCTTTGTTGAAGATTAGTTGACCATAGAGTTGAGGGTCTATTTCTGGACTCTGTTCTGTTCCATTGACCTATATGTCTGTTTTTGTGCCACTACCATACTGTCTTGATGATCACAGCTTTATAATGTAGCTTGAAGTCAGGTATAGAATTCTCTTATAACTGTATTTCATTGGTGTTGGTTGTGATCTCTTTCATTCATGATTTTATCTACTTGGGTCCTTTCTCTTTTCTTTTTGATAAGTCTGGCTAGGGATTTATCAATTTTATTGTTTCAAAGATCCAGCTCTTAGTTTCATTCATCTGTTCTACTGGGCTTGTTTGTTTCTATATTGTTTCTTTTTTCTCAAATCTTTATTACTCCCCTTCTTCTACTGGCCTTAGGCTTTACTGTTCCATTTCTAGTTTTCTTAGGTGTAAAGTTAGGTTGTATATTTGAGATTTTTCTTGCTTCTTGAGGTAGGACTGTATTGCAAATACTTCCTTCTTACATCTGCCTTTGCTGCATTCCAAAGGTTTTGGACTTCTGTGGTTTCATTTTCATTTGATTCAGTATATTTGTTTCTATTTCTTCTTTAATTCCTGGTTAAACCATTCATTCTTTAATAGGATGGTCTTTAACCTCCATGTATTTGTATTCTTTCCAATTTTTTTCTTGTGTTTGACTTCAAGTTTCATAGCATTGTTGTCTGAAATTATGCATAGTATGATCTTAATCTTTTTGTACTGGTTGAGTCCTGATTAGTGACCCAGGATGTGGTCTAGTCTGGGGAATCTTCCATGTGTACTGAATAAGAATTTGTATTCTGCTGCTTTAGAATGAAATGTTCTGAATATATCTGTTAAGTCCATCTGGCCCATTGTGTCACTCAAAGCCATTGTTTCCTTGTTGATTTTCTGCTTAGATGATGGGTCCATTAATGTAAGTGGCATGTTAAAGTCCCCTACTATTACTATATTATGATCAATGTGTTCTTTTAATTTTGTTATTAATCGATTTATATATTTAGGTGATCCCACACTGGGTGCCTAAATATTTACAATTGTTAGATATTTTTAATAGAGAGACCCCTTAATTATGATATAATGCGCTTCTTCATGTCTTGTTACAATCTTTGTTTTATTTTTTTATTTTTTTAATTTAATTTTATTATGTTATGTTAGTCACCATACAATACATCCTTAGTTTTTGATGTAGTGTTCCATGATTCATTGTTTTCCTATAACACCCAGTGCTCCATGCAGTATGTGCCCTCTTTAATACCCATCAGTATTATGGGTATTAATTATGGGTATTAATATTATGGGTATTTAATTTCCCACCAGGCTAACCCATCCCCACAACCCCCTCCCCCTCAAACCCTCAGTGTGTTTCTTAGAGTCCATAGTCTCTCATGGTTCATCTCCCCCTCCAATTTCCCCCCTTCATTTTTCCCTTCCTTCTCCTAATGTCCTCCATGCTATTCCTTATGTTCCACAAATAAGTGAAACCATATCATAATTGACTTTCTCTGCTTAACTTATTTCACTTAGCATAATCTCCTCCAGTCCCATCCATGTTGATGTAAAAGTTGGTTATTCATCCTTTCTGATGGCTAAGTAATATTCCATTGTATATATGGACCACATCTTCTTTATCCATTCATCCGTTGAATATTATCCTCAATGGGAATAAGCTGAGAGCCTTTCCCTTAAGATCAGGAACGCTTCAAGGATGCCCACTCTCACCACTATTGTTCAACATAGTACTAGAAGTCCTAGCAACAGCAGTCAGACAACAGAAAGAAATAAAGGTATTCAAATTGGCAAAGAAGTCAAACTCTCTCTTTTCACAGATGACATGATACTTTGCGTGGAAAACCCAAAAGACTCCACCCCCAAATTACTAGAACTCATACAGCAATTCAGTAATGTGGCAGGATACAATATCAATGCACAGAAATCAGTTGCTTTCTTATACACTAACAATGTAACTGTAGAAAGAGAAATTAGAGAAACGATTCCATTTGCAATAGCACCAAAAACCATAAGATACCTCAGAATAAACCTAACCAAAGAGGTAAAGGATCTATACTCTAGGAACTACAGAACACTCATGAAAGAAATTGAAGAAGACACAAAAAGATGGAAAAACATTCCATGCTCATGGATCATAAGAATAAATATTGTGAAAATGTCTATGCTACCCAGAGCAATCTATACCTTCAATGCCACCCCAAACAGTCTTTGTTTTAAAATGTAGTTTGTCTGATATAAGTATGTGTACTCTGGCTTTCTTTTGACATCTATTAGCATGAGAGGTGGTTCTGCATTCTTTCACTTTCTATCTGCAGGTATCTTTAGGTCTAAAATGAGTATTTTATAGGCAGTATGTGGATGCATCTTGGGGTTTTTTGCTATTCTGATACCCTATGTCCTTTGATTGGAGCATTTAGTCCATTTACATTTAGAGTGATTATTGGAAGATATGAATTTAGTGCCATTGTGTTACTTATAGTTTTCGTGTTTCTGGTGATGTTCTCTGGTCCTTTCTAGTCTTTGTTGCTTTTGTTCATTTTTTCTCCCCTCAAAGTGTCCCCCTTAAAATATCTTGCAGGGCTGGCTTAGTGTTTCACAAACACCTTTAGCTTTTGTTTGTCTGGAAAACTCTTTATCGCTCCTTATTTTCTGAATGGTATCCTTGCTAGATAAAGAATTGGTGGCTGCATATTTTTTTCATTTAACACATTGAATAAATCATGCTACTGTCTTCTGGCCTGCCAAGTTTCTGTGGATAGCTCTGCTGCAAACTTGATTTGTCTTCCCTTTGTAGGTTAAGGACCACCTCCCCCTTGCTGCTTTTGGGATTCTTTCCCCGTCTTTGTATTTAGTGAGTTTGATTTTGATATGCCTTGTCAATGGTTGGACTTTGTTAAATTTAATGGGAGTTCTCTGTACTTCTTGGATTTTGATGTCTGTGTCCTTCCCCAGATTAGGGCTGTTTTCAGCTATAATTTGTTTGAATAAACCTTTGGCCTCTTTTTCTCTCTCTTCATCTTCTGGGGCTCCTATGGTATGAATGTTATTCCATTTTAATAATTGGCTAAGTTCCCTAAGTCGTCTTTCATGGTCTATTACCTTTCTTTCACTCTTTAGCTTCATTATTTTCCATAATTTTATCTTCTGTATCACTGATTCACTCCTCTGATTCGTCCACCCTCGTTTTTATGACATCCACAGTGGATTGTATCTCAGTTACAGCCTTTTTAATTTTGGCCAGATATATTTTAGTTCTTTTATCTCTGTAGTAAGGGGTTCTCCCATTACCCAGTTAACCCACCCCCCCCCCACCCATCTCCCTTCTGTAACCCTCAATTTGTTTCCTGGAGTCCAGAGTCTCCCATGGTTTGTCTCCCTCTCTGATTTCTTCCCATTCAGTTTTCCCTCCCTTCCCCTGTGGTCCTCTGCACTATTCTTTATGTTCCACTTATGAGTGAAACCATATGATAGTTGTCTTTCTCTGCTTGACTTATTTCACTTAGCATAATCCCCTCCAGTTCCATCCATGGTGAAGCAAATGGTGGGTATTCATCCTTTTTTTTAATTTAAAAAATTTTTTTAAAGATTTTATTTATTTATTTGACAGAGAGAGAGATAGCGAGAGCAGGAACACAAGCAGGGGGAGTGGGAGAGCGAGAAGCAGGCTTCCTGCCGAGCAGGGAGCCCGATGTGGGACTTGATCCCAGGACCCTGGGATCATGACCTGAGCCGAAGGCAGACGCTTAACGACTGAGCCACCCAGGCGCCCGGGTATTCATCCTTTTTGATGGGTGAGTAATATTCCATTGTATATATACCACATCTGCTTATTTTTTTAAGATTTTATTTATTTATTTGACAGAGAGAGAGACAGCAAGAGAGGGAACACAAGCAGGGGTAGTGGGAGAGGGAAAAGCAGGCTTCCCACGGAGCAGGGAGCCCAGTGTGGGGCTCGATCCAAGGACACGGGGATCGTGACCTGAGCCAAAGGCAGACGCTTAATGACTGAGCCACCCAGGTGCCCCTGTACCACATCTTCTTTATCCATTCATCTGTTGTAGGGCATCTTGTTTCCTTCCACAGTTTGGCTATTGTGGACATTGTTGCTATGAACATTGGGGTGCATGTGCCCCTTCTTTTTACTACATCTATATATTTGCTTTATACTTTATGGTTACCAGAGAGATTATATAACAACCTCCTTTTTTAAAAAAAAGAAAAGAAAAACAGGGGCGCCTGAGTGGCTCAGTCATTAAGTGTCTGCCTTTGGCTCAGGTCATGATCCCGAGGTCCTGGGATTGAGCCCCGCATTGGGCTCCCTGCTCCACGGAAAGCCTGCTTCTCCCTCTCCCACTCCCCCTGCTTGTGTTCCCTCTTTCACTGTGTCTTTCTCTGTCAAATAAATAAATATAATCTTCAAAAAAAAGAAGAAAAACATTCTATTTTTAATTAAGCCCAACTTAACTTCAGTTGCAAAACAAACCTCTACTACTTTATAGCTCAATCCTCCCCCACTTATACTATTAATATTTGATGACATTAGCATAGATTTATACTTTTTTTATGCATTTGTCTTTTAAATCTTGCAGATGATAAAAATTGGATATGTAACAATTTCTTCCTGTTTCAGTCTTGGGAGTTTATAGGTTTCTAGGAAGGCATCCATTTCATCCAGGTTGCTCAATTTATTGGCATATAGTTGTTGATAATAATTTTTAATAATTGTTTCTATTTCCTTGGTGTTAGTTGTGATCTCTCCCCTTTCATTCATAATTTTATTAATTTGGATTCATTCTCTTTTCTTTTGGATAAGTTTGGTCAGTGGTTTTTCAATCTTACTAATTCATTCAGAGAACTAGCTTCTAGTTTTGTTGATCTGATCTACTGGGTTTCTAGTTTCTAATTCATTGATCTCTGCTCTAATCTGAATTATTTCTCTTCTAATGCATGGCTTAGGCATCGTTTGTTGCTTTTTCTCTAGTTCTTTAAGGTTAATGTTAGTTGGTGAATTCGGGATTTTTCTATTTTTTTTGAGTGAGGCTTGGATGCCTATGTATTTCTCCCTTAGAACCACCTTTGCAGTATGCCATAGGTTTTGGACTGATGTGTTTTCATTCTCATTGGTTTCTATGGATTGTTTAAGTTCTTCTTTGATTTCCTGGTTGACCCAAACATTCTTGAGCAGAGTGGTCTTTAACTTCAAGTGTTTGAATTTCTGCCAAATTTCTTTTCTTTTGCTTGAGTTCCCGTTTTAAAACATTATAGTCTGAGAATATGCAGGGAATAATCTCAATCATTTGGTATCAGCTGAGACCTGATTTGTGACCCAGTATGTGGTCTATTCTGGAGAAAGTTCCATGTGAGCTTGAAAAGAATGAGTATTCTGTTGTTTTAGGGTGGAATGTTCTGTATATATCTATGAGGTCCATCTGGTCCAGTGTGTTATTCAAAGCTCTTGTTTCTTTGTTGATTTTCTGCTTAGATGTTCTCTCTATTGCTGAGAGTGGAGTACTGAGGTTTCCTACAATTAATGTATTGCTATCAATATGACTCTGTTTTTGTAAACAGTTGGCTTATGTAGATGGCTGCTCCCATGTTGGGGGTGTAGATATTTACAGTTGTTAGATCTTCTTGTTGGATAGACCCTTTAATAATGATATAGTGTCCTTCTGTGTAGCCATCAGGGAAATCCAAATCAAAACCACATTGAGGTACCACTTACACTAGTTAGAATGGCAAAAATTGACAAGGCAAGAAACAACAAATGTTGGAGAGGTTGTGAAGAAAGGGGAACCCTTTTACACTGTTGATAGGAATGCAAGTTGTTATAGCTACTTTGGAAAACAGTGTGGAGGTACCTCAAAAAATTAAAAATAGAGCTACCCTGTGACCCAGCAATTGCACTGCTGGGTATTTACCCTGAAGACACAGATGTAGTGAAAAGAAGAGCCATATGCACCCCATTGTTCATAGCAGCAATGTCCACAATAGCTAAACTGTGGAAATAGCTGAGATGCTCTTCAACAGATGAATGGATAAAGAAGATGTGGTCCATAAATACAATAGAATATTACTCAGCCATCAGAAAGAATGAATACCCAACTTTTACATGAACATGGGTGGGACTGGAGGAGATTATGCTAAGTGAAATAAGTCAAGCAGAGAAAGTCAATTATCGTATGGTTTCACTTATTTGTGGAACATAAAGACTAGCATGGAGGACATTAGGAGAAGGAAGGGAAAAATGAAGGGGGGAAATTGGAGGAAGAGATGAACCATGAGAGACTATGGACTTTGAGAAACACACTGAGGGTTTTGGAGGGGAGGGTGGTGGGGGGATGGGTTAGCCTGGTGATGGGTATTAAGGAGGGCATGTAGTGCATGGAGCACTGGGTGTTATATGAAAACAATGGATCATGGATCACTATATCAAAAATTAATGATGTATTGCATGGTGACTAACATAACATAATAAAATAAAATCAAATTTAAAAAATTGTATATATAAACCAAAATTACAAATTACTGTGTTTTTTTCAACCTTTACCAGAGATCTTTTTATCCTCACATAGTCATGAGTTATTCTATAGATTCCTTTGATTTCAATCTAAAGGACTCCTTTTAGCATTTATTATGGAGCAGTTCTAGTGGTAGTAAAATCCCTTAGGTTTTGTTTATTTGGGAGTATCTATTTCTCCCACACTTTTTTTAAAAAGCTTTTATTTACTTATTTTAGAGAGAGAGAGAGCATGCGGAGGGACAGAGGGAGGAAGAGACAATCTCAAGCAGAATCTGCACAAATTGCAGAGCCCAATGCAGGCCTTGATCACATGACCTTGAAATCACACCCCAGCCAAAACCAAGAGTTTGATGCTCAGCCAACTGAGCCACCCTGGCACCCCTCTCCCACACTTTTGAAGGACGGATTTACTGAATACAGTTGACAGTTGTTGTTTTTTTTTTTTTTTCCAGTACTTTGAATATATCATTCTACTGACTTCTGGCCACCAAGTTTTATGCTGAAAAAGACACTGACATTTTGGGGGGCTCCTGGTTGATTCAGTCAGTTAGGTATCTGACTCTCAGTTATGGCTCAGGTCATAATCTAAGGGTCGTGAGATGGAGTCCTGGATCAGGCTCCACACTCAGCTTGGAGTCTGCTTGAGATTCTCTCTCTCCATCTCCGTCTGCCCTTCCCCCCATGATCTCTCTCTCTCTCAAATAAATAAATAAATCTTAAATACACTGACATATTTTTCTTAAAAATACCTCATACATCATGAATTGCTTATGTATAGCTGTTTACAGGAATCTTTGCCTTTGGCTTTCAACATTTTTTCAACATTTATTAATATTTCAACATTTATTATTATTACGAATAGAGTTTATCTTACTTGGGGTACAATGGTCTTCTTGGTATGTAGATGTCTTTCACACAAATTTGGGAATCTTTCAGCTACCACCCAGAAGGGGAAGAGGGAAAGGCAACTCTTGGGAGAGAGGGAATAGAAGAGCGGTTTACATATTTAAGTCATATGGCTCAGCAGCTAGAGTTGGAGTCTCTGGGTCAGACAGGTCTGAAGGCAAGCACTGTTTCATAGCCCCAGGATTTGTCTTAATTATGGATAACATATGTTGGATATATCCATCACCTTAGGATGGGGCAATTAATTCCCTGAATGAGCTGGTATTTTTTATTTTTGTGTTATGTTGCAGTCAATATCAGTAGTGGGGACAGTTTGGTTTAAAGGACCACAAATTTATAGGCCCTATGCTCTGCCTTCAATGAACAAACAGCATCTTTCTTACACCATTTCACTTAGTATTTGGGGTATTTAATCTAGGAAATTAAAATTTCATAAAACATGGCAGCCCAGTTTTGGAGAATTTATTTTTTAGTATAAATTGATTTGTTTTAAAGCAAACATTTATGCCTCTTAAATTTTCATTAAATTTTTAAATAAAATTGTTCTAGACTCTCTGAAAACTCCACTTCATTGTAGGTGTTTTAAATTTATTGTTGTTTAAGGAGGGAATATGTGATGAGCACTGGGTGTTACATGCAACTAATGAATCGTTGAACACTACATCAAAAACTAATGATGTGTTATATGTTGGCTAACTGAACATAATAAAAAATAAAATAAAAATAAATAAAAATAAATTTATTGTTGTTATTGTAAAGACTAAATAAAGTCTTCATGACCATTATTTGTCAAAAAGCAGGACCATTATTTGTCAAAAAGTAAAGACCATTATTTGTCAAAAAGTCCACCAGCATCTAGGAAATCTTTTTTTGAAGCATTTGTGAAATATAGAGATGACATCATGGGAGAGCTATTAGAAGTAATAGAAATGATGTTAAATGAAGCAACTGGCTTATAAAAATTAGTGGAAGTACATGTGAAAAATAATACAAGTTTATCTATGTTTATTGTGGATACATATGTATTTGTTAGAACAACTTTGGTGTTCTGGTTCATATTTGAATCTGTGTAATATAACTATCTTAAATATATTAATAAATACCTTCAAAACTACACATATTGAGAGACCAAGATAAGGAATTATTGAATGATGGTAAAACAATTTTTATCCAGTATAATAATTTGTCATTTGCCTTTCAAATTTGACTTACAGGGACCCTTTAAAAAGATTATGTGGAAAAAAAAATAAAGGTGAATGTCATAGAATGGGAAGAAAATTCTAAGGCCAAAACTTTCCCACCTTTTGTAAATAAGGTTCATTTAGATATGACATCAGGTAACCTTACCTTTTTCAATCTAAAATCATCAGATGAAGATGAGTATGAAATTGAATCTCCAAGCATTAAAGATAATATCAAGTTCATTCTGTAAGTGATTGAGCCTCTTCCATATCCAACACTAAATTGCACATTGACTGTTGAAGACCTTACAGTCCATTGCAAGATCCTGGAATCTAACAACAGAAATATAGAACTTATAAAGTACTCATGGAATTTTCTACAGTACTTTGTAAAAATAGCTCTGATTCTTCTGAAGTGTATATTAAGAAAGAAAATGATCTCTCACAGGAAATACAATCATTATCAATCCATTTTCCAAACAGACATCATCACTTATTTTAGCAACCTGTGTCCCAGATGGTAATTCAGGGCAGTTTTATGATTACCTCAGCAGTAATACTAGCAGGAATAGTAATTTTATTTTTGCTGCTTAGAAAGGGTTCTCTGAAATGTGGCAGAGAAACAGACAGAACCAACTCCAGTTGACTGGTACTACAAGATGAAATCAAATGTATAGTAACTAGGTAATTTAAATAATGAAATGAATGCCATCTGGTTTACCATTCAAGTATTACATCATCTTTGAGGAAATTTTGGAATTCTAACCTGAAGTAGTCCTTCATCAGAAGGTATTTTTGGGGGGCGCCTGGGTGGCTCAGTTGGTTAAGCGGCTGCCTTCGGCTCAGGTCATGATCCCAGGGTCCTGGGATCGAGCCCCGCGTGGGGCTCCCTGCTCTGTGGGGAGCCTGCTTCTCCCTCTCCCTCTACCTGCCTCTCTGCCTACTTGTGCTCTCTATCTCTCTGTCAAATAAATAAATAAAGTCTTTAAAAAAAATAGAAGGTATTTTTTGGAAGAAATATTAACTAACAACCAGCATTAATATCTGTTTTATCACTGTTTAAGACTAGCTGCTGGGGCGCCTGGGTGGCTCAGTCGTTAAGCGTCTGCCTTCGGCTCAGGTCATGATCCCAGGGTCCTGGGATTGAGCCCCGCATCGGGCTCCCCGCTCAGTGGGAAGTCTGCTTCTCCCTCTCCCACTCCCCCTGCTTGTGTTCCTGCTGTCGCTATCTCTCTCTCTGTCAAATAAATAAATAAAAAATCTTAAAAAAAAAAACTAGCTGCTGTATATGACCAGTCTCTCAATTTTTATTATAAATTTTATATCAGAGATGTAAACTTTTAAATATATAAATAAATGTAAATATAGGCATTTTAAAAAAGGTTCTAAAAAGTGCAACAAATAGTGTGTGATTGGTTACTTTAAAATATATTTATTTATTTATTTTAGAGAGAGTGTGTGTGCAGGAGGAGGGGCAGAGGGAAAGAGAGAGAAAGAGAGAGAGAGAGAGAAACAGACTTCCCATTGAGCATGGAGACCAATGCCAGGCTCCATCTCACAACCCTGAGATCATGACCTGAGCTGAAATCAAGAGTTAGACACTTAACCAACTGAGCCACCCAGGTACTCCATGACTGGTTACTTTTGTGTAAAAACAAAATGAAAACAAAAATAAGAAAGCTCTTTTGGGGCACCTGGGTGGCTCAGTTGGTTAAGCGACTGCCTTCAGCTCAGGTCATGATCCTGGAGTCCCGGGATCGAGGCCTGCATCGGGCTCCCTGCTCAGCGGGGAGTCTGCTTCTCCCTCTGACCCTCCCCCCTCTCATGTGCTCTCTCTCTCTCATTCTCTCTCTCAAATAAATAAATAAAATCTTTAAAAAAAAAAAAGAAAGAAAGCTCTTTTGTGGGCTCTTGGGCCCCAAAATAGCATATAAGCCAGTGAAAAGGAAATAATGTTTGAAGGAGTATATGTGTTTATCGGGAGCATGAAAGAGACAAACACTCTAACAAATACTGGTTTTCCCGATGAATCAAAAAATCATCCATGTCACATAAGAGCAATATCCTCAGGTTGGCTAGTAACTCTCTGAGAACAGGACATCTAAACATGCATTGGTTGTGTCTATCCACTACAGTTAGGATTTGGAGATGTCGTTAGCATTTACTTTGGACAATACCTTTTTTGGGAACTGTGTGTCAAGAACTATGAAAGGTGTAAGTTTTTACCCTACTTGTAAACTAACAATTTGATCTGGCAGTTTTATAGATGCTAGAAGAAGATACAAGACACCTGAGTCAGATATAAAAAGGATGGTTTATTACTCATGCCACAGCAGGCAGCATGAACTTCTTTGCAGTGGTTACCCTCAGTCCCCAAGTCCCATGCTAGTGATAAGAAGCACTGCAGAGGTATGATATGCAGACGATGGGTTTGCATTACAACGTAGGAAACTCCATTATTTTAAATGGGCTTTTTAAATGAACTTTTAGCTCTATTTCTTATGTTCCACATATGAGTGAAACCATATGATAATTGTCTTCCTCTGCTTGACTTATTTCACTTAGCATAATCCCCTCCAGTTCCATCCATGTTGATGCAAATGGTGGGTATTCATCCTTTCTGATGATTGAGTAATATTCCACCGGGTGATGGGTATTAAGGAGGGCATGTGTTGGGATGAGCACTGGGTGTTATATGCAACTAATGAATCGTTGAACACTACAACTAAAACTTATGATGTACTATATGCTGGCTAACTGAACATAATATAAATAAATAAATAAATAGAAACATTTAGCAAACATCCTCAGAGTACTATCTTTATGTTCCTGAATAGCACATAAATATGCCCTCTGTCCCAGAGGGAAATACTATTTCTACTTTCTTCCAAGGCTGTTTTTTATACAATTAGCATTGAAAAATAGTTTGGAAAAAAAGCTGTTAATGTCTCTAATCAGAATTCAAGTAGAAATATGAGACCTATAAAGAATTGTCTCTGAACAATGAGAAGCGATTTCTAAGATTTGTATGGAAATGCATAGGATTTATAACATCCAAAAGTATTTTGAAAAAGAATAACCATGCTGAAGGCCTTACACTGCTAGTTTCCAACTTATTATAAAGCAATAGCATTGAAAAAAGTATAGGATTGGCCTAAAGGTAGGCACATAGATCAATTTAGCAGAAGAGAGAATCCAGAAATAAACCCATATGGATATAGTCAACTGATTGTCAACAAAGGTGCAAAGCTAATTCAGTGGAGGAAATACAGTGTTATCAGGGATGTCCTATGGATAGCCATAAGTTAAAATAAATGATTGTCAATCCTTACTTTACAAAATATACAGAATTAAGTATTAATTGATATTAGACTTAAATGTAAAAGCTAAGATTACAATATTTTTAGAAGAAAAAATAGGACAAAATTTAAGTGAATGTGGATTTGGTAAAAGTATCTTAAATAGGTTGCTAAAAATATGAAGTATAATAGACAAAATCAATAAATTGGACTTCATCCAAATTAAAATACTTTGTTCTACTAAGGACACTATTAGAAAAATAAAAATTAAAACACAGAACAAGAGAAAATATATGTGGAACATGTAACCATCACAGGGCTTGTAATTTGAATATATAAAGAACCCTTAAAAATCAATATGTGGTAAGCAAACAACACAATTATAATGGGCAAATATTAGAACAGACTCTTCATCAAATAAGATAAATGGATGGCAATTAAGCACATGAAAAGATGCTCAACATTATAATTAGGAAAATGCTAGTTAAAACTAAAATGATATGACACAAACACCTATTAGAATGGCTCAAATTAAAAAGACTGAAAATACTAGGGCTCCATGACTACATAATGTGAATACATGTGGTTATGGATATTTAGAAACAGTTGTGCAATTTCTTAAAATGATAAACATACACTTATCATATCACTGCTCTTAAACTTTTATCTAAAAGAAATGAAAGCATATGTCCACACAAAGTCTTGCACATGACTATTCATAGCAGCTTTATTTGTAACAGTCAAAAACTGGAAACATCTAGTAGACAGTAAAGGCATTAATTTTTCTGATATCCACCATAGCAACATTTTTCTAGATATGCCTCCTGAGGCAAGAGAAACAAAAACAAAAATAAACTATTGGGACTACATCAAAATAAAAAGCACAGCAAAGGAAACAACAAAATGAAAGGCAACCTAATGAATGGGAGAAGATATTTGCAAATGATATATCTGATAAAGGGTTAGTATCAAAAATATACAAAGAATTTATATAACTCAACACCAAAAAAAATCAAATAATCCAATTAAAAATGAGCAGAAGACATAAACAGACATTTCTCTAAAGAAGATATCCAGATGGCAAATAGATGCATGAAAAGATGCTCAACATCACTGTGGAAAATGGTATGAAGGACTGTCTCAAAGTTAAAAATATAACTACCCCATGATCCAGCAATCACACTACTGGGTATTTACCCCAAGAATACAAAAACACTAATTCAAAGGGATACATGCATCCCTATGTTTATAGCAACATTATTTAAAATAGCCAAATTATGGAAGCAGCCCAAGTGTCCTTCAAATGATGAATGGATAAATAAGATGTGGTGTATATATATACAATGGAATATTACACAGCCATAAAAAAGAATGAAATCTTGCCATTTGTAACAGCATGGATGGAGCTAGAGCGTATAATGCTAAGTGAAATAAGTCAGACAAAGACAAATACCTATGATTTCATTCATATGTAGAATTTAAGAAATTTAAGAATTTAAGAAACAAAACAAAGGAGCAAAGGGGAAAAACAGAGAGAGGAAGACTTATCAAGAAAGAGACTTTAATTATAGAGGACAAACTGATGGTTACCAGTGAGGAGGCGGTATAGGGATGGGTTAAATAAGTGCACTTGTCCTAATGAGCACCAGGTAATATATGGAATTGTTGAATCACTATACTTTATATCTGAAACTAATCTAACCCTGTATATTAAATAACTAAAAACTTTTTTAAAGGTTTCAGATTTACATTTGTATCTCACCATTGCCAGAGTGGCAGTTAAGACAGCTGGACCAGGCAGCAGTTCCAACCAGCATTTACAGGACAAACTCCCCGTTCACACACAGGTCCTCATGTACAAGGTCTCAGGGTGCCTGGAATAAGAAGTGAATTCAGTCATATGTGTGAAAAGAAAGCTGTGGGCTGATTTGTCTTGTGTGGTTTCTGAGCCCAAGAGATGAATATGCTTAACACACTGGTAGTATTAGGAAGAGAGTACAAGAGTGCAGGAATGAGCAACATTTAGAATATTTTTCTCCTGATTTAGTGTTATCTAATTCTATTAAATATAGGCACACAGAAATAAAAAGCTTTTTTTTTAAATTAAAATGTTTCTCCTCAATATAAGTTACAAGTCAATCACTACAGAATGTTTTGCTTACCACTTAAGAATGGTAAAAATATGTGCCATTTTCTCCCATCAATTTTTGTCCACTTTAGAGCCTAAAACCAGTTGAGATAAGTACAGTGGAACCACACACATTATAAACAATGGTAAATATATACACTTTGTAAGTCTAACACAGGAATCTTCTGTCCTGCTTCTCCATGGACAGGGCTCTGTTGGGCATGATTTTAAAGATTTTATTTATTTATTTGACAAGGAAAGAGAGTGAGAGCAAACACAAGCATGGGGAGCAGCAAGCAGAGGGAGAGGGAGAAACAGACTCCCGGCTGAGCAAGGGCTCGATGTGGAACTCGATCCCAGGACCCCGGGATCATGACCTGAGCTGAAGGCAGACCCTTAACGACTGAGGCACCCAGGCGCCCCTGGGTATGATTTTAAATGAAATCCAAGCACCTTCTCTCCTTGTTTAGTTTAAGTGCAGCTACCAGGAATGCAGAGCAGCATTTAAGGTATAAAGTACTCTATTCTCAAGGCAATCTCACCTTATTATATTCTCCTTACAGGTGAAGCAGACAAGCCCGGGGTAGGACTAGAATTCAGGGTTCACAGGCTCTCTGCCCTAGCTCCATGACAACCCCTTGTGCCAAAGCCTGGGTTTTGCAGCAAAGCTCAGTTCAGGCCAGGGAAGCCTGGGTCCACCAAGAATCCTAAGCAATCTATTAAACCTCCTGAAATGGACAGTCCTGCTGCTTTAATCATTAATTTACCAGAGAAATAACAGAATGATACTATTCCTTGGGTGAGCTAATAATAACCGTGGCAGGTAAGTTGCCTGCTATTCATGCACACTAAGAATAGAAGTGAATCCCTTAAACTGACAAAGGACATGAAGCCAATTATTTTTTTTAAATTTTTTAAAGATCTTATTTATTTGAGATAGAGAGACTGAGACAGAGAGAGCGAGCATGAGCAGGGGGAGGGGCAGAGGGTGAAGGAGAAGCAGACTCCCCACTGAGCATGGAGCCAGATGCAGGGCTTGATCTCAGGACCCTGAGATCATGACCTGAGCTGAAGGCAGACACTTAACAGACTGAGCCACCCAGGCGCCCCTGAAGCCAATTATTAAAGTATTGCCTCTCTACTCTACATTCACGCATCAAAACATGCTCTCTGATAATAGACACAATTTTTAAGTATCTCTCCTTCAAAGTGACACAATGTTATATTTTCTCAGGAGAAGACACTGGAGGGACATTGAAGAAAATGCCTCTCCTGTTATTTCTGGTTCTCAGAGGTGTGTGTGTGTGAGGATATCCTCAGTGCTCTGCCCCAAGCATGAGCCAAGAACAACTCCTCATTGAATGTACAATCCTGGTGTGGCCTGCTGATTGGCTTGCTATGACTTTCTTCACAGAGACATCCTGTGCTCCAAACCACCTGCCCACTGATTCTCTCTGCTTGCTTTCTTTACTGCCCCCCACCCGCCCCCTGCCCAACAACAGGTTTATCATCTGTAGTTCTGCCAGTGCTGTAGCCCTCCCAACACCAAAGCCCTTCTAATCCTGCATGCAGGACATTTTTGGCTCCAGGCCTCCAACTCCACCAGCATCCTTATTCCTACTACATGCCCACACACTAGCCACTAGTCACTTGTCTACACTGATGTGTTCCAAAGTGTTACTTCCTGCTCACCCTGCAACTGTAGCCCAGCTCTGGTTCTGCAAACCAGCTCTGGTGCCCACAAACCAGCAAATTTCTCTGCCATCCAATAGGTTCTCCTATACTTTCTCCAGTGAGGTGTGAACTCCAGCCTTTGAGAGGGCCACCCCCACTCCAAATTTTTCTATCTTTGAGTACTGAAATGGACAGTCCTGCTGCTTTAATCATTAAAAGAGAGAACAAAAAACAAACACTCAATATTGAAAAGACGTCAAATCTAAAAGTTCAACACAATCTTAATTAAAATCTCAAACAAGATTTTGGTTGAAATTCTAATGAATTGATCATCTAAATGGAGTCAAAACAGGCTAAAAATAACAAAACACCTTCAAAGAACAAAGTAGAATGGACTGGCCTTATCCAAATAACAGGATTGACTTCAGATCTGTAGCAATTAATACTGATACGTGGTATTTCAAATAAATAAAAAGAGCCATGGTATTTACTAGAGTGTATAGAAACTAGCCCATATATATACATAGACACTTGATTTATGACACGTGTTGCTGTAAATAAGTTGGAAAAAAGCAGACTTTTCAAACGTGGTTTACTGAGACAATCAGATATCCAAAGCGGGGGGGGGGGGGGGCAGGAAACCAGAACCCTACTCAACACCATACATAAACATCACTTGTAGGGGGATTAAGACTTACCCGTGAAAGGTAAAACTGTAAATATTTTAGAAGACAATACAGAGAATATGTTCATAGCCCCAAGGAAGAGACAGATTTCTAAAAACAGACAAGCACTAATAATAAAGAAAAGAAAGATAAATTTGACTGTATAGCATATGATCGCAAAGCGTAGCATAAATCAAGTGAAAATTCAAGCAACAAAGCAAGGGAATATTTTGACCACACATATAATCAATGGACTAGTATTTAAAATACGTAAAGAACTCAATAAATGAATAAGTGTAGATGGAAAATAGAAGAATGGCTGACAGAATTAAACTTAAACAGTCCTTTTACAGAAGAGAAAATCCAAAAGGCTCATAAATATGAGAATATGCAAAAGCTTACTAGTAATAGTAAAAAAAAAAAAGTAAATTCTGACAATCCTTGGTGTAGGTGAAGAAGTGTAGCAGCAGGAACTCTCTATGCTACTGGTGAGACTGTAAATTGGCACAACTACTACAGAAATCAATTTGGCATCATCTAGAAAAGTTGAGGATATTCATACCCTAGTGATTCTATTTTTGGAGGTAGACCCAAGAGACTTTTACACATGTATTCCATGGGAAATGTCCAAGAATGTTCACTGCAGCATTGTTAATACTAATAGTCCCAAACTAGAAACAACCATAGTGCCCATCCACTGTAGAATTGGATGTTCAATCAATTCATGATTGCTTCACTAAAATTATACACTGGAAGGCTAGTGAACAATGGAGACAAAGAATCTATAGCTACTCTGAAAAACATGGATGAATCTCTCAAATAAGTGATACAAGTGAGAGAAGCAAGCCATCAGAGGAAGCATGCAGTATGATTTATTTATATAAATTCATATAAATGGTATTATTTAGGGATGTGTACACAAGTGGTAAAGCTATAAAGAAAAACACTGAAATACTCACAATGTCAGGATAATGACTGTATCTCTAAGAAAGGGTGTGGGTTGTGATTGGGAGGAACACAGTGTCTGTATTCTGGAAAGCTGGCAATGGTCTATTTCTTGACCTGGGTCCTAGTTACACGGGTGTTTGTTTTTACAAATTATCTAAACCTGGCAGATATGTTTCATGCACTCCTCTATACCTCAGATTTTAAATATGGCTTCCTGCAAAAAAATGTAATGGAAGGAAAATATGTGAAGTAAAAATTTTGATGAGGTTTAGAGTATTAGGGATGAAAAACTTTTTCTTTCTATCAAGTGTTCCGCAAGTATACATTATCACTAAAAAGGGGGGGTGGGGATTATTTAAACTATATGCACCCCATAATCTAGTCATTACCCTAAACCTTTCCCTTGCTAGATATTTCACCCTCTATTTATATCATTTCCCAAATCACAGATGACAGACAAGTCAGAAGATCATCATCATCATTAATACAATCATTAGGCTTCACAGGCCAAATCCATTACAGTGAGATTGGGCCACCACACTGAAATGCAAGGCGGCACACCAGGACTATTGAACACGGTCATATGTGTATTTTTCTCAGCAGAGTCCATAACAGTGACTTAGGGTTTAATCTTATCACATTTAACTGGTACTCCTGTCCAGAGACCTCCATGTGCCGGAGAATCTAGAATTAGCTAAGGAATGCTGTGGGACTGGACATGAAATTTACCATGGTGTAATGGCAAAGAGTTGGTTTAGCTTGTGCACCGTCTTAGAAGAACCCAGGGGTGGGGTGGGTTTTCCAGGATTCAATATAAATTGTTCCATCTTCCAGGCTTTGCACTTCTAGGCTGAACAGTGGTAATCTGTTTTGGCCCCACCTCTTACTCATTCTAATTTCTGTATCAGCAGGCAAAAAATATAAATAAATAAATAAATAACTATAAAACAAATTTTCCTGAGGACCTTGCTCAAGACAGTTCTGGATATGGAAGTTGTCCAGAAAAAAAAAAAAATCATTTTCAGCATAATTTGCTAGCACTATGGTAGTTTAATGTTGACACATAGTGTATTGTCCCAGGAATTTTCTCTCACTGGATTGATAAATCCAGCCAGGCAGCCATCCAGTAAACAATTTTTTTAAAAATCACCATGCTTACCACTGGGAGGGGGTGAGGGTGTTTATTTTGGTATATACAGTGATGTACAGATTTAAGTTGCATTTAGCAGATAGATTGCTAGGTATTCCAGCACCATTTACCAGGTGAACTTTCATTTCCCCATTATCTGGGAAGACGTCCTTGATTTCCTACAAATATTGAATGTAGAACTTATTTGTGCATACCAGGCTCTGCCTCTGGGCTTTCTAGTCTGTCCCAGAGACCCAGTACCAGAATATTTAAATCACTGTGTCGTTAAACACGTTTTAATATCTGATAGGGCCAGTTTCTGCGCATTGCACATTTTTTTTTTTTTCCCTTTCAGGAACGTGCTCAGGCCCGCGGCAGGGGGCGGGGTCGCGCCTCCTCCGTGGCTCTGGTTCCAGTGGAGCCTCACCGACGCGGAGATGGAAAGCCCGAGGCTGCTCCCGCCTCGAGGGACACGACAGAGCGGCGGTGCTGGCAGCCCCGCGGGCGCCAGCCGGTTCCACGGCGGCCCTGACCCGCGGGCTGGCCAGGTCCCCGCGCGCCGCCTCCTGCTGCTCCGGGGCCCCCAAGATGGCGGGCCCGGGAGGCGGCACGAGGAGGCCCGAGCGGCCTCACGGGGCCCGGGCCCGAGCCCGTTGGCGCCGAGGTCGGATCACGCTGGCGGAGGCGGCGGCGGCGGCGGCGACGGCGATGACTTCTTCCTGGTGTTGCTGGACCCGGCGGGTGGCGATGTGGAGACCACGGGCGCCGGCCAGGCCGCAGGGCCTGTATGGAGGGAGGAGGCCGAGTCGGTCCCACAGCTCCAGCAGGGTGAGAATGGCGCGAATCCCGCGGGCCGCCAGGCGCTAGGCCCCCGCTGCCTGTCCGCAGTCCCCGCCCCATCCCCGGCTGAAAACCCGATCCCCGCCCCAGGCCTGGGACCCGCCGCGGCCTTCACGGGTACCGTCACCATCCACAACCAAAACCTGCTGTTGCGCTTCGAGAACGGTGTCCTCACCCTGGCCACGCCCCCGCCGCCGGCCTGGGAGCCTGGGGTCGTGCCTGCCCCTCAGCCTGGGGGTCTGATGGCTCCGCAAGCGGGGGTCCCGCACGCCGCGCAGCCCAGCGACTGCCCCGAGCTGCCGCCCGACCTCCTGCTGGCCGAGCCGGCTGAACCGGCGCCCGCCCCCGCGCCTGAGGAGGAGGCAGAGGGCCGAGCCGCAGCCGAGAGTCCCCGCAGGCCGCTGGGCCCAGGCCCGGGCGTGGTGCTGTACCTGTGTCCCGAGGCGCAGTGCGGACAAACCTTCGCCAAGAAGCACCAGCTGAAAGTGCACCTGCTGACTCACAGCAGCAGCCAGGGCCAGCGGCCCTTCAAGTGCCCCCTGGGCGGCTGTGGCTGGACTTTCACCACCTCCTACAAGCTCAAGAGGCACCTGCAGTCGCACGACAAACTGCGGCCCTTTGGCTGCCCTGCGGAGGGCTGTGGCAAGAGCTTCACCACGGTGTATAACCTCAAGGCGCACATGAAGGGCCATGAGCAGGAGAACTCGTTCAAATGCGAGGTGTGCGAGGAGAGCTTCCCCACTCAGGCCAAACTCAGCGCCCACCAGCGCAGCCATTTCGAGCCTGAGAGGCCATACCAGTGCGCGTTTTCTGGCTGCAAGAAGACGTTTATCACAGTGAGTGCCCTGTTTTCCCATAACCGTGCCCATTTCAGGGAACAGGAACTCTTTTCCTGCTCTTTTCCTGGCTGCAGCAAACAGTACGACAAGGCTTGTCGCCTGAAAATTCACCTGCGGAGCCACACCGGTGAGAGACCTTTCCTTTGTGACTTTGACGGCTGTGGC
>NC_058419.1:77797001-77844127 GCF_002201575.2 Neomonachus schauinslandi | reverse complement strand
CCTCATTCTGATTGAACCTCATTTTCTTCGTCTGTAAATTGAATCATAATGCATACCTGACCATGTGAATTCAGTGAAACAGGACACATCAATTGGTCAGCATAATAAATTGAAAATAAATAACTTCAATAAGTGAAAAATATTATGTTACATTAATTTGGTCTTAGATTAAAAACCAAAAAATTAAAATCTGAAAGTCAGAGTCACATGAAGCAGGCAGCCTTGGCATCTGGGAGAGGTGCTGTAGGAAAAGAACTTGCCCTTTACCATTGAAATCTATAATCTAAACTTACAATGTGACCACAAATACCACCCGGAAATACTTTCTAAAGAACAAATCCATGCCAGTCACAAAGGCAAGGTAATCCTTTGAAAATGAACTAGAGTGGTGCCTGGCTGGCTCGCTTCTGCCTTTGGCTTGGGTCATGATCCCAGGGTCCTGGGACCAAGCCCCATGTCGGGCTTCCTGCTCAGCAAGGAATGTGCTTCTCCCTCTTCCTCTGCCCCTCACTACCCCCACTCAAGTGCTCTCTCTCTCTCTCTCTCCCTCTCTCTCTTTCAAATGGATAAATAAAATCTCAAAAAAATGAACTAGAAATCCCAAAGCCCAAAAGACACTTTGAAAGACTGTTGATGTACTAGATAAGTTTAACTGCCTTTTTAGTTTTATGATAATTTTAAATAGCACCAAATGTTCTTTAAAAAGTCAAATATAGGGGAAAAAAAGGGAGAGAAAATCTTGAGAATGGGATCAGCCTGAAGCTTAAAGATGATGAAGAAACATTGATGTGTGGGATTAAAAGAAACATACAAACAAAAAATAAACACACACACACATATTCTCAATTCCCATCTTGCTTCTACCATCTATGTCATCAAAACCAAAATTTTTATGAAAGGAAAAAACAAATTTTGAAAATAAGGAAGCAAATCCAGGGGTAGAAAGAAAGAGAGAAGGGCCTAAGAAAATACCTAGTAATTTTAACTACTTCACATCTTGGAACCTGGATGAATTATATCCCTGGGCACTGGAAAATGCTGAACAGATGACTGCTGACACAAGGCTTAGTGTCTTTTTTAGGAGGGAGTAGTGGGAATTATGCAGAAAGGCTGGGTATAGGCAGAGGTATTGTATTAGTTTCCTAGGTTTGTCTTAAAAAAGTATCTCTCTAATTCAATATGATCTCATCTTAACCTAAGTAGTTACATCTACAAAGGTCCTATTTCAAAACAATTGCACATTCTGAGGTTCCATGTGGGCATACATTTTGGAGGGACTCTATGCAATGCACTACAGGTGGTGAACAAAAATGGGGAGAGTAAGGCTATCTAAATTCCCCTATAGACCAAAACTCTTGGTGTCACCACCAAACAAGCTTCTAGAGTGAAACAGAAGAATGGCTTGTGAACACCCAGGAAAAGATGTGATCATCAAGAGTGAGCAAAGACTCAGCAAGGAACCGTCATATAATTCTGCCCCATTTTCTTTCATGAGTAGGAATTAGCATTATGTGTGCAAAGGTCAGAGGGCCTGCCACTGACAGAATGTCTAGCAGGAAACATCAGAGGGATGTACTAGCCATCAGAGATAACAGAACCCGAGTCTACTTTAAATTAAATGTATTGGGGAAAAGATGCCAGAGGAGTAGGGGACCCTATTCCAACCCGTCCCCAGAATTGAGCTGGATATCTCCCAGACGACTCTGAACATCCACAAAATCAGCCTGAGATGTAAGAAGATAGATCTGGATCTCTACAAACAGAATATCACAGGCAGTTGCTTTCAAGGTATGAAGCCTGGAGTCGTGATTCTGCATGCAGATATCCGAAGATAAATGGCAAGGGGAGGGAGCCCTGGGGATCCTACACCACTGGTGAGTGAGAGCATCCCAAGCTGGGGACTGGGCACAGAAACCAGGAGCAATGATTCTGTGGGCAGATATCTGAAGATAAACGGAAGGGGACTGGAGCTGCCATAAGCACTGGCACTGGGAAGGTGAAATAACACAGGAGCACAAAAGCCTCCCATGCTGGGGACCAGGCACAGACTCTCATACTGGTAGTGATGGGAAAAGGACTTTAGGGCAGGCCCCCAGACTGAAACCTGGAGCAGCAGGGCTGAGAGTGTGAACTGGGGTGGCTGGTGGTTTTAGAAGAAGAAAGGACAGAAACCTGCCCCGACCTAGAGATGAGGACTGGGAGCAGTGCTCAGGGGTGCACAACCAAGGATGCTGCAGTTCATAGCAGCACAGACAGAAATAGAGATAGTGTGCCCTGGAGAGCTCACTGAAAAACAGACTGTGATCCCTCTGTTCTGAGGCAGAGGATTGGAAGCTATCTCTTCTGCTCTGACTCTCGGAAGAGACTTGGAAAGCTGCCAGAGAAAGCCATCAGAGAACAAAAGCCCCAAAAAACCGGTTGCGACTGAGCTTTACCCCCCCACACACAGATGGCAGGGTAATTCTGCCTAAACAGGGTTGCCTGAGTAACAACACAGCAGGCCCCTCCCCTAGAAGACAAGCTGGGAGAACAAGAGGGTGCCAACAGTAAGGTCCTTATAAAATAGGTGCATCTTGCTTGGGTTCTGGTCAATAATTTAGACTCTGTACATCCCCTCAACCACCCCTCTACAGAATGAATAGGAGGAGGAAAGCCCCAAATAGGAAAGACTCAAAGACTGTGACTTCTGCCACAGATTTACAAATGGATGCAGATATAACCAAGATGTCGGAAACAGAATTCAGGGTAGCAATTTTGAAGACAATAGCTAGAATGCAAAAATTGATTAATGGCAACATAGAGTCTCTAAGGGCAGAAATGAAAGCTGAATTGGCAGAACATAAAAATGCTATCAATGAGGTCCAATCTAATCTAGATAATCTAACAGCTAGGGTAAGTGAGGCAGAGGAACGAATTAGTGATCTAGAAGATCAATTGATAGAAAAGAAGGCAGGGAAAAACAACTTAAAATCAATGAAAATAGAATCAGAGAAATAAGTGACACCATGAAAGGTTCCAATGTCACAATTATTGGGATCCTAGAGGGGGTGGAGAGAGAGAGAGGACTAGAAGATATATTTGAGCAAATCGTACCTGAGAACTTCCCTAATCTGGAGAATGAAACAAACACTCGTGTCCTAGAGGCAGAGAGGACCCCTCCCAAGATCAAGGAAAAGAGGCCAACACCCTGGCATGTAATAGTAAAACTCGCAAATCTTAGAACCAAGGAAACCATCTTAAGGGCACTTAGGAGGAAGAGATTCTTTGTGTACATAGGGAGGAACATCAGAATAACAACATATCTATCCACAGAGACCTACCAAGCCAGAAAGGCCTGGCAAGACATATTCAGGGTACTAAAAGAGTAGAACATGCAGCCAAGAATACTTTATCTGGCAAGCTGTCATTTAGAATGGATGGAGAGATGCAGAGCTTTTATGACCAGCAGAAACTGAAAGAATATGTGACCACTAAGCCAGCCATGCAAGAAATATTAAAGGGGGTTCTATAACAGGAGAAAGACTCCAAGAGTGATATAGAAAAGAAATTTACAGGGACAATCTACAGATGCAAGGTCTTCACAGGCAAAATGATGACAATTAATTCATATCTTTCAATAATCACTCTCAACGTGAACAGTCTAAATGCTCCCATAAAATGGCAGAGAACTGCAGATTGGATAAAAAGACAGGACCCATCCATATGCTGTCTAAAAGAGACTCATTTTGAACCTAAAGATACATCCAGACTGAAAATCAAGGGATAGAGATCCATCTTCCATGCCAGCAGACCTCAAAGGAAAGATGGGGTAGCAATTCTTATATCAGACAAATTAGATTTTAAATTAAATACTGTAGTTAGAGACACAGAGGGACACTAAATCATTCTTAAAGGGTCTATGCAACAAGAAGATTTAACAATTGTAAATACCTATGCCCCAAACATGGGAGCAGCCATCTTCATAAGCCAACTGTTCACCAAAATAAAGTGTCATATTGGTAGCAATACTTTAATTGTAGGAGCCCTCAATACTCCACTCTCAGCAATAGACAGATCATCTGAGCAGAAAATTAAAAAAGAAACAAGAGCTTTGAATGACACACTGGACCAGATGGACCTCATAGATATATACAGAACACTCCACCTTAACAACAGAATACTCATTCTTCTCCAGCGCACATGGAACTTTCTCCAGAACACACCACATACTGGCTCACAAATCAGGTCTCAACCGATACCCAAAGATTGAGATTATTCCCTGCATATTCTCAGATCATAATGCTTTAAAACTATAACTCAATAACAAGAAAAAATTTGGAAGAAATTCAAACACTTGGAAGCTAAAGAACACTCTACTCAAGAATGTTTGGGTCAACCAGGAAATCAAACAAGAACTTAAACAATTCATGGAAATCAATGAGAATGAAAACACATCAGTCCAAAACCTATGGCATACTGCAAAGGCAGTCCTAAAGGGGGAAATACATAGCCACCGAAGCCTCACTCAAAAAATAGAAAAATCCCAAATTCACCAACTAACTTTACACCTTAAAGAACTAGAGAAAAAGCAATAAAGGATGCCTAAGCCATGCATTAGAAGAGAAATAATTAAGATTAGAGCAGAGATCAGTGAATTAGAAACCAGAAACACAGTAGATCAGATCAATGAAACTAGAAGCTGGTTCTTTGAAAGAATTAATAAGATCGAAAAACCACTGGCCAGACTTATCCAAAAGAAAAGAGAAAGGACCCAAATTAATAAAATGATGAATGAAAGGGGAGAGATCACGATTAGCACCAAGGAAATAGAAACAATTATTAGAAATTATTATCAACAACTATATGCCAAAATCTGAGCAATCTGGATGAAATGGATGCCTTCCTGGAAATGTATAAACTCCCAAGACTGAAACAGGAAGAAACTGACAAACTGAATAGCCGATAACCAGTAACAAGACTGAAGCAGTAATCAAAAACCTCACAAAAAACGAGTCCAGGGTCTGATGGATTCCCTGCAGAGGTCTACCAAACATTCAAAGAAGAAATAACACATATTTTACTCAAGCTCTTTCAAAAAATAGAAACAGAAAGAAAGCTTCCAGACTCATTTTATGAGGCCCACATTACCTGATCCCCCAAAGAGGCAAAGACCCCATCAAAAAGGAGAATTTCAGACCGATATATCTGATGAATATGGACTCCAAAATTCTCAACAAAATCCTAGCTAATAGTATCCAACATACATTAAAATGATCACCCACCATGACCAAGTGGGATTCATCCCTGGGACGCAAGGGTGGTTCAACATTTGCAAATCAATCAGTGTGATAGAACACATTAATAAGAGGAGAGAGAAGGACCATATGGTCCTCTCAATTGATGCAGAAAAAGCATTTGACAAAATACAGCATCCTTTCCTGATTAAAACTCTTCAGAGTATAGGGATAGAGGGAACATTATTCAAGTTCATGAAATCCATCTATGAAAAACCCACAGCAAATATCATCCTCAATGGGGAAAACCTGAGAGCCTTTCCCTTAAGATCAGGAACACATCAAGGATGCCCACTCTTGCCACTATTATGCAATATAATAGTAGAAGTCCTAGCAACAGCACTCAGAAATGGGGAGAAGAACATGAACACACATTTCTCCAATGAAGTCCTACAAGAGGCTAATAGGCACATGGAAAAATTTTCAACATCACTTGGCATTAGGGAAATACAAATCAAAACCAGAATGAGATACCATCTCACACTGGTCAGAATGCCTAAAATTAACATCTCAGGACGTAAGATGTTGGCGAGAATGTGGAGAAAGGGAACCCTCTTACAGTGTTGGTAGGAATTCAAACTGGTGCAGACACTCTGCAAAACAGTATGGAGGTTCCTCAAAATGTTACAAATAGAATTCCCCTATGACCCAGTGATTGTACTGTTAGGTATTTATCCATAAGACACTAAAATACTGATTCAAAGGTGCTCATGCAAACCAATGGGTATAGCAACATTATCTACAATAGCTAAAATATGGAAACAGCCCAGATGTCCATTGATGATGAATGGGTGAAGAAGATATGGTATATATATATACACGATGGAATATTACTTAGCCATCAAAAGTAATGAAATCTTGCCATTTGCAAAGACATGGGTGGGAGTAGAGTACATTATACTAAGCGAAATAAGTCAGTCAGAGAAAGGCAAATACCATATGATATCACTCATATGTGGAATTTAAGAAAGAAGCCAGGTGAACATAGGGGAAGGGAAGGAAAATAAAATAAGATAAAAACAGTGAGGGAGGCAAACCATAAGAGACTCTCAACTAAAGGGAACAAACTGAGGGGTGCTAGAGGGAAAGTGAGTGGAGGGATTGAGTAATTGGGTGAAGGGCTCTAAGAAGGGCACTTGATGTAATGAGCACTGGGTGTTATATGCAACTGATGAATCACTGAATTCTACTCCTGAAACTAATAATACACTATGTGTTAACTAAATTGAATTTAAATTAAAAATTTAAAAAAATAGGGAAATCATCTTAAGATGGCGGCAAAGTAGGGGACCTCGTTTCATCTGGTCCCTCAAATTTAGCTGTATATCTCTCAAACCATTCTGAACATACACAAATTCAACCTGAAATGTAAGAAGGTTTATCTGGATCTCCACAAGCAGAAAAACAACTACTTTTTGCAAGGCAGAAGATGTGGAACCTTGAATCTTCAGGGGAAATATCCGAAGATAAGTGGGGGGAGGGGGACGCTTCAATAAGCAGGCCACTGGAAAGTGATATAACACCTGAGTAAAATAAATCAGGACACTTGGAAATCTGCTCTAATGAGAGGCATCCCCTTGTTAAAAGGGCACAGGGGATGAATAGGGCAGAAATCTAGGTGGATCATTGTGGTATCAGAATTCCAGGAAACTCAGAAAGAATGGGGAAGCCTGAACTGATAGAGTGCCCAAGCAGTGGAGCAGGGAGACTGGTTATGGTCAGCAAGCCCAGATGGGACTCTCACCTCCAGTCACTGTAAACCATGAGCCAAGCCAGTAGGGAGACCACTCTTTGCCAGACCACCTTGAAAAGGAGTAGAAGGTACAGGCTGTTTAACATCCTAGGAGAGATATAAAACAGCTTAAGCTCACGACAGGGCCCATAACTCCCCCAGGAGAGGTGTAGCCAATGGGAGCCACAGGATTCAGTGGTTTGGCACACAAAGAGCCTACGCCCACGACCGGGCAACAGCTCTCAGGTCAATGTGACCCCCAAAGGGACACTAGGGCCGCACCCAGGGTGACCTGGGAGCTGCAGAAGAGGGTGCACACGTAAGCCCATGGCTGCTAGCAATTGCAAAGTTACAAAGCACACAGATGCTTGAAGGTCCCTGTGACTCCCCCCCCCCAGAGGGGTGCAGCGGGCATGAATTGTGTGAGTCTATGGAATTTGGTAGACACAAAGGTGGAGACAGTATGGCTTGAAGGATTTGTTGGGGGGGGCCGCAAACTTGAACCTCTGGGCCAGAGATTCCCCAACAGCCATATTTGCTCTGACCCTCCAAAGAGAAGCTGAAAGATGCGAGGGAACAAAAGCCACACAGCCCACCAGCTTACGTTAAGCCCATCCCCCTGACAAGGGTTGGTGGGACTCCTGAAAAGCCATGCAACAGTCCCCTCCCGCAGAAGACAGACAGGAAGAACAGGTGAATATTAAGCTTATTTCCCACGGGACTAAAACTTCAGTGCCAGGGGAAATAATATAGGGAGCTTGCTCCAGGCGTTCCCTCAGAACTCGTTTACAATTCAGGCTAAAATTTTACATTTTTAGTTTCCTTTCTTATTCTTTCTTTATCTCTTTTTTTTTTTACCCTGTTCCTGTTTCAAATAGATTCTTATTTCCCAACTTATTTTTTTGCTTTCTTTTTTTAAAAATTAATTTTTTTTGATGTAGTGTTACATGATTCATTGTTTGCCTATAACACCCAGTGGTCCATTCAATATGTGCCCTCCTTAATACCCATCACCAGGCTAACCCATCCCCCCATCCCCCTCCCCTCTAGAACCCTCAGCTTGTTTCTCAGAGTCCACAGACTCTCATGGTTTGTCTACCCCTCCAATTTCACCCCTTCATTTTTCCCTTCCTACTATCTTTTTTTTTTTTTTAAACATATAATGTATTATTTGTTTCAGAGGTACAGGTCTGTGATTCATCAGTCTTATACAATTCACAGGGCTCACCATAGCACATACCCTCCCCAATGTCTATGACACAACCACTCCATCCCTCCCACCCCCCAACACTCCAGTAACCCTCAGTTTGTTTCCTGAGATTAAGAATTGCTCATAACAGTGAGATCATATGATACTTGTCTTTCTCTGATTGACTAATTTCGCTTAGTGTAATACCTTCTAGGTGCACTCATGTCATTGCAAATGGCAAAATTTTGTGTTTTTGAAGACTGCATAATATTCGATTGTAGATATATATACCACAACTTCTTTATCCATTCATCTGTTGATGGACATCTTGGCTTTTTCCATAGTTTGGCTATTGTGGACATTGTTGCTACAAACATTGGGGTGCATGTACCCCTTCAGATCCCAACATTTGTATGTTTCGGGTAAATACCCAGTAGTGCAATTCCTGGGTGGTACGGTAGCTCTATTTTCAACTTTTTGAGGCACCTCCATACTGTTTTCCAGAGTGGCTACACCAGCTTGCATTCCCACCAAAAGTGTAGGAGGGTTCCCCTTTCTCTGCATCCTTGCCAACATCTATCATTTTCTGACATATTAATTTTAGCCTTTCTAACTGGTGTGAGGTGGTATCTCATTGAGGTTTTGATTTGGATTTCCCTGATGCTGAGCGACATTGAGCATTTTTTCATGGGTCTGTTGGCCATTTGGATATCTTCTTTGGAAAAATGTCTGTTCATCTCTTCTGCCCATTTCTTGATTGGATTATTTGTTCTTTGAGTGTTGAGCTTGATAAGTTCTTTATAGATTTTGGATACCAGCCCTTTATCTTATATGTCATTTGCAAATATCTTCTCCCATTCTGTGGGTTGTCTTTTGGTTTTGTTGACTGTTTCTTTTGCTGTGCAAAAGCTTTTTATCTTGATGAGGTCCCAATAGTTCATTTTTGCCCTTGCTTCCCTTGCCTTTGGCGATGTTTCTAGGAAGAAGTTGCTGTGGCTGAGGTCGAAGAGGTTGCTGCCTGTGTTCTCCTCAAGGATTTTGATGGACTCCTGTCTCACATTAAGGTCTTTCAACCATTTGGAGTCTATTTTTGTGTGTGGTGTAAGGAAATGGTCCAGTTTCATTCTTCTGCATGTGGCTGTCCAATTTTCCCAACACCATTTGTTGAAGAGACTGTCTTTTTTCCATTGGACATTCTTTCCTGCTTTGTCAAAGATTAGTCAACCATAGAGTTGAAGGTCCATTTCTGAGCTCTCTACTCTGTTCCATTGAACTATGTGTCTGTTTTTGTGCCAGTACCATAGTGTCTTGATGATGACAGCTTTGTAATAGAGCTTGAAGTCCGGAATTGTGATGCAACCAGCTTTGCTTTTCTTTTTCAACATTCCTCTGGCTATGCGGGGTCTTTTCTGGTTCCATAAATTTTTTAGGATTATTTGTTCCATTTCTTTGAAAAAAAAGTGGATGGTATTTTGATAGGGATTGCACTGAATGTGTAGATTGCTCTAAGTAGCACTGACATCTTCACAATATTTGTTCTTCCAATCCATGAGCATGGAAAATTTTTCCATTTCTTTGTGGCATCCTCAATTTCTTTCATGAGTATTTTATAGTTTTCTGAGTACAGATTCTTTGCCTCTTTGGTTAGATTTATTCCTAGGTATCTTATGGTTTTGGGTGCAATTGTAAATGGGATCGACTCCTTAATTTCTCTTTCTTCTGTCTTGGTGTATAGGAATGTCATTGATTTCTGTGCATTGATTTTATATCCTGCCACTTGACTGAATTCCTGTATGAGTTCTAGCAGTTTTGGGGTGGAGTCTTTTGGGTTTTCCACATAAAGTATCATGTCATCTGCAAAGAGTGAGAGTTTGACTTCTTTGACAATTCAGATGTCTTTTATTTCTTTTTGTTGTCTGATTGCTGTGGCTAGGACTTCTAGTACTCTTTTGAATAGCAGTGGTGATAGTGGACATCCCTGCCATGTTCCTGAACTTAGGGGGAAAGCTCTGTTTTTCCCCTTTGAGAATGATGTTCGCTGTGGGTTTTTCATAGATGGCTTTTATGATATTGAGGTATGTACCCTCTATCCCTACACTCTGAAGAGTTTTAATCAAGAAACGATGCTGTACTTTGTCAAATGCTTTTTCTGCATCTCTTGAGAGGATCATATGGTTCTTGTTCTTTCTTTTGTTAATGTATTGTATCACACTGATTGATTTGCAGATGCTGAACCAACCTTGCAGCCCAGGAATAAATCCCACTTGGTCGTGGTGAATAATCCTTTTAATTACTGTTGGATCCTATTGGCTAGTATTTTGGTGAAAATTTTTGCATCCATGTTCATGAAGGATATTGGTCTGTAATTCTCCTTTTTGATGGGGTCTTTGGTTTGGGGATCAAGGTAATGGTGGCCTCATAAAACGAGTTTGGAAGTTTTCCTTCCATTTCTATTTTTTGGAACAGTTTCAGAAGAATACGTATTAATTCTTCTTTAAATGTTTGCTAGATTTCCCCTGGGAAGACATCTGGCCCTGGCCTCTTGTTTGTTGTGAGATTTTTGATTACTGCTTCAATTTCCTTAGTGGTTATGGGTGTGTTCAGGTTTTCTATTTCTTCCTGGTTGAGTTTTGGTAGTTGATACATCTCTAGGAATGCATCCATTTCTTCCATATTATCTAATTTGCTGGCATAGAGTCGCTCATAATATGTTCTTATAATTGTTTGTACTTCTTTGGTGTTGGTTGTGATTTCTCCTCTTTCATTCATGATTTTATTTATTTGGGTCTTTTTTCTTTTCTTTTTGATAAGTCTGGCCAGGGGTTTATCAATCTTATTAATTCTTTCAAAGAACCAGCTCCTAGTTTCGTTGATCTGTTCTACTGTTCTTTTGGTTTCTATTTCATTGATTTCTGCTCTAATCTTTATTGTTTCTCTTCTCGTGCTGGGTTTAGGCTTTATTTGCTGTTCTCTCTCCAGCTCCTTTAGGCGTAGGGTTAGGTTGTGTATTTGAGACCTCTCTTGTTTCTTGAGAAAGGCTTGTTTTGCTATATACATTCCTCTTAGGACCACCTTTGCTGCATCCCAAAGATTTTGAACAGTTGTGTTTTCATTTTCATTTGTTTCCATTATTATTATTTTTAATTATTCTTTAATTTCCTGGTTGACCCATTCATTCTTTAGTGGGATGCTCTGTAGCTTCCATGTATTTGAGTTCTTTCCAACTTTCCTCTTGTGATTGAGTTCTAGTTTCAAAGCATTCTGGTCTGAAAATATGCAGGGAATGATCCCAATCTTTTGGTACTGGTTGAGACCTGATTTGTGACCTAGGATGTGATCTATTTTGGAGAATGTTCCATGGGCAGTAGAGAAGAATGTGTATTCTGTTGCTTTGGGATGGAATATTCTGAATATATCTGTGAAGTCCATTTGGTCCAGTGTGTCATTTAAAGTCTTTATTTTTTTTAAATTTTTTAAAAGATTTTATTTATTTTACAGAGACACAGCGAGAAAGGGAACAAAAGCAGGGGGAGTGGGAGAGGGAGAGAAGCAGGCTTCCTGCCAAGCAGCAAGCCCGACGCAGGGCTCAATTCCAGGACTCCAGGATCATGACCTGAGCCGAAGGCAGACGCTTAATGACTGAGCCACCCAGGCGCCCCAAGTCTTTATTTGTTTGTTGGTCTTTTGCTTAGGTGATCTGTCCATTTCAGTGAGGGGAGTGTTAAAGTCCCCTACTATTATTGTATTGTTGTCGATGTGTTTCTTTGATTTTGTTATTAATTGGCTTATATAATTGGCTACTCCCATGTTAGGGGAATAGATATTTACAATTGTTATATCTTCTTGTTGGATAGACCCTTTAAGTAGGATATAGTGTCCTTCCTCATCTCTTATTATAGTCTTTGGTTTAAAATTTAATTTGTCTGATATAAGGATTGTCACCCCAGCTTTCTTTTGGTGTTCATTAGCATGGTAAATAGTTTTCCACCCCCTCACTTTCAATCTGGAGGTGTCTTTTGGTCTAAAATGAGTCTCTTGAAGACAGCATATCAATGGGTCTTGTTTTTTTATCCAGTCTGATAGCCTGTGTCTTTTTTTTTTTTAATTTATTTGCGAGAGAGAGAATGAGAGACAGAGAGCATGAGAGGGAGGAGGGTCAGAGGGAGAAGCAGACTCCCTGCCGAGCAGGGAGCCTGATGCAGGACTCGATCCCGGGACTCCAGGATCATGACCTGAGCCGAAGGCAGTCGCTTAACCAACTGAGCCACCCAGGCGCCCAAGCCTGTGTCTTTTGATTGGGGCATTTAACCCATTTACATTCAGGGTAACTATTGAAAGATATGAATTTAGTGCCATTGATTTGCCTCTAAGGTGACTGATACTGTATATTGTCTCTGTTCTTTTCTAGTCTATGTTACTTTTAGGCTCTCTCCTTGCTTAGAGGACCCCTTTCAATATTTCTTGTAGGGCTACTTTCGTGTTTGCAAATTCTTTTAGTTTTTGTTTGTCCTAGAAGCTTTTTATCTCTCTATTTTCAGTGACAGCCTAGCTGGATATAGTATTCTTGGCTGCATATTTTTCTTGTTTAGTGCTCTGAATATATCATGCCAGTCCTTTTTGGCCTGCCAGGTCTCTGTGGATAAGTCTGTTGCCAATCTAATGCTTCTACCCTTGTAGGTTACAGACCTCTTGTCCTGAGTTGCTTTCAGGATTTTCTCTTTGTCTCCGAGACTTGTATGTTTTACTATTAGATGTCAGAGTATTGACGTATTTTTATTGATTTTGAGGGGCGTTCTCTGTGCCTCCTGGATTTTGATGCCTGTTTCCTTCCCCAAATTAGGGAACTTCTCTGCTATAATTTGTTCCAATATACCTTCTGCCCCTCTCTCGCTTTCTTCTTCTTCTGGGATCCCAATTTTTCTTTTTTTTTTTATTATGTTATGTTAATCACCATACATTACATCATTAGTTTTTGATCTAGTGTTCCATGATTCATTGCTTGTGTATAACACCCAGTGCTCCATGCAGAACGTGCCCTCCTTAATACCCATCACCAGGCTAACCCATCCCCCCACCCCCCTCCCCTCTAGAATATGTATTGTTTTCTTATGGTATCACTTATCTCTCAAATTCTGCCCTCGTGATCCAGTAGTTGTTTATCTCTCTTTTTCTCAGCTTCGTTATTTTCCATCATTTGGTCTTCTATAGCACTAATTCTCTCTTCTGCATCAATTATCCTGGCAGTTAGAGCCTCCATTTTTTATTGCACCTCATTAATAGCCTTTTTGATTTTGACTGGGTTAGATTTTAGTTCTTTTATTTCTCCAAAAAGCGTTTCTCTAGTATCTTCCATGCTTTTTTCAAGCCCAGCTAGTATCTTTATAATTGTCATTCTCAACTCTAGTTCTGACATCTTACTAATGTCCGTATTGATTAGGTCCCTGGCAGTCAGTACTGCCTTTTTTTTTTTTTTGAGGTGAGTTTTTCCATCTTGTCATTTTGTCCAGAAGAGAATAGATGAATGAGAGAACAAAATGCTAACAGGGTAACAACAACCCCAGAAAAATATACACTAAACAAATCAGAAGAGACTTGAAACCAGGGGAAAAGAAAGGGAAAGAAAGAAAAAAAAAAGAAAAAGAAAAAAAGGATATGATCAAATGTGATCAGGCTGGTGAAAAAATCAGTACCACACACTAGATTTGGGGCATATTTTGGTCTGTTAGAAGAAACTCCCTCCCAAAATTTTAAAGAAAGAAAAACTTACAGATGTACAAATATAAGGGTAAATACGATGAAGGGATGGAATATGAATGTAAAGATGAAAATTATAAAAGATTTTATAAAAAGAATTGATAAGAAGTTGGTTGAAAAAAGAAAGAAGAGAAATTTTTAAAAATAGGGGGAGAGAATGTGATCAAGCAGGAGACTAGAACAAAGCCATACACTAGAGATTTAGGGTATATTTTGGTCTGTTAAAAGAAACTGTATCCCAAAATTTTAAAGTGAGTACAACTGATATATATACCAAAAATAAGGTTAACTAAAATGAAGAGATAGAATATGAATGTAAAAATGAAAATTAAAAAAGATTTTTAAAAAAGGGATTGATAAGATGTTGGTTGAAAAAGGGAAAAAGAAAAATTAAAAAAATAGAAAAAGAAAAAAAAAGAAAATTTAAAAAATTATCTTTGAAAGAGTAAAGAATCATGGGGAAAAAAACCCATGAATTCAACGTGCTGTATTCCCCTAATGCTCGAGTTCTGCTGTTCTCATTGATCAGTAAACTTGGTCTTGGCTGGCTGTCCTTGCTGATCTTCTGGGGGAGGCGCCTGTTGCAGTGGTTCTCAAATATCTTTGCCTGAGGCAGAATTGTCCCGCTCTTGCCAGGGGCCGGGCTAAGTAATCTGCTCAGGTTTGCTCTTGGTAGCTTTTGTTCCCTACAAATTTTCCACACAGCTTTGGAGGACGAGAGTGAAAATGGCAGCCTCCCAATCTCTGCTCTGGAGGAGCCAAGAACTCAGGGCCCCACTCCTCAGTGCACCCCCAAAGAAAAGCAGTCAATCCCTCTCCCCATTCCCTCCTCTTTTTTTTCTTTTTTTATTGTTTTGGATAAACTTGGCTTTGATTGCATATCTGTGGTAGCTTTCAACCACATCAGATTTTTTCTAAGGTGCATTTTCCTTGAGTCATTTTTGATATTTTTGTCTCTGTTCATTTGTTCAACCATCCAAGAACAGAGTGACTAGGAGGAGGAACTCCCAACAAAGAAAAGACCAAGAGACAGTGTCCTCTGCCAGAGAACTAATGAATATGGATATAAGCAAGATGTCAGAGATGGACTTCAGGATAACAATCATGAAGTCAATAGCTAGACTTGAAAAAAACATTATTGACAATATAGAATCTCTAAGGGCAAAAATGAGATCTAATCAGTCCGAACTTAAAAATACTATGAATAAGATGCAGTCTAAACTGGATAATCTAGCAGCCATGGTAAATGGGGGCAGAACAAGAAGAGAAGCTGGTGGAAAGGAAGGAAGCTGAGGAAGATACGGATAGGCAACTAGTAGCCCAGGAAAATAGACTTGAGATCAATGATGCCATGAAAATTTCCAGTGTCAGAATTATTGGGATCCCCGAGGGGGTGGAGAGAGAGGCGATAATATGGTATAATTGAGCAAATCATAGCTGAGAACGTAACTAATCTGGGGAAGGAAATAAGCAATCAAGTCCAAGAGGCAGGGAGGATCCTCCCAAAATCAATAAAAATATATCAACACCAACATATAATAGCAAAGCTTGCAAATCTTAGAGCCAAGGAAGCTATCCTGAGGGCAGCTAGGGGGAATAGATTTCTTACATATGGAAGGAGGAACATCAGACTAATAACAGACCAAACCACAGAGACCTGGCAGGCCAGAAAGGGCTGGCAAGACATATCCAGAATACTAAATGAGAAGAACATGCAGTCAAGAATACTTTACAGAGCAAGGTTGTCATTCAGAACAGATGGAGAGATAAAAAGCTTCCAGGACTGGCAGAAAATGAAAGAATATGTGACCACCAAGCCAGCCCTGCAAAAAATATTAAGAGGGATTCTATAAAAGAAGGGAGACCCCAAGAATAATATAGAACAGAGAGTAACAGACAATCTATAGAAACAGAGACTTTACAAGCAATATGATGGCACTAAATTCATATCTGTCAATAGTTACTCTCAATGTGAAAGGGCTGAACGTTCCCATCAAAAGACACAGGGTTTCAGATTGATTCAAAAGCAGGACCCATCCATATGCTGTCTACAAGAGATTCATTTTCTTTCTTTTTTAAAAATTTATTTAGTTACTTAGTTTATTTTGTATTATGTTCAGATAGCCATTGTATAGTACATAATTAGTCTTTGATCCAGTGTTCAGTAATTCATCAGTTAAGTGTAACACCCCATGCTCATCACAGCACGTGCCCTCCTCAATACCCATCACCCTGTTAACCCCTCCCCCAGTCCCCTACCCACTGAAACTCCCAGATTGTTTCTTGGGGTCCATGGTCTCTCATGGTTCGCCTCCTTCTCCGATTTCTCCCCCTTTGGATTTCCCTCCATTTCCCTATGTTCCTCTGTGCTATTGCTTTTGTTCCACATATGAGTGAAAACATATGATAATTGTGTTTCTCTGTTTGACTTACTTCACTTAACATAATCCCCTCCAGCTCCATCCATGTCGATGCAAATGGTGGGTATTCATCGTTTCTGATGGCTGAATTATATTCCATTGTGTATATGTAGCACATCTTCTTTATTCATTCATCTGTTGAAGGGCATCTTGGCTCCTTCCACAATTTACCTATTGTAGACATTGCTGCTATGATCATTGGTGTACATGTGCCCCTTCTTTTCACTAATCTGTATCTTCAGGGTAAATACCTACTTATGCAATTGGTGGGTTGTAAGGTAGCTCTATTTTTACCTTATTGAAGAACTTCCATACTGTTTTCCAGAGTGGCTGTACCAGCTTGCATTCCCACCAACAGTGTAAGAGCGTTTCCCTTTCTCCACATCCTCCCTGACATTTGTTGTTCCTTGCCTTGTTAATTTAGCCATTCTACCTTGGTGTAAGGTGGTATCTCATTATGTTTTTGATTTGTATTTCCATGATGACAAGTGATATGGAGCATTTTCTTTTCATGGGTCTGTTGGCCATTTGTATGTCTTCTTTGATGTCTTCTGCCCATTCCTTGACTAGATTATATGTTTTTTGGGTGCTGAGTTTGAGAAGTTCTTTATAGATTTTGGATACCAGCCCTTTATCTGGTAAAACTTTTGCAAATATCCTCTCCCATTCCGTAGGCTGCCTTTTAATTTTGTTGACTGTTTCATTTGCTGTGCAGAAGCATTTTATCCTGATAAACTCCCAAAAGTTCGTTTTTGCTTTTGTTTCCCTTACCTTTAGAGAAGTGTCTTGCAAGAAGTTGCTTTGTCCAAGGTCGAAGAGGGTGCTGCCTGGGTTCTGCTCTATGATTTTGATGGACTCCTGTCTCACATTGAGGTCTTTCATCCATTTTGAAGTTATCTTTGTGTATGGGGTTAGAGAATGGTCCAGCTTACTGGGTAAATACCCAGTAGTGCAATTGCTGGGTCATAGTGTAGCTCTATTCATAACATCTTGAGAAACCTCCATACTGTTTTCCAGAATGGCTGTACCAACTTGCATTCCCAACAACAGTCTAAAAGTGTTCCCCTTTCTCCACATCCTCAGCAACATATGTTGTTTCCTGTCTTGTTAATTTTTGCCATTCTAAATGGTGTAATGTGGTATCTCATTGTGGTTTTAATTTGTATTTCCATGATGGCTATGTTGTTGAGCATTTTTTCATGTGTCTGTTAGCCATTTGTATGTCTCTTTTGGAGAAGTGTCTCTTCATGTCTTCTGCCCATTTTGTGACTGGGTTATTAGTTTTTTGAGTGTTGAGTTTGAGAAGCTCTTTACAGATTTTGGATATCAGCCCTTTATCTGTAATGTCATTTGCAAATATCTTCTCCCATTCCGTGTGTTGCCTCTTAGTGCTGTTGACTGTTTCCTTTGCTGTGCAGAAGCTTTTTATCTTGATGAAGCCCCAAAAGTTCATTTTTGCTTTTGTTTCCCTTGCCTTGGAGACGTGTCTGGAAATAAGTTACTATGGCTGATGTTGAAGAGGTAACTGCCTATGATCTCCTCTAGGATTTTGATAGATTCCTGTCTCACATTGAGGTCTTTCATCCATTTTGAGTTTACCTTTGTGTATGGTGTAAGGGAATGGTCCAGTTTCAATTTACTATATGTAGTTGTTCAATATTCCCAGCACCACTTATTGAAAAGACTTTTTTCCATTGGATATTTTTTACTGATTTGTCAAAAATTAGTTGACCATTGAGTTGAGGTTCCATTTCTGGAGTCTCTATTCTGTTCCATTGATCTATGTGTTTGTTTTTGTGCAAATACTATGCTGTGTTGGTGATCACAGCTTTGTAATATAGCTTGAATTCAGGCAACGTGATGCCCCCAGTTTTGTTTTTCTTTTTCATCATTTCAGGCTCTTTTCTGGTTCCATAAAAATTTTAGGAATGTTTGTACCAGCTCTTTGAAAAATGCAAATGGTATTTTAATAGGGATGGTATTGAAAGTGTAAAAAGCTCTCAGTGGGTAGACATTTTAACAATGTTTATTCTTTCAATCCATGAGCATGGAATGTTTTTCCATCTTTTTGTGTCTTTCTCAATTTCTTTGATTCTTTCATTCAGTTTCTGTAGTTTCTAGAGTATAGATCCTTTACCTGTTGGTTAGGTTTCTTCCTGGTTATCTTCTGGTTTTTGTTGCTATTGTGAATGGAATTGATTCCTTAATTTCTCGTTCTTCAATCACATTGTTAATATATAGAAAAACAACTGATTTCTGTGCATTGATTTTGTATCTTGCTACATTGCTGAATTGCTGTATGAGTTCTAGTAATTTGGGGGTGGAATCTTTTCGTTTTCCACATAAAGGATCATGTCATCTATGAAGAGGGAGAGTTTGACTTCTTCTTTCCCAATTTGGATGCATTTTATTTCTTTTTGTTGTCTGATAGCTGCGGCTAGGACTTCTACTACTATGATGAGCAATATTGGTGTGAGTGAGCATCCTTGTCGTATTCCTGACCTTAAGGGAAAAGCTGTTGAGAATGATATCCACTTTGGGCTTTTCATAGATGGTTTTTATGATATTGAGGAATGTTCCCTCTATCCCTATACTCTGAAGAGTTTTAATCAGGAATGGATCTCGTATTTTGTCAAATACTTTTTCTTCATAAATTGAGAGGATCATATGGTTCTTGTCTTTTCTTTAATTGATGTGCTCTACCACGTTGGCAACTACATAAGCCAGCTGTTAACCAAAATAAAGAATCAGATAGATAATAATACATTAATAGTAGATTTTAACACTCCACTCTCAGCACTGGACAGATCATCTAAACAGAAGATCAACAAAGAAACAAGAGCTTTAAATGACACATTGGACCAGATGGACTTTGTAGGTATATACAGAACATTCTACTCTAAAACAACAGAATACTCATTTTTCTCAAATATACACAGAACATTCTCCAAAATATATGATATAGTGGTTCACATATCAGTTTTACCAATAGCAAAAGACTGAGATTATTCCCTGTATATTCTCAGACCATAATGCTTTAAAACTGGGACTCAATCACAAGAAAAAATTTGGAAGGAATTCATACACTTGGAAGTTAAAGAGCATCCTGCTATTCTACTGAAGTTGTTTCAAAAAATAAAAATGGAAGGAAAACTTCCAAAATCATACTATGAAACCAGTATAACCCTGATCCAGAAACCAGACAAAAAAACCATCAAAAAGGAGAATTACAGGCCAAAATCCCTAATGAACATGGATGCAAAAGTACTCAACAAGATCCTAGCTAGTAGGAACCACAGTACAATAAATGGATTATTCACCAAAAGCAAGTGCAATTTATTCCTGGGATACAAGGGTGGTTCAACATTCTCAAATTGATCAATGTGATAGATCACATTAACAAAAGAAGAGACAAGAACGATATGATCCTTTCAATTGATGCAGAAAAAGCATTTGACAAAATACAACATCCTTTCCTGATTAAAACTCTTCAAAATATAGGGTTAGAGGGAGCATGACTCAATATTATAAAAGTCATTTATGAAAAGCCTGGAGATAATATCATTCAGTGGGGCAAAACTGACAGCTTTCCCCTTAAGGTCAGGAACCTGACAGAGATGCCAACTCTCATTATTATTGATCAATGTAGTACTAGAAGTCCTAGCTTCAGCAATCAGACAGCAGAAAATTAGAAATGAAAGGCATTCAAATTGACAAGGATGAAGTCAAACTCTCTCTTCACAGATGACATGATCCTTCATGTGGAAAACACAAAAGATACCACCCCCAAATTACTAGAACTCATACAACAATTCAGCAATGTGGCAGGAGAGAAAATTAATGCACAGAAATCAGTTGCTTTTCTATACACTAGCAATGTGACTGAAGAAAGAGAAATTGAGGAATTCATTCAATTTACACTAGCATCAAAAATCATAAGATACCTTGGAACAAACCTAACCAAACAGGTAAAGGATCTATACTCCAGAAACTACAAAACACTTATGAAAAACATGGAGGAAGACACAAAGAAATGGAAAAAACTCCATGCTCACTTATTGGAAGAATAAACATTGTGAAAATATCTATGCTACCCAGAGCAATCTACACTTTCATTGCAATCCCTATAAAGATACCATTGACATTTTTCACAGAACTGGAACAACAATTTTAAAATTTGTGTGAAACCATAAAAGACCCCGAATCACCAGGGGATTTGAGAAAGGAAAACAATGCTGGGGGCATAATGTTGCCTCACTTTAAGGTATATACAAAGCTGTGATCATCAAGACAGAATGGTATTGGCACAAAACAGACATATAGATCAGTGGAACAGAATAGAGAGCCCAGGAATGGACCCTCAACTCCATGGTCCACTAATCTTCAACAAAGCAGGAAAGACTATCTAATGGAAAAACGACAGTCTCCTCAATAAATGGTGCTGGGAAAATAGGACAGCCATAAGAATGAAACTGGATCATTCTCTTACACCATACACACAGAAGACTCAAAATTAATGAAAAATCCAAATGTGAGTCAGGAATCCATCAAAATCCTAGAAAAAAACACAGGCAATAACTTCTTCGAACACATTCACAGCAACTTTTTCAAGACACATCTCCTAATGCAAGGGAAACAAAAGCAAAAATGAGGTTTTGGGACTTCATCAAGATAAAAAGCTTCTGCACAACAAAAGAATCAGTCAAGAAAACTAAGAGACAACCCACGGAATGGGAGAAGATATTTGCAAATGGCATTATAGATAAAGGGCTGGTATCCAAAATCTGTAAAGAGCTTCCCAATCTCAACACCCAGGAAAAAAATAATCCAGTCAAGAAATGGTCAGAAGACATGAACAGACACATCTCCAAAGAAGACATACAAATGGGGGTAGACAAAAGATGGCAGAGGAGTAGGGGACCCTATTCCAACTGGTCCTGGAATTGAGCTGGATATCTACCAGACCACTCTGAGCACCCATGAAATCAGCCTGAGATGTAAGAAGATCTGGATATCTACAAACAGAAGATTGCAGAGGGTTGGGTTCAAGGTATGAAGTGGGGAGCTGTGGTTCCACGGGCAGATATCATGATTCCACGGGCAGATATCAGAGGATAAATGGCAGTGGGAGGGAGCCTGGCCGTGGATATGTGACACCACTGGTGAGAGACAGCCTCACTTCCTGGGGACGGGCACTGACTCGCAGAGCAGTAGAGGTTGGGAAAGGACTTTAGGTCAGCCCCCAGGACAGAAAACTAGACGGGCGGGGTTGCGCGTGTGAACTGGAAGTGGCTGGCAGTTTTAGAAGCACAAAGGGCAGAGATGTGCTCCAACATGGAGGCAAAACTGGGAGTGCTGCGGAGGGGCACACAACCCAGGATGCTGCAGTTTATAGCAGCACAGACAGAAACGGAGATAGTGTGGTCTGGAGAGCTCACTGAAGAACAGATTGCAATCTCTCTGCTCTGAGGCAGAGGGTTGGAAATGGTCTCTTCTGCTCTGACTCTCAGAAGAGACATGGAAAGCCAGCAGGGAAAGTCACCAGAGAACAAAAGCCCCCCAAAACCGATTCCCACTGAGCCTATACCCCGCCAAAGGGGGGCAGGGCAACTCTACCCAAAGAGGGTTGCCTGAGTAACAGTGTGGCAGGCCCCTCCCCCAGACAACAGGCACAGAAAACAAGAGGCCAGCAACCTTAAGGTCCCTAGAAAACAGGTGCATTTTCCTTGGGTTGTGGTCAATAATTTGGACTCTATACATTCCCTCAACCACCCTTCAACAGAATGACTAGGAGGAGGAAAGTCCAAAATAGGAAAGACTCAGAAATTATGACTTATGGCACAGATTTACAAATGGATGCAGATATAACCAAGATGTCGGAGATGGAAATCAGGCTAGCAATTGTGAAGACAATGGCTAGAATGGAGAAATCAATTAATGGCAACATAGAGTATCTAAGGGCAGAAATGAAAGCTGAATTGGCAGAAATTAAAAATGCTATCAATGAGATCCAATCGAATCTAGATAATCTAACAGCTAGGGTAAGTGAGGCAGAAGAATGAATAAGTGACCTGGAAGACCATTTATAGACAAAAAGGGAAAAGAGGAGGACAGGGAAAAACAACTGAGAATCCATGAAAATAGAATCAGAGAAATAAGTGACACCATGAAGCGTTCCAATGTCAAAATTATTGGAATTCTAGAGGGGTTGGAGAGAGAGCGGACTAGAAGATATATTTGAGCAAATCGTACCTGAGAACTTCCCTAATCTGGGGAATGAAACAAACATTCGTGTCCTAGAGGCAGAGAAGACCCCTCCCAAGATCAAGGAAAACAGGCCAACACCCTGGCATGTAATAGTAAAACTTGCAAATTTTAGAACCAAAGAAACCATCTTAAGGGCAGTTCGGGGGAAGAGATTCCTTACATACAGAGGGAGGAACATCAGAATCACGTCAGACCTATCCACAGAAACCTGGCAAGCCAGAAAGGCCTGGCCAGACATATTCAGGGTACTAAATGAGAAGAACATGCAGCCAAGAATACTTTATCTGGCAAGGCTTCATTTAGAATGGATGGAGAGATGCAGAGCTGCCAAGACCGGCAGAAACTGAAAGAATATGTGACCACTAAGCCGGCCCTGCAAGAAATATTAAGGGGGGTTCTACAACAGGAGAAAGACCCCAAGAGTGATCTACAACAGAAATTTACAGGGACAATCTATAAAAACAACATCTTCACAGGCAACATGATGACAATTAATTCATATCTTTCAATAATCACTCTCAATGTGAATGGCCTAAATGCTCCCATAAAATGGCAGAGAGTTGCAGATTGGATAAAAAGACAGGACCCATCCATATGCTGTCTACAAGAGACTCATTTTGAACCTAAAGATACATCCAGACTGAAAGTGAAGGGATGAAGATCCATCTTCCATGCCAGTGGACCTCAAAAGAAAGCTGGGGTAGCAATTCTTCTATCAGACAAATTAGATTTTAAACTAAAGTCTGTAATAAGAGACACAGAAGGACACTATATCATTCTTAAAGGGTCTGTCCAACAAGAAGATGTAACAATTGTAAATGTCTATGCCCCCAACATGGAAGCAGTCATCTACATATCCCAGCTGTTCACCAAAATAGTCATATGGATAACAATACATTAATTGTAGGAGAACTCAATACTCCACTCTCAGCAATGGACAGATCATCTAAGCAGAAAATCAGAAAAGAAACAAGAGCTTTGAATGACACACTGGACCAGATGGACCTCATAGATATATACAAAACATTCCACCTTAAAACAACAGAATACTCATTCTTCTCGAGTGCACATGGAACTTTCTCCAGAATTGACCACATCCTGGGTCACAAATCAGATCTCAAATGATACCAAAAGATTGAGATTATTACTTGCACATTCTCAGACCACAATGTTTTAAAACTAGAACTCAATCACAAGATAAAATTTGGCAGAAATTCAAACACTTAGAAGCTAAAGACCACTCTGCTCAAGAATGTTTGGGTCAACCAGGGTATCAAAGAAGAACCTAAACAATTCATGCAAACCAATGAGAATGAAAGCACGTTGGTCCAAATCCTATAGGATACTGCCAAGGCACTCCTAAGGGGGAAATACATAGCCATCCAAGACTCACTCAAAAAAAATAGAAAACCCCGAATTCACCAACTAACTCTACACCTTAAAGAACTAGCGAAAAAGCAACAAACAATGCCTAAGCCATGCATTAGAAGAGAAATAATTAAGATCAGAGCAGAGATCAATGAATTAGAAACCAGAAACACAGTAGATCAGATCAACAAAACTAGAAGTTGGTTCTTTGAAAGAATTAATAAGATTGATAAACCACTGGCCAGATTTATCCAAAAGAAAAGAGAAAGGACCCAAATTAATAAAATTATGAATGAAAGGGGAGAGATCACAACTAACACCAAGGAAATAGAAACAATTATTAGAAATTATTATCAACAACTATATGCCAATAAACAGAGCAATCTGGATGAAAGGGATGCCTTCCTGGAAACCTATAAACTACCAAGACTGAAACAGGAAGAAATTGACAACATGAATAGGCCAATAACCACTAACGAGATTGAAGCAGTGATCAAAAACCTCCCAAAAAACAAGAGTCCAGGGCCTAATGGATTCCCTGGAGAATTCTACCAAACATTCAAATAAGAAATAATACCTATTCTACTGATGTTGCTTCAAAACATAGAAACAGGAGGAATGCTTCCAGACTCATTCTACAAGGCCAACATTACCTTAATCACCAAAGCAGGCAAAGACCCCAACAAAAAGGAGGATTTCAGACTGATATCCCAGATGAATATGGATTCCAAAATCCTCAACAAAATCCTAGCTAATAGGATCCAACAATACATGAAAAGGATCATCCACCACAACCAAGTCGGATTTACCCCCTGGATGCAAGGGTGGTTCAACATTCGCAAATCAATCAATGTGATAGAACACATCAATAAGAGGAGAGAGAAGAACCATATGGTCCTCTCAATTGATGCAGAAAAAGCATTTGACAAAATACAACATCCTTTCCTGTTTAAAACGCTTCAGAGTATAGGAATAGGGGGAACATTCCTCAAGTTCATAAAATCCATCTATGAAAAACCCACAGAAAATATCATCCTCAATGGGGAAAAGCTGAGAGCCTTTCCCTTAAGATCAGGAACACGTCAAGGACGCACACTCTCACCACTATTGTTCAGCATAGTACTAGAAGTCCTAGCAACAGCAATCAGACAACAAAAAGAAATAAAAGGTATTCAAATTGGCAAAGAAGTCAAACTCTCTCTCTTCGCAGATGACATGATACTTTATGTGGAAGACCCAAAAGTCTCCACCCCCAAATTACTAGAACTCATACACCAACTCAGTAATGTGGCAGGATACAAAATCAATGCACAGAAATCAGTTGCTTTCTTATACACTAACAATGCAACTGTAGAAAGAGAAATTAGAGAAACGATTCCATTTACAATAGCACCAAAAACCATAAGATACCTCAGAATAAGCCTAACCAAAGAGGTAAAGGATCTATAGTCTAGGAACTACAGAACACTCATGAAAGAAATTGAAGAAGACACAAAAACATGGAAAAATATTCCATGCTCATGGATCGGAAGAAAAAACATTGTTAAAATGTCTATGCTACCCAGAGCAATCTCTACCTTCAATGCCACCCTGATCAAAATTCCAATGACATTTTTCAAAGTGCTGGAACAGACAATCCTTAAATTTGTATGGAATCACCAAGGAAATGTTGAAAAACAAAAACATAGCTGGGGGCATCATGTTGCCCGATTTAAGGTATATTACAAAGCAGTGATCACCAAGACTGCATGGTACTGTCACAAAAACAGACCTATAGACCAATGGAACAGAATAGAGAGCCCAGATATGGATCCTCAACTCTATGGTCAAATAATCTTCTACAAAGCAGGAAAAAATATGCAATGGAAAAAAGGCAGTCTCTTCAATAAATGGTGCTGTGATAATTGGACAGCTACATGCAGAAGAATGAAACTCGACCATTCTCTTACACCATACACACAGATAAACTCAAAGTGGATGAAAGACCTCAATGTGAGACAGGAATCCATCAAAATCCTAGAGAAGAACATAGGCAGTAACCTCTTGGACATCGGCCACAGCAACATCTTGCAAGACACATCTCTAAAGGCAAGGGAAACAAAAGCAAAAATGAACTATTGGGACTTCATCAAGATAAAAATCTTCTGCATGGCAAAAGATACAGTTAAGAAAACTAAAAGGCAACCTCCGGAATGGGAGAAGATATTTACAAATGACATAACAGATAAAGGGCTGGTATTCAAGATCTATAAAGAATTTATCAAACCCAACGTCCAGAAAACAAATAATCCAGTCAATAAATGGTCAGAAGACATGAATAGACATTTCTCCAAAGAGGGCATACAAATGGCCAACAGACACATGAAAAAATGCTTCACATCACTTGCCATCAGGGAAATACAAATCAAATCCACAATGTTAATTCTTCTTTAAATGTTTGATAGGGTTCAACAGAGAAACTATCATGTTCTGGGTTTATCTTTGTTGTAATATTTTGATTATTGTTTTTTCCTACCTTTTTAAATTTTAATTCTAGAATAGTTAACATGTACTGTTATATTAGTTTCAGGTTTACAATATAGCTATTCAACTATTCTATACACTATTCAGTGCTCAACATGGTAAGTGTACTCTTAAATCCCCACCACCTATTTCACCCATCGCCCACCACCCCCCCCCCCCCCGGTAATTATCCGTTTGTTCTCTATAGTTAAGAGTCTCTTTCTTGGTTTGTCTCTCAGTCTTTTTTATTCCTTTGCTCATTTGTTTTGTTTCTTAAATTTCACATATGAGTGAACTCATATGGTATTTGTCTTTCTTTGACTTATTTTACTTAGAATTATACTTTCTAACTCCATCTATATTGTTGCAAATGACAAGATTTCATTCTTTTCATAGCATAATATTCCATTGTGTAAATATACCACATCTTTATCCATTCATTAGTTGATGCACACTTGGGCTGTTTTCATAATTTGGCTATTATAAATAATGCTGCAATAAACATAGGGGTGTATGTATCCCTCTGATTAGCGATTTTGTATTTTGGGGGGTAAATACCCAGTAGTGGAATTACTAGATCATACGGTAGTTCTATTTTTAAATTTTTGAGGAACCAACATACTGTTACCCAGAGTGCCTGTACCAGCTTGAATTCCCACCAGCAGTGCACAAGGGTTCCCTTTTCTCCATCCCCTCCCTTTCAGTCTTTAGGTGTCTTTATGTCTGAAATGAGTCTGTTGTAGGCAGCATATATATAGGTCTTGTTTTTTAATCTCTTATGTCACCTGTCTTTTGATTGGGGAATTTAGTCCATCTTTGCCAACACTTGCTATTTCTTGTTGTTTTAAAAGAGTTTTTAATTCCAGTTTTTTTTTAAATTTCATTTTATTATGTTATTTTAGTCACAATACAATACATCATTAGTTTTTGATGTAGTGATCCATGATTCATTGTTTTCGTATAACACCCAGTGCTCCATGCAGTACGTGCCCTCCTTAATACCCATCACCGGGCTAACCCATTCCCCACCCCCCTCCCCTCTAAAACCCTCAGTTTGTTTCTCAGAGTCCATAGTCTCTCATGATTCATCTCTCCCTCCTATTTCCGCCCCCCCTTCATTTTTCCCTTCCTTTTCCTAACGTCCTCCATGCTATTCCTTATGTTCCACAAATAAGTGAAACCATATGATAATTGACTTTCTCTTCTTGACTTATTTCACTTAGCATAATCTCCTCCAGTCCCATCCATGATGATGTAAAAGTTGGGCATTCATCCTTTCTGATGGCTGAGTAATATTCCATTTTATATATGGACCACATCTTTTTTTTTTAATTTTTAAAATTTTATTATGTTATGTTAGTCACCATACATCATTAGTTTTTGATGTGGTGATTCATGATCCATTGTTTTCATATAACAGTCAGTGTTTCACGCAGTACGTGCCCTCCTTAATACCCATCACCAGGCTAACCCATCCCCCCTCCCCCCTCCCCTCTAAAACCCTGTTTGTTTCTCAGAGTTCATAGTCTCTCATGGTTCATCTCTCCCTCTGAATACCCCCCCTTCATTTTTCCCTTCCTTCTCTTAACGTCCTCCATGCTATTCCTTATGTTCCACAAATAAGTGAAACCATATGATAATTGACTTTCTCTGCTTGACTTATTTCACTTAGCATAATCTCCTCCAGTCCCATCCATGTTGATGTAAAAGTTGAGTATTTATCCTTTCTAATGGCTGAGTAATATTCCATTGTCTATATGGACCACATCTTCTTTATCCATTCATCTGTTGAAGGGCATCTCGGCTCTTTCCATAGTTTGGCTTTTGCGGACATTGCTGCTATGAACATTGGGGTGCATATGGCCCTTCTTTTCACTACATCTGTGTCTTTGGGTAAATACCCAGTAGTGCAATTGCTGGGTCATAGGGTAGCTCTATTTTTAATTTTTTGAGGCACCTCCACACTGTTTTCCAAAGTGGCTATACCAACTTCCATTCCCACCAACAGCGTAAGAGGGTTCCCCTTTCTCCACAATCTCTCCAACATTTGTTGTTTCTTTCCCTGTCCATTTTTGCCATTCTAACTGATGTAAGGTGGTATCTCAATGATTTGAATTTCCCTGATAGCTAATGATGATGAACATTTTTTCATGTGTCTGTTGACCATTTGTATGTCTTCTTTGGAGAAGTGTCTGTTCATGTCTTCTGCCCATTTTTTTTACTTGATTATTTGTTTTTTGGGTGCTGAGTTTGAGAAGTTCTTTATAGATCTTGGATACCAGCCCTTTATCTGTAGTGTCATTTGCAAATATCTTCTCCCATTCTATGGGTTGCCTCTTAATTTCAGTTATTTAACATACAGTGTTATATGCAAGTAATGAATTATGGAACATTACATCAAAATCTAATGAAGTAAGGTGACTAACGTAACATAATAAAAAAATGCCATGTTATATTAGTTTCAAGGGTATAATATAGTGATTACACAATTCATACATCACCTGATGCTTATAACAACAACTGCACACCTTAATCCCCATCACCCATTTAACCCATTCCTGACCACCTTCCTCTCTGGTAACCATAAGTTTGTTCTCTATAATTGAGACTGTTTATTGATTTGTCTCTCCATTTTTACCCTTTGCTCATTTGTTTAGTTTCTTAAATTCCACATATGAGTGAAATCATGTTATTTTTCTTTCTCTGACTGACTTATTTCACTTAGCATTTTACTTTCTAGCTCCATCCATGTTGTTGCAAATGGCAAGATTTCATTCCTTTTTATGACTGAATAATATATATATATATATGGTTTTCTTTCTTTCTTTCTTTTTTCTTTCTTTCTTTTCTTTTCTTATTCTGTCACTTTCTTTTCTCTCTCCCACCCACCTCCTTCACTCCCTCCCTGTCTCCATTCCTCATTTCCTTCCTTCCTTCCTTCCTTCCTTCCTTCCTTCCTTCCTTCCTTTTTATAGCCGTGGGGCCAATTTGTGGTAATTGGATATTTCTTTCCTATTTAGAAATTAAATAGCTTTCCCTTTTTCTATTAATAAATATAAAATCAATAATACTTCCTCATATAATATTCATATATCTTTTTTCTTTAAGTTTTAAAAGTGTTATTTTTAGTGTGGGCTTTAATTTTTTAACCAAAATTTTCTTTTTTTAAATGTTAGTAATTTTATTTTATTCATTTTTATTTTATTTTAAGTTTTATTACTTGTTGTGTCATTTTTTTCCTGGAGATTTTTCTCTGATCCTTTGCCAGAAATGAACCCACAACTATATCATCAATTAATCTTCAGCAAAACAAGAAAGAATATTGACTGGGAAAAAGGTATCTTCAGCAAATTTTGTTGGGAAAACTGGACAGCAACATATAAAAGAAAGAAACAGAAACACTTTATTATACTGTACACAAAAATAAATTCAAAATGGATTAAAGACCTAATCATGGACCTGAAGCCACAAAAATCCTAGAAGAGACATAGGCATCAACTTCCTTGACACAAGCCTTAGCAACTTTTTTCTAGATATGTCTCCTGAGGCAAGGGAAACTAAATCAAAAATAAATTTTGGGACTTATCAAAATAAAAGACTTCTGCAGAGTGAAAGAAACAATGAACAAAACTAAAAGGAAACCTATGGAATGAGAAGAGATATTTGCAAATGACATATCTCGTCCACAGTCTCTCATGGTTCATCTCGCCCTCTGATTTGCCCCCCTTCATTTTCCCCTTCCTTCTCCTAATGTCTTCCATGCTATTCCTTATGTTCAAAGAGCTGAGATGCCCTTCAACAGACGAATGGATAAAGAAGATGTGGTCCATATATATAATGGAATATTACTCAGCCATCAGAAAGGATGAATATCCAACTTTTACATCAACATGGATGGGACTGGAGGAGATTATGTTAAGTGAAATAAAGTCAAGCAGAGAAAGTCAATTATTTGATTAGGGGAAAAGATGGTGGAGGAGTAGGGGACCCTATTCCAAATGGTCCCCGGAATTGAGCTAGATATCTACCAGACCACTCTGAGCACCCACGAAATCAGCCTGAGATGTAAGAAGATCTGGATCTCTACAAACAGAAGATTGCAGGTACTTGGTTTCAAGGTAGAAAGCGGGGAGGTGTAATTCAGCAGGCAGATATCCGAGGATAAATGGCAGCAGGAGGGAGCCTGGCTGTGCGGATCCTACACTGCTGGTGAGTGGTAGCCACCCATGCTGGGGATGGGGTACAGGCTCGCAGACTAGTAGAGGCAGGGAAAGGACTTTAGGGCTGCCCACCTGATGGAAACCGGAGTGGCAGGGTCTCGCGTATGAACTGGGAATGGCTGGTGGTTTTAGAAGCACAAAGGTCAGAGACGTGCCCCGACCTGGAGGTAGGACTGGGAGTCCTGCTCCATAGGGGAGGGGGGTGGGGGGATGGGTTAGCCTGGTGATGGGTATTATGGAGAGCATGTATTGCATGGAGCATTGGGTGTTATTCGAAAACAATGAATCGTGGAACACTACATCAAAAACTAATGATGTACTGTATGGGGACTAAAAGAATAGAATAAAATAAAATTTAAAAAAAGTAAAGTTATGAACAAAAAAATAAAACAAGTATTAAACTTTGAATTGACAATTTGGGAGCTATTTAGGACTCAAATTTATTATATTTCTTGTTGAGATTAGTTTGGGGTTTTTTTCCCCCCTTGATAGAATTAAGCTCTCTTAATATAGTCTATTTTCTTGCTTTCTTTTTTTCCTACTGTCTATGCCTGATTTTAGTTCACTACAGCATCTGACCTCTGTAGTTTAAAAAACAAAATTTGGGGCACCTGTGTGGCTCAGTTGGCTAAGCATCTGCCTTCAGCTCAGGTCATGATCTCGGGTTCTGGGATCAAGCCCCACATCAGGCTCCCTGCTCAGAGGGGAGTCTGTTTCTCCCTCTCCCTCTGCCTGCTGCTCCCCCTGCTTGTGCTCTCTCTATCTGTCAAATACATAAGTAAAAATCTTAAAAAAATAAAAAACAAAATTTGTATAAAGCTGTTTTAGAATATAGTAAGGTCATTCATTGAAGATAACCTTAAGTAATTATTTCAGGACCTAAAAATAATATTTGCTAACGATTTCTTTCTACAGTTTAAAACATGTTTCAAAGAAGTTAAGTGTTTGATGAAACAATACTGATTTGTGTATTATATGAGAATTATATTGGCAACAAGTAAAATAGACCTTTCTGTTGCAGATTTATCCAAGCTAGTTTGGTTATTCATATTTTTTCAGGTTTTTTTGGTCCTAGCCTTGCTTCAGGTGAACTGAAATCTCAGACCAAATTTTGCCCCATCTACAAATCTTTATTAGCAAGCAAACACCAAAATAATCAAAGAACCCTATTTATAGTCAAGAAAATTTCCCACTTTGTTTTTTAAACATACTCGGGCAAGCACTAAAGCAAGTAAATAATATTTTGTTGGCGGTATTAGCTCACTTTTTAGTCTGATTAGGCCTCAGAATCTTCTACGAAGTGGAGGGAGGGTGTTTGGTGCAGGAACAAGAGCTGAGGACTTTAATGACCTTGGATGCAACTCAAAAAGTGTTAGGCTGCTGGACTTGTTGGAGAATCCTACTCTATTCATGCAAAGGTAGAGAAGTTTGTATGCTATTTCTGACTAGTCTCATATTTTGAACCCTCTTTCCCCAAATAAAATTTATTGCTAACATCCTTTGTGCTTAAAGATGAACCCACCATTGGAGATGTGGGTAAAGATAATGGATGCAGGTGAAGATATTGGATCCAGCTCCCTTTGGAGTTAAAATCCTGAATAAAATCTTTAGTAAGCTGACCAATCACTAAAAAAAGAAAAAAAAGAAAAAAAATGCAAGCAAATAAAATTCAACACCACGTGAAAAGCATTATACACCATAATCCATGGGATTCATCCCTGGGACGTGAGGATGATTTGACTTATGCAAAACAATAAGTATGATACACAATATTAATAGAAGATAATTTAAATATTATATGGGGCACCTGGGTGGCTCAGTCGGTTAAGCATCTGCCTTCTGCTCAGGTTATGATCTCAGGTTCCCGGGATCGAGCCCCACATCGGGCTCCCTGCTCAGCGGGGAGTCTGCTCCTCCCTCTCCCTCTGTGCTCACTCTCCCTCTCTCGCTCTTTCAAATAAATAAATAAAATCTTTAAAAAAAATTATATGATTATCTCAATAGATGCAGAAAAAGAATTTGACAGAATCCCATAATTCTTTCATGATAAAATCTCTCAAGACATGGGATAAAAGGAACACATTTCATCATAATAAAAGTTTTATATGATAAGGAAACAACTAACATCATAGTCAATGTTGGAAGGTTAAAAGCTTTTCTGCTATGGTCAGGAGTGCCCACTCTATCCATTCTTATTCAACATACTAACCAGAGCAATTAGGCCAGAAAATAATAGGAAAAAGGAAGTAAAAAACTGTCTCTATTTGCACATCACATAATCTTATATATAAAAAACCCTAAAGACTCCATCAAAATACTGTTAAAACTAATAAGCAAAATCAGTAAAGTTACAGGGTACAAAACCAATGTACAAAAATCAGTTGCATTGGGGCGCCTGGGTGGCTCAGTTGGTTAAGTGGCTGCCTTCAGCTCAGGTCATGATCCCAGGGTCCTGGGATTGAGCCCCACGTCGGACTCCCTGCTCAACAGAGAGCCTGTTTCTCCCTCTCCCTCTGCCTGCTGCTCTGCCTACTTGGGTTCTCTATGTCTCTGGCAAATAAATAAATAAAATTAAAAAAAAAAATCAGTTGCATTTACCTATCAGTTGCATTTACATATACCCTAACAACAAACATTCTGAAAGAGAAAAAAAGAAAAGAATCTCATTTACAATAGCATTAGAAATAATAAAATACCTAAGAATAAATTTAATCAAGTAGGTGAGTGATCCGTACACTGTAAATGGCAGGATGTTTATGAAAAGAATTGAAGAACACACAAAGAAAGGAAAATATATCCCAAATTCATGGATTGGAAGAATTAATATTGTTAAAATGTCCATACTACCCAAACCATCTATAGAATCAATGCAATCCCTATGAAAATCCCAATGGTTATTTTTAGAGAAATGGGGGGGGGAAATCACAAAATTTATATGGAAACACAAAAGACCCCAAGTAGCCAAAGTAATTCTGAGAGGAAAGAACAAACCTGGGGGAAGCACAATTCTGGATCTCCAACTTTATTACAAACCTATAGTTACCAACATGGTATAGTACTGGCGTAAAAATAGATACATAGGTAAATGGAACAAAATGGAGATCCCAGAAATAAGCCCACACATATATGGTCAACTAATATTTGACGGGGGGGGCAAGAATACTCAATGGGAAAAGTCTAGTCTTTTCAATAAATTGCGTTGGGAAAACCAAGTATTCACATGCAAACGAACAATATTGGACGCTTTTATTACACCACTCATAAAAATTAACTCAAGAAGGGATTAAGACTTTTATTTTAAATTTTATTATGTTATGTTAGTCACCATACAACATATCATTGGTTTTTGATGTGGTGATCCACAATTCATCGTTTTCATATAACACCCAGTGCTCCATGCAGTACGTGCCCTCCTTAATACCCATCACCGGGCTAACCAATTCCCCCTCCCCCCTCCCCTCTAAAACCCTGTTTGTTTCTCAGGTCCATAGTCTCTCATGGTTCATCTCTCCCTCCAATTCCCCCCCCCCATTTTTCCCTTCCTTCTCCTAATGTCCTCCATGCTATTCCTTATGTTCCACAAATAAGTGAAACCATATGATAATTGACTTTCTCTGCTTGACTTATTTCACTTAGCATAATCTCCTCCAGTCCCATCCATGTTGATATAAAAGTTGGGTATTCATCCTTTCTGATGGCTGAGTAATATTCCATTGTCTATATGGACCACATCTTCTTTATCCATTGATCTGTTGAAGGGCATCTCGGCTCTTTCCATAGTTTGGCTTTTGTGGACATTGCTGCTATGAACATTGGGGTGCATATGGCCCTTCTTTTCACTACATCTGTGTCTTTGGGGTAAATATCCAGTAGTGCAATTGCTGGGTCATAGGGTAGCTCTATTTTTAAATTTTTGAAGAACCTCCACACTGTTTTCCAAAGTGGCTATACCAACTTGCATTCCCACCAACAGTGTAAGAGGGTTCCCCTTTCTCCACAACCTCTCCAACATTTGTTGTTTCTTTCGCTGTCCATTTTTGCCATTCTAACTGGTGTAAGGTGGTATCTCAATGTGGTTTTGATTTGGATTTCCCTGATGGCTAATGATGATGAACATTTTTTCATGTGTCTGTTAGCCATTTGTATGTCTTCTTCAGAAAAGTGTCTTTTCATCTCTTCTGCCCACTTTTTGACTTGATTATTTGTTTTTTGGGCGTTGAGTTTGAGAAGTTCTTTATAGATCTTGGATACCAGCCCTCTATCTGTAGTGTCATTTGCAAATATCTTCTCCCATTCTGTGGGTTGCCTCTTTGTTTTGTTGACTGTTTCCTTTGCTGTGCAGAAGTTTTTTATCTTGATGAAGTCCCAAAAGTTCATTTTTCCTTTTCTTTCACTAGGTTTTGGAGATGTATCTTGAAAGAAGTTGCTATGGGTGATGTCAAAGAGGTTACTGCCTATGTTCTCCTCTAGGATTTGGATGGATTCCTGTCTCACATTGAGGTCTTTCATCCACTTTGAGTTTATCTTTGTGAATGGTGTTAGAGAATGGTCGAGTTTCATTCTTCTGCATGTGGCTGTCCAATTTTCCCAGCACCATTTATTGAAGAGACTGTCTTTTTTACACTGCATGTTTTTTCCTGCTTCATCAAAGATTATTTGACCATAGAGTTGAGGGTCCATATCTGGGTTCTCTATTCTGTTCCATTGGTCTGTATGTCTGTTTTTGTGCCAGTACCATGCTGTCTTGGTGATCACTGCTTTGTAATATAGCTTGAAATCGGGCAACGTGATGCCCCTAGCTTTGTTTTTCTTTTTCAACATTTCCTTAGTGATTCAGGGTCTTTTCTGATTCCATACAAATTTTAGGATTGTCTGTTCCAGTACTTTGAAAAATGTCATTGGAATTTTGATCAGGATGGCATTGAAGGTAGAGATTGCTCTGGGCAGCATAGACATTTTAATAATGTTTATTCTTCCAATCCATGAGCATAGAATATTTTTCCATCATTTTGTGTCTTCTTCCATTTCTTTCATGAGTGTTTTGTAGTTCCTAGAGTATAGATCCTTTACCTCTTTGGTTAGGTTTATTCCGAGGTATCTTATGGATTTGGGTGCTATTGTAAATGGAATCGTTTCTCTAATTTCTCTTTCTACAGTTGCATTGTTAGTGTATAAGAAAGCAACAGATTTCTGTGCATTGATTTTGTATCCTGCCACATTACTGAATTGCTGGATGAGTTCTAGTAATTTGGGGGTGGAGTCTTTTGGGTTTTCCACATAAAGTATCCTGTCGTCTGCGAAAAGAGAGAGTTTGGCTTCTTCTTTGCCAATTTGAACACCTTTTATTTCTTTTTGTTGTCTGATTGCTGTTGCTAGGACTTCTAGTACTATGCTGAACAATAGTGGCAAGAGTGGGCATCCTGGACATGTTCCTGATCTGAAGGGAAAGGCTCTCAGCTTTTCCCCATTGAGGATGATATTCGCTGTGGGTTTTTCATAGATGGATTTTATTAACTTGAGGAATGTTGGGATTAAGACTTAAATGTAAGACTTGAAATTGTAAAAGTACTACAATAAAACATAAGGAGCAATCTCCTTGACTTTGGTTTTGGCAACAATTTTGGGGGTATGACACCTAAAACATAAGTAACAATAGTACAAATTACAAAGTAAGATTACCTCTATCTAAAAAGCTTATGCACAACAAAAAAAATTAATTAATTTAATTTAATGGCAAGCTATGGAATGATATAAAATATTTGCAAACCATCTATCTTATAATGAATTAATATCCAAAACATATATGGGAATCACACAACTCAATAGCAAACAAAACAAAAAAATGTGATTAAAAAATGGACAGAGAACCTAAATAGACATTTTTTTCCAAAGAAGACATCCAATGGCCAGCAGTTACATGAAAAGATGCTCAATATCATTAATCAACAGAAAATGAAAGTCAAAACCACAATTAGCTATCACCCACACCTGTTAGAATGGTTATTATCAAAAAGACAAGAAAACAAGTGTTGGCGAGGCTGTGGAGAAAAGGGAACCCTTGTGCATTGTAGGTGGGAATATAAATTTCATACAGCCATTATGAAAAACAATATGGAGCCTCCTTAAAATTTAAAAAAAATAGAAATACCATATTATCCAGCAATTTCTCTTCTGGATATATGTCTGGAGAAAATTAAACCACTCTTTTGAAGAGATATCCTTACCCTCATGTTCACTGCACTTTTCACAGTAGCCAAAACATGGAAACAAACTGTCTATTAACAGATGAATGGATAAAGAAAATGCTTCATATATGTATGTACACTGAATATTATTCAACCATTGAAAAAAGGAAATCCTGCTTTTTGTGACTACATGGATAGACTTGCAGGTATTATGCTAAGTGAAATAAGTCGGACATAGAAATTCACATATTTATATTCCCAATTATATGTGGAATCTAAAAAAAGCCAAACTCATAGAAACTGAGACCAGAATTGTGGTTTCCAGTGCGTAGGTTGTGGGGGAAATGGGGAAATGTTGGTCGAAGAGTACAAACTTCTAGCTATAAGATGAATCAGTGCTGGGGAACTAATATGCATCATAGGTGATTATAAATAACAATCTTGTACTATATTCTTGAAAGTTGTTAAGAGAGTAGATCTTAAACGTTATTGCCACAAAAAAAATGGAAATTGCATGTGGGGATGGAGGTGTTCACTAACCTTATTATGGTAATCATTTCACAATATATACATGCATCAAATTATGACATTGTATACTTTAAACTTACATGTGTTATATGTCAATAATATCTCAATAAAGTTGAGAAAAAACAATATAGTTGTATTTGAGTTAAAAGAAAAAAAAACCTGGGCTGATTTTAATAGTCAATGGGTAATTACCCCTTTCATCAATTCTCCTCTCAATTTGGTCACCACCAGGATGGGTGGGATGGGGTTCCTTTACAGCATGAGTGCTTCATGGGATTAAGAAGATATTGGCACCTGTGACCTGGCAGAGTCAGCCAATGCTATTTTTTGGAACCCAAACCACAGTTTAGTGGTAAAAGGCTGATGACTTTTGACAGTTGCAAGAACCTTACATGAGATTGGATCCCTGTTACTGATAGTGATCAGAGATAGGTGATGGAAGATAAGGCTGCCTCAAAAGGGAAAGTCGGCCTGGGGTTGTAATCTAACCCTAGTAAGCATTGCAATTTCTCCACCAATTTATCAGAGATAATCCAATTTGGGATCCCCATTGGATGGACCTTGCTCCCTGCCAGATACATTCTATATAGCCAAGCAGCTCCTTTTTCATTTGGTTTCTGGCCTGTGTCCTTAAAGAAAGATTATGCCCCAGGGCAAGGAGAGGACTTTTCTCCTCCTTCAAAAGAGGATTCAACCCCTCCCTCTTATCTCTTCCTTTATCTTTTGTCTTTATACATTTCTGTATAAATGTATACAGAAATTAGCTATCACCCACACCTATTAGAATGGTTATTATCAAAAAAGACAAGAAAACAAGTGTTGGCAAGGCTGTGGAGAAAAGGGAACCCTTGAGCGTTGTTGGTGGGAATATAAATTTGGTACAGCCATTATGAAAAACAATATGGAGCTCCCTTAAAAATTTTAAAAATAGAAATACCATATGATCCAGCAATTTCTCCTCTGGATATATGTGGTTACTGGCAAATTATCCTGGGCCTTATTGCGGTGGCACTGTGCTGGCTTTTCTTCTAGAAAGTACTATCCTCCCCTCCATCTTGTCTCCCCCAGGAATTTGGCCACTGCATCCTCTCCAGAAGTTGCTGCCAGCAAGGCAGCACAAGTCTCATGATTTGGAACACCTGTTCAGCAGGACAAGCACCTCCTTCAGAATCCTGGGAGTGACAAGGCTATAAATGTCCTTGCCTCTAGTCACTTTAAGTAGCACTTTAGCTGGCTGAGCCCATTTTTATTCCAGAGGTATGCACTTGCCTTCTTTTTTCTAATCAGGTGCACAAATCCTACAACATTCAATACCTACCTATTGGGGCACCCAGGTGAGGGGTTTGACCTCCTTACCTGTGCAGCTCAGTGCCTCTGACCTCAAGAATCCATACTAATGGTGTGAGTTCACTCAAATGCTGGACCTACAGTTTGGTCAGGTTACTGAGGCACAAGGGCAGACCATAAAAAGTGTATTGGTTAGTATAGCAAAGATCAAAAGCATGTCAAACTGACACAGAGACATTCCAAATTTTGTGTCTTAACACTTATGGCTATCCAAGATTGATTTTCCAATTAACTGTCCTACTACCTGAATAGACTGCATGCCAATTTGTCCTTCATGATCAAACTCCCAACCTTTTCATAATTTGTGATGAATTCTAGGTTCTGGTCTAATCAAGGAAAAAAAACACGACCACACGATGGCAGTAGTACCCAACACGCTTTGTTTGGGAGATGCTTTGACAGATTGCTTAAAAAGCGGAGTCTCTCGAAACAGGAGACCTTTCAATGTATCTTGGATCACTACATCAAAAAAATAATAAAATAAAATAAAATAATTTGCAAGAAGCAAGAATTAAAAAAAACCACTTTTTTGTGATCTGCTAATATGCAGCAATAAATCACTAATTCAGATGCTTAAAAAAAAAAAGGAGACCTTTCAAAGACAGCTATAGAAGGGCACTACCCAGAAAAAGAAGGGGCTAGGCAACTCTTGGTGAAATAGGGAAATAGGAAAGGAGCTTTCTTGTTTAAGTGATATGGCTCAGCCGCTAGAGGAGTCTCTGGGTCAGAGAGCTCTGAAGGCAAGTAGTGGTGTTTTATAGCCTCTGAGTTTGTCTTAACTATGCCTATCATATGTTTGGTGTAGTTTGGGGGATATACAAAGTAGGCAAGCTCTAAATAGTAATATATATATTTCAACTCTATTTAAAGCAAATGTATGTGCAAAAATTTGGGTTTGGTGATAATCCTAGCCTGTTGTGAAAACGTAAACAGCCTAAGAGCCTATATACAGGTCATTTTTGACTCACTGATAGAAGTATGTCATTTAGCCACTCTGATTAATCTGGCTGACAAGGGCTGAGGTCAAGTCTATGCAATTTGTACCTTTAATAAGACTCTAAGTAGCAAAGTGTAATCAATTTTCAGTGTAAACTTCATTGATGCCCCACACCCCAGGATCCTAAATGAGTAAATTCCATCAACTATCATGATTTATCAAGTTCTGGTGATGAGAAGCACTGTAGGTGTATGATAAGCACACAGTGGGTTTATGTCACCATGTGGAAAACTCCAATATTTTAAAGGGATTTTAGCAAACTCCCTCAGAGGGAAATACTATCTTTGTTCCTGAACAGCAAACAAATAAACCTTCTGTCCCAGAGTGAAATACTATACCTATTTTCTTCCAAGGCTCTTTGTTACATAGATAGCATTGGAGAATTGTGTGAAACAAATGCTGTTAATTCCTCTGATCAGAATTCAAGGAGAAATATGAGACTTATAAAGAATTGTCTCCCAACAATGACAAGCTATTTCTAAGATTTATGTGGAAATTCATAGGACTTAGAATATCCAAAAGTATTAAGGAGGGCATGTGTTGTGATGAGCACTGGGTGTTATAGATACCTAATGAATCATTGAACACCACATCAAAAACTAATGATGTACTATATGGTAGCTAACTGAACATAATAAAACAAAAACAAAAACAAAAAGAATAGCAATGCTGTAGGACTTACATTGACAGCTTCCAAGACTTACTATAAAGCTATAATATACAAAAAAGTGTGGCACTGGCATAAAGATAGGCAAATAGGTGAATTTTGCAGAAGAGAGAATCCAGAAATAGACCCATATGGATATAGTATTTGCTTGTCAACAAAAGTGCAAAGCTAATTCAGTGGAAAAAAGATAGTGTTATCAGGGATTGGTGCTGGAACAATTAGATAGCTATAAGTTAAAAGAAATGATAATCTTTACCTTATACCATATACAAAAATTAAGTAGAAATTGATATTAGACTTAAATATAAGAGCTAAAACTATAAAACTTTTAGAATAAAAAAATAGGACAAAATCTAAGTGAATTTGGACTTGGCAAAAATATTTTAAATAGGTTGTAAAAAATATTAAGTACAATAAACAAAATCAATAAATTGGACTTCATTTAAATTAAAATAATTTGTTCAAATAAGGATACTGTTACGGAAATGAAAGGTAAGACACAGAATGCAAGAAAATATCCATGAAACATATAACCATCAAAGATCTTATAATTTAAATGTATAAAGGATCCTTAAAAATCAATAAGTACTAAGCAAACAACACAATTATAATGGGCAAATATTAGAGCAGACTCTTCACCAAATAAGATAAATGGATGGTAATTAAGCACATGAAAAGATGCTCAACATTATAATTAGGGAAATGCTAGTCAAAACTAAAATGATATACCACAACACACCTATTACAATGGTTCAAATTAAAAAGACTGACCATACCAAGGCTCCATGAGTATATGTGGCTATGGATATTTGGAAACAGTTTAGCAGTTTCCTAAAATGTTAAATATACAGTTACCATACTGCTGTTCTTAAGTTTTTATCTGAGAAAAAATAAAGCATATGTCTATACAAGGACTTGTACATGAATATTAATAGCATCTTTATTTGTAATAGGCAAAAACTGGAAAAAACTTAAAATAACCATATGATGAAATACAATACAATAACAAAATAAATATATTATTACATCAAATAACAGCATGGAAAAATCTCAAATAATTATGCTGAGTTTAAAAAGACAAAAAAGAAAATATAGTGTATGATTCCATTTATACAAAAGTCAACAAAATGCAAACTAATCTATAGTGAGAGAGAGCATATTGGTGTTTGTCTAGAGGTAGGAATGGGGATGGGTAGGAAAGCAATACACAGGTGAGCAAAGAAACTTTTGGAAGTGATGGATATGGTCACTATTCTGATGTGGTATGGGCTTCATGAGTATATACATATGGATTTTTTACTTTTATTTAAAGATTTTATTTATTCATTTGAGACAGAGTGCACATGAGAGAGTGAGAGAGAAAGCATGAGCAGGGAGGTGGGGGAGGAGCAGAGGGAGAGTGAGAGGGAGAAGCAGACTTCCTGCAGAGCAGGGAGCCAGATGTGAGGCTCTATCCCAGGACCCTGGGATCATGACCTGAGCCAAAGGCAAACACTTAACCAACTGAGCCACCCAGGCACCCCTACATATGGATTTTTTAAATTAAGTAATGGAAAAACATGTTTGGAGTCAAAGAACCCTTAAACAATAAGGCTTGCAAAGTCTTTGACAATTTTTAGCCAATTAGCTTTTCTTTAAAGTGAATAATAAATCAAAATCTTCAATTTTTTTTCTATTTCTTTATTTTAATGTGCTATTGCTTTCTGTATTCTGGGTCATATTTTCCAACTACTTCTTTATATGCTATAAATATACTTTTTTCATTGATATTAGTAACATGCATCTCAAGCAAGATCCTGCTTTTCATTTTGATAGACCAGGAGCCTGTCTGATTCTGATGTGAACCACCTGTGGGCATAATTATGTGTCAGAAGTCTAATATTTAAGGAAGGTTCTGGACTAGTTACCTGTTGCTGGGAAAATGAAAAAACAATGAGCAGTTATTGCAAATACCACTTGATGAGTCAAGTACTCAAATATGCTAACTGGTTTAGACTGTTCCACTACCAAAAAATTCCAACCAATTCCTGTCCACAGTTCCTCTTTTACTCAATACTTCTTCATCCTTCAAGATCCCACTCCAAGGTTGTATACCAGCCCATAGTAGACCTTTGGGAAAGTACTTTTTCTTGGAAAAATGAGTCATATGCACGATGGGCTGAGGCCAAATGCAGCAGGTGGCTGGGAACTAAAGAGGTCTCCTCAGCTGGGAACTGGAGACTTTGGGAGATGCTGAGGAAGAAAAATGACCATATGAGTCCACTGGGCTTTGAAATAGGGACCTTGCATTTGCACGTGTGGGATAAATTATGTGAAAACTAGTAACTTCCTTGTTGAGCAGGCTGCAGGAAAAAGGTTTTCTTCTGACTATGGTAGGCACCTGCCTTGTGAACCTCTTTTTACTCCAGGCCCTATGCTCTGTGCTGAGTCTGAGTTCACAGTTAAAATTACAGAGACCTCAGAGCCAAAGCCCAGGCCCATGTGAGTGCCCTGCAGTGGAAGTGGAAAAAAAAAATTGAAAATAAGTGTGGATAGATGGTGGTTTCTATTTTCACCAGATCACACAGATAAAAAACAAGTGAAATGTAGCATATATCTTTCTGAAAAGTTAAACTGTCTTCAGGACATGAAGAGGTTTGACCTCCATCAGACCAGGAGGGCAGAGGGACAGGTCCTGCAAATTTCCCTGCTGAGCTAATAACTGGGACAGTCTTCCCTGCCACAAGCTTTGCTGGCATAGAGTACACCCTTCCAGAGGATGGCTTAGTCCATTAGTCCTTGGTTCATTTTATGGTCCCAGAGAGATGCTGTTTAGAGCACTCTCTAGGGAGAGGATTGCCCCTACCAGTTCCTCTCTTGAGATTAAATTCCCCTGAGCCAGTCAGAAGGTGCCGTTTGTGGACGGCAGGGAAACAGGGCCTGAGTGAAGTCTTAGGGTGGCCATGATATCCCTGAGTGTGGTTTGGGGTATTTGTAGTAAATAGAAACAGAAAGGGAAAGGGAAACCTCATACCCATAAAATTTTTGAGGGTAAACTGGAGCTTAATGTGATGGAGCCCAGGCATCCTCAGAAATTGTATTACATTGTGATTGAGAGTAGGTAAAGGGTACGGGGAAGGTTTCTGTGGTGCAGTAGTTGTCAGGTTTGCCCAAAGTACAAATGGTCCCCACGCATAAACACAGAGTTTACCCCATACCCATCCCCTCTTTCCTCATTTGGACCAGAGAGAAACAACTACTTGAATTTTCAGGCACTCCTAAACTTTTACGCTTGCTCTGCATCTTCTGCCAGAGCATGACAGGTTGATATGCGGGACACAACAAGTAATGCTGCATGTTTGTGCTGTTTATGCTTCCTACTTTCTCCACTTTTGCTCTTTAGCTTGGGTTCAGGAGTGACAGGGCAGGGGTCACTCCTGTTGTCACTGGGAGGATGCAACACTTGGCGGGTTCCTCCCAGCTCATGCCTCATGGGGGACCCCAAAATTCTCCTTCCTGCAGGGGAGAGACATCACAGCCACACAGCCCAACTTCAGAAGCCACAGATTGGAGGTGTCTGTTTCCACAACAACTGATTCTCTGTGATTTTTAGCAAGTCACAGTGCCTGCTTGGATGCCCAGGGGTTACAGCTTCCCAAGTGGCAGGCCTGGAGAGTTGTTCCTCCTGTTAGTGAACAAGTTTCAGATTTCACATTTGTATTTCACCATTGCCAGAGTGGTAGTGAAGAGAGCTGGACCAGGCAACAGGTCCAACCAGCATTTAAAGGACAATCTCCCTATTCATACACAAGTCCTCATGTATAAAGTCTCAGGGTGCCTGGGATAAGAAGCCAGTCCAGTCCTATGTGTGAATAGAAGGCTGCAGGTTAATTTTTTTCCTGTGGTTTCTGAGCACAAGAGGTGAATATGCTTTATACATTGCTAGTACCAGAAAGAGAGTACAAGAGTACAAGGATGAGCAACTTTTCAAGTATTTTTTTCTCCTGATTTAGTGATATCTTATTCTATTGAATATGGGCACACAGAAAGAGAAAGGTTTTTTTTCTTAATTAAAATACCTCTCCTTCTCAATGTAAGTTACAAGTTTAATCACTAAAGAATGGATGTTTGCCCCTTAAGAATGGAAAAAAATATATATGCCATTTCCCCCATCAATTTGTGTCCATTTTGGAGCCTAAGACCAAAGAGAGAAGTACAATTGAGAAAAGTACAATTAAAACACTCAGATTGATAACAATGGTAAACTTGTACACTTTGTTAGACTAACACAGGAATCTTCGGCCCTGCTCCTTCATGGTCAGGGCTCTGTTGGGCATGATTTTGACTGAAATCCAAGCATATTCTCTCCCTCTTTAGTTTAGGAGCAGCTACCAGGAATGCAGAGCAGCATTTAAGGTATAAAGTACTCTGTTCTCAAGGACAACACTATGGTGAGAGAGGCAATCTCACCATACGCCAAGGTTCTCCTTACAGGTGAAGCAGACAAGCCCGGGGTAGGACTACAATGCAGGGTTCACAAGTTCTCTGCCCTAGCCCCATGACAACTCCTTGTGCCAAAGCCTGGGTTTTGCAGCAAAACTCAGCACTGGGTGTTATATGCAACTAATGAATCATTGAACACTACATAAAAAAACTAATGTACTATACAGTGGCTAACTGAAAATAATAATAATAATAATAATAAACTAATTTCAGACCAGGGAACCCTGGGTCCACCAAGAATCCTAAGAAGTCTATTAAAGCTCCTGCAAAGGCCAGTCCTGATGCTTTAATCATTAATTTACCAGAGAAATAACAGGATGATACTATTCCTTGGGTGAGCTAACAATAACCCTGGCAGGTGGGGTGCCTACTATCCATGCATACTAAGAATATAAGTGAATCCCTTAAACTGATAAAGGACATGAAGCCAATTATTAATGTATTGCCTCTTTACTCTAAATTCACCCCTCAAAACATGCTCTCTGATAATGAATTTTTTAAGTATCTCTCCTTCAAAGTGAACACAATGTTATACTCTCAGTAGAAGACACTGGAGGGGCATTGAAGGAGGAAGTGCCTGTGATTTCTGGTTCTTAGGGGTGTGGCTATGAAGATATCCTCAGTGCTCAGCTCCAGGCAAGAGCCAAGAACAACTGTCTTCATCAAATGTGCAATCCTGATGTGGCCTGGAAATAAGCTTTCTGTGGCCCTCTTCATAGGTACATCCATTGGTACATCATACTAGGTTTGGTATCATCCAAAATACTTGCCCCCTTAATTCCCTCTGTTTTCTTGCTCTTCTGCCCCACCCCCAAACAACTATTCTTCTGTAGTTCTCCCAGTGCTGCAGCCCTCCCAAAACCAAGGCCTTTCTGATCCTATGTGCAGGGCATTTTTAACTCCAGGCCTCCAACTCCACAAGCACCCCCATTCTTACTACACACCCACACACTGGCCACTAGCTGTGGCTTGTCCACACTGATGTGTTCCAGAGGGTTGTTTCCTGCTTACCTGTAACTGTGGACCAGCTCTGGTTTTGTAAACCAGCTCTGGCACCCACAAACCAGCAAACTTGTTTGTCATCCAGTAGGTTCTCCTATACCTTCTCCAGTGAGGTGTGAACTCCAGCCTTGGAGAGGGGCCCACATTCAAATTGGTCTTTCCTTGGGCACTCTCCCACAGTCCTAGAATACCACACATAGGAAATAACATATCCTATTTATTATGCATTTTTCATAGTTTAATAATTCTTTACATTAAACCTTATGTTTATGTTAGACTTCCCTTGTCCACTGTGCATTTTCTACCCCCTGCTTGATTCAGATTGCTACAGAACACATGTACATCAAACATCATTCTAAGAATTACTGATACCTTTCTCTTTGAGAGATGCATCAAATAAAGACCTCCACTATCATTGAGAGAAAGCAGTAAGGGAAAAGAAAGGAACAAAATGCTTTGAAAGGAAGAAGTAAGACTGGCATTATTTGCAGATGTTATGATTCTGTACCTTAAATCTTACAAGTATGTACAGACAAGTTGTTAGAATCAACAAAAGAGTTTAGATATTTGTAACATAAAAAATCAATATACAAAAGCCATTTGCATTCTATTTACCAGAACAAATTTAGAAAATGAAAGTTTCAAAGATGGTATTTGCAAAATATGAAGTACCTAGGATAAAATGTCCTCTTATGGAAAAAAATACAAAATATTGTTGGGACACATTAAAGAAGGTTTTTTCTATTATTATTAAAAGGAAAGATAGACCATATCTATGAATCAAACATTCAATATTGAAATGAAGGCAAATGTAAAAGTTCAACAAAATCTTAATTAGATACCCCAAAGAGTTTTGTTTTAAATTTTTAAATTTTTCTGATGAATTGATCACTTAAATGGAATCAAAACAGGCCAAATACAACCAAGACACTTTTGAAGAACAAGGAAGAATTGACAGGCCTTATCCAAATATCAAGATTGGCTTTAGACCTGTAATAATTAATACTGGTATATAGTATTTCAAATAGACAGATTAATAGGGCCATAGTACTTACTGGAGGGTATAGAAACTAGCCTATACATAGGTAGATACTTGACAAATGTGGCACTATTATTAAAGTATTGCCTCTCTAGTCTACATTCACCCATCAAAACATGCTCTCTGATAATAGACACAATTTTTAAGTATCTCT
>NC_058419.1:77682216-77717001 GCF_002201575.2 Neomonachus schauinslandi | reverse complement strand
TTATGAATTACACTCAATTTTTAGGCTATTCTGGACTAAATGTTTAAATTCAGTCATTCCAAAAAAATAAATAAATAAAAAATAAATTCAGTCATTCCTTATAGGTTTGAAAAACAACAACGCCCTGGGCTGTAAGTTTGGAGATTTAAATTATGATCTTTACTCTGGAACTGTCAAGTTGTGTGACCCTGAGTAAGTCACTTAACCTATCTGAGCCTTAATTTCCTTATTTATAAAATGAGGTGGTTTGAATAGATTGTTTCTAAGGTCTTTTCAGCTCTGTAATTCCTTGATAATAAGCTATATCTTTGGAAAAAAAATTAGGACATTTTTTAGTGATTGTGTTGCATGTGCTTTTTTTTCAAACGTACATAATAGTATAATGAACAGCCATGTGCTTAGCACCCAACCTCATCTATTATCCATTTGCAAACAGTTTTGTCTAATCCCTACTCTAACCCTCATCAAGAATTATTTTGGAATAAATACCATACTTTACATCATTTCAACCATAATTATTCTATATATAGTTCTATAAAGTATGGTCTCTTTTGGAAAAAAATACAATTCCATTATTATACTTAATGTTAACAGTAACTCCTTAATATCAATAAATATCCAATCAGATTCCAATTGCAATTGTCTCATAAATGCTATTTATTTTAGTATTTTTAATATAGAATTCCAGTAACTCTGTTAAGTGTCTTTTTCATCTGTTTCCCCTTTGTCTCTTTCTTAGCACTTTTATTTGTTGAAGAAATAGGTTGTTTGACATGTAGCATTTACCACAACCTTAAATTTTTGTGATTACATCCTTGTGGTGTTAAGTTCCTTTACCCTCTGTTTCCTTAATTTGGTAGATGGATCTAGAGACTTGATCAGAATGGAAATACGATTTAGGGGGCAGGAATATTTCTTAGGTCATGTTGTATTCTTTTTATAAGGTGATACATAATGTCTGGTTCTCTTTTTGTGATATTTGCAGCTGCTGCTGATGAATGCATTTATTGGTGATTACCTGTGTTTCTGATATCATGGGTTGTTCTTATAGGATTACTATTAGTGGAGGAGGAAATGCTGTTTAAGGCAATTTATAGAAGTTTAATTGAAGTATTATTCAGTGCCAGAATATTTTCTTAAATAGTGATAGAATTAACAAGAAAAAAGGTTAACAAAAAATATGTTGGCTATTCTCACCATTTATAATCCTGACCCTTTTTAATGAAGGTAGGATTTGTTTTTGTTGAAGTTGTCAGCCAGAATTTTGACATGAAACAAGACCAGGGTCAAATTTGTGTGGGATAAGTGGCCTTGAATAAATTAGTCTCACTAAGCCTGAGTTTCCTAGCTGTCAAATGATCATAGCAATGCACACACATAGCTAACACACTTTAAACTTTTCTTCTTTTCCAGTTTTTAATACGTAAGGAAAAGAATTATGTGCTTTGGCATATTTTGATGAATATATTTACCCCCTCAGGCCTTCCTGCTGTAAGGGAGAAATTGAGATAATTTAATCCTATTAATGTTTAGGCAATAGGTTTTGTGAGGGTTAGAGTGAGGCAGGATAGGGAATCTGTATTTTTTCCACTGAATAATCCCGCCCCCTTCCAGGAATTTCTGTGGGGAAATGCCAGGAATGGAGACATTGCTCACAGGTATACTGCAACTCTTTCCCTTAAATCAGTTTGTCACCTTCTTTGCTCTGCTTCCAAAGTCAGACTTTGCTGTCATTAGGGAGCCTGCTGTTGCATGAAGCTCTGATAATGGAGCAGAGGTTTCCTCCTTTCTGTGGTCTGGAGAGCTCGTTGTTTGCATTTTCTCAGAGTTGGAAGGATAGAATGAATCTGATTATTGTGTAAGCTGTCTGTCTTATATGAGTACAGCTTTTGAATTTTGTGGAATATCTTCACAACTGGTATCTTATTTGTTGTTCAGAACAACCCTGTGTAGTAGTTTTGGCAAAGTCTGTATTGTGACTTGTGACAGTTTAGCCAACTTACATTCCAAATGGGCTTTGGCTAGTGACAGACAGTTCTATACATAGCTTAAAACAAAGAAGAGAATTTATTTTCACCTCTCCTTTTCCAGTCATCCAACTTCCATGATTCATTCCAGTGTCAAAACTAGCTGCTGTTTCGGACTTTAATTGATTTCTGTTACTTTCTGCTTAACCACTCCACTCCCTTGCATGTGCATGTGCATTCCAGTCTTTGCCATTCTTTTCTTTTTCTTATTTTTTTAATGGATAGTTTTCCTGCCCCTGTTTTCTCATCTTAGATAATACTGTGTGTAACATACATACACACACACACACACACACACATATATGATTCATGATAAACGAGATTATTTTCTACATTGTTCAGATGAGAAGTAGATTTCTGTTTCATTATTTTCATTTTTTAAAAGTTTTTGCCACAGAGTTTGGCTAACTAATGCTCTCCTATTTGCTGTAGTGTACTAGTCCAGTAGTGTTTGCACGTGAATGTCTATGGATGACAGTTATTGTAGCACTTTGGCAGTGCACTAAAAATTTGCCACTTTGATATGTTTCTGTACTGTGTGTGGGTATACACACATACACACATATATTTTTTTAAGTGGTTGTGTTCATTTAGTGAAAAAAGTAGGCATACTTTTGTAAATCAGAAATGTTCAGAATTTTATTGTCTACTCATTCAACAGTTTTCTCCCTTTGCTTTGAAATATTTGTATTTATAAAGTGCATTTCAAAAATATTGTCATTCATTAAGGTCTCTTAAATAGACCACTATTTTTCATGTCCAGAAGATACGTGTGTCAAGCATCGAAATGAATGCACAAGTAGCAAACATCAAATAAATTATTTAAACACCAAGAGAATTTAATAATGTGATTTTATTTTTTTTAATCCCTTAAACCAACTTTCTCCCACTAAAATCATAAAATATATTTTTTTCTTATTCATCGCTGGAATTTTCAAAGGACAAATGTTACTTTTCTCAAAAATAAAAGCTTTTCTTTGTCCATGGGCTCACAGAGTTTCACTGAACAAATTTGTTCAAATGATTTCTCTTTCAACACCATTTTCTAGAAAAATGGTGACCCACTTTATACTTTCAAGGTAAGAAGTCTAATTTTTGTTGGTGGTGACATAAAGTTGCGATTACTCCTTTTAAATAATGGCACATGTTTTAATTTAATCCTATTTCTTTTCTTTTTCTCTTCAGTCTGGTTTATTAAAAAATCTTGCCAAAAATAAGTCTTGCCAAAAAATTAATAAAATCTTGTCAATTAAAAACACAGCAACTTGATGGCTTAAAAAGAAGTCTGCTTCTAGGGGTTCTGTTGATCATGTTGATTGTAAATTAACATATATATTGGCATTGGCATTTTTACAAATTAGTATAATTAATATAACATAATGCTTGAGTAATGGGAGTAAAACATGGGTAGATTATGCAGTTTATTTGTCTCGGTGACCTACACTCTTCATGTTCTTATCCAGGAAACATATAAGAAGGCAATTTGTCAGCTGGAGTCTCCATTGTATTTATTTCAAATTAACAAATACTTATTAAGCATCATTGTGCAAATACAACATAACATATTGAGGATTCTATGATAAGAATAATATGCAACTCTGACCTTTAAGGAGATCAGTTTTTGTTTTGTTTTGTTTTAAGATTTTATTTATTTGACACAGAGAGAGACAGCGAGAGAGGGAACACAAGCAGGGGGAGTGGGTGAGGCAGAAGCAGGCTTCCTGCCGAGCAAGGAGCCCGATGCGGGGCTCGATCCCAGGACCCTGGGATCATGACCTGAGCCGAAGGCAGACAACTGAGCTTAACAACTGAGCCACCCAGGTGCCCCAAGGAGATCACAGTTGATAGGAGGAGAGAGAAAAACTTTTATTAAAGAATTGGAGAACAGAAATGGGGTTAAGTTTAATTTGGTACCAAAATGACTGAGAGGTAAACACACACACACACACCCCACACCCCCACTTCTCCCCACACACAATAAGAACAATGAGAAATTTATTCTGGGCAGAGGTGAAAACCTGTGAACATGTTTTAATAGAGAAGTCAGATCATGGAAATTATGTCTTAGAAAGATTAATGTAATGGAGATGTACAGTGTGAATTAGGTGGGAGAGACTGGAATAGGAGAATCAATGAAAAAACTTTTGTAGCAATTCAGGTGTAATATGATGAAGCATAAAGCCTGGACTTGAGTGGTGTCAGTGGGAAGTGAAAGGAAGGAACCAAAATTGAAGAAGTTTTCAAATTGAGGAAAGAGTAGTTCTTAGTGCCTCATTAGGGAGATAGATAATATAGATAGATGATAGATAGGTAACATTAGAGAGAGACTGAGAGAAATCAGAAATAACTCAGGTATCCTTGGGGACTGTAATAATCACATTTTTACTAACTGAGGGAAGTAAGGAAGAGTTTTCAGAATTAAGTATGTAAAGATGGTGTTTAGTTAAATGCTAATTGATAAATCATAGTTATCCCTGCATAAGCTATCCATATTGTGGTTTATCCACTTTCTAGACAACAACAGAGGGCCGCTTCCTCTTTCTTGGTTCCTTCAGGCATGCTCAGAACTATCTATATAGTTCTGTTCTTTTTCCTTCCCTTTCAATGACCAGAGTCCTCCTCATCTTGTCTTGAATGATCTAGATCTGCACTAATCAATATGGCAACTACTAGTCATATGTGGCTATTGAGCACTTAAAATGTGGCTACTATGAGAGACTGGGTTTTTATTTTATGTATTTATTTAAAGATTTTTATTTATTTATTTGACAGACAGACACAGCGAGAGAGGGAACACAAGCAGGGGGAGTGGGAGAGGGAGAAGCAGGCTTCCTGCCAAGCAAGGAGCCCGATGCGGGGCTCGATCCCAGGACCTTGGGACCATGACCTAAGCCGAAGGCAGACGCTTAACGACTGAGCCACCCAGGCGCCCCTGAGAGACTGGATTTTTAATTAATTTAAATTTAAAAGCTGCAACAGTTTAAAATAGTTTCCTGTTAAGTATAATCTTATTGTTTTAGTAGGATTAATTTTCACTTTAACCACTGACGATTTTGCATCTGAATTAAGATATCCTGTCAAATACAAACCAGATTTTGAAGGCTTAGTTTAAAAAATTAAAATATTTCATGAGTATGTGTATACTGATTACATATTGAATAATATTTGAATTTTTTCAGCTTTATTGAGGTATAATTGACAAAGTTGTAAGATATTTAAAATGTACGTTGTGGTGATATGTATACGTTGTGAAAGGATTCCCACCATCTACTTAACACATCCATCACCCACATATTTATTTATTTATTTGTAGTGAAAAAATTTTATTTTAAATATATTTGCTCAAAGAAAATGTAATATTAAAATTAATTTTAGAAGTTTATTTTTAATTTTTATTTCTTATTTATTTCTTATTACTCTTTTTTATTATTATGTTCAATTAGCCAACATATAGTACATCATTAGTTTTTGATGTAGTGTTCAATGATTCATTAGTTGCCTATAACACCCAGTGCTCATCACCACACGTGCTCTCCTTAATACCCTTTAGAGGTGGGGAGCAAAGGGCAGAGGGAGAGGGAGAAAATCTTAAGCAGGTTCCATGCCCGATCTTTGACTTGAGATGTGCTAGAAGTGATCCTAGAGATTTTATACTTTCCTTTCTCATTTTATGAATGAGAAAAAAGTATTAAACCTATACTTTTGTATGTGAAGTTTATTTTCTTATTATAAGAATGAAGGCAAAATTGAATTTTCTGGAATAATAGGGACATTATTTTGAAAATAACTATTATATAGTCACACTAGCTGGAAGGAAGGAGATAGTAATTCATTTCATGTAATATTTGAGGCTGAGACCTAAACATGAAGGAATTTAAAAGTTCACCAGTACACTAGGGTGTGTGTGTGTGTGGAAGGGTTGTCCGGATAAATACGCATTTTGATTTCTAGGCAAAAACAGTAGTTTAACACTTTCAGTCTGTTCCAAATTAGCAAAGCTTTCTTTAATGATGAGCAACTTAAGTGTTCAAGATGTAAAACATGGACAAAAATTAACAAAAGCGGGATTTAAATGACATCCTACTTGTAGCATAAATGCAAAAGAATGTCATTTATTTTAAACAAGACTAACCTCCCTCTTCTGTTTATAATATAGAGTGGGGAGATAACTCTAGGGTGAGATTTGGCTCACTGACAGGAGGAAATTGGCCATATGTCTGCTTGGACATTGGCCAGGACAACCCTAGTGGAAATTCCAGTAAATGCAGTAGTAGCAGTTCATCCCAAGCTATTTCAAACTTTAGTTGATGCCACAATGAGTCGTTTCCTGTCCAAAGTGGCTGCATCACTTAGTTAACACGTACTGGAGTCAAACCTTAGTACTTGCTATTTTTAGTAAGATTTAACATGTCACCTTAAATTCACATATGTTGTGGCTTCCTGGAACTAATTATTAATTTTTATGTTATAATTTTGACAATAATTCAGATTCATGCCTTAATGATAATAGTAAAAAAAAATGAATGTCAATATTTAATTATTTGACTCCATTTAAAAAATATTTTGACTAAATCAAATTTTCTTTTATGTGGAGCATATTTTTCCACATTATTTGAGTATGTCTCAATCATTTTGTAAGCTGCAAGCAATAAAAATTAGAACTCTGTTAAAATAAATATTTAGAATTATAGTCTTAGAATATTGGGAACTTTGAAAATGGAGAAAGTTAGGCGGGCTTTCCTCCATTTACAAATCAGTGATAGAGCTCTTGGAAAAATCTGAGTAAGACATTCAGTGAATCTTGTGGCTAAGATGAACTATAGAAAAAAGTCAGTTGATTTTATCATTTTAAATTATCCATTTATATTTATCAAGTTGGCCTCTGAAAATAATCTTACATGCTGTAAGAACATAGAGAATTCTGTTTTTAAAAACGTCATCTAAAATATCAGGTCATTTTTAAATTTTCAAGAAACCTCCATACTATTTTCCAGAGTGGCTGCACCAGTTTGCATTCCTGCCAGCAATATGAGGGTTCCCTTTTCTCTGCATCCACGCCAATACCTGTTGTTCCTTGTGTTCTTAATTTTAGCCATTCTGACTGGTGTGAGGTGATATCTCATTGTTCTTTTGATTTGTTATTTCCATGAAGATGAATGATGTTGAGTATCTTCTGATGTGTATGTTAGCCATTTGTATGTCTTCTTTGGAAACCTGTTGATTCATGTCTTCTGCCCATTTTTTTAACTGGATTCTTTCTCTTAATTTAAATTCAATTAGCCAACATATAGTACATTATTAGTTTCAGATGTAGAGTTCAGTTATTCATCCATTGCATATCAACACCCAGTGCTCATCACATCATGTGCCCTCCTTAATTAAGCCCATCACCCTTACTCCATTCCCCCACCCACCACCCCTCCAGCAACCCTCAGTTTGATTCCTATAGTTAAGAGTCTCTCATGGTTTGTCTCCCTCCCTGATTTCTTCTCATTCAGTTTTCCCTCCCTCTTCCTATGATCCTCTGCACTATTCCTTATATTCCACATATGAGTGAAGCCATATGATAATTGTCTTTCTCTGATTGACTTATTTCACTCAGCATAATACCCACCAGTTCCATCCACGTTGATGTAAATGGTAAGTATTCATCCTTTTTGATGGCTGAGTAATATTCCATTGTGATATACCACATCTTCCTTATCCATTCATCTGTTGATGGACATCTGGGCTCTTTTCACAGTTTGAATATTGTGGATATTGCTGGATTACTTATTTTTTAAGTGTTGATTTTTATAAGTTCTTTATAAATTTTGGATACTAACCCTTTATCAGATACATCATTTGCAAATATATTCTCCCAGTTTGAAGGTTGCCTTTTAGTTTTGTTGATTGTTTCCTTTGCTGTGCAGATTTTTATTTTGATGAAGTCCCAGTAGGGTGTTTTTTTGTTTGTTTGTTTGTTTTTTTGCTTTTGTTTCTCTTGTGTCAGGAGACATAACTAGTAAGAATTTGCTACAGCGGATGTAAAAAAGGTTGCTGCCTGTGTTCTCCTCTAGGATTTTGATGGTTTTCTGTTTCACATTTAGGTCTTTCATCCATCTGGAATTGATTTTCGTGTATGGTGTAAGAAAGTGGTCCAGGTTCATTCCCTTGTGTGTTTCTGTCCAGTTTTCCCAGAACCATTTGTTGAAGAGACTGTATTTTTTCCATTGGATATTTGTTCTTGCTTTGTCAAAGATTAATTGACCATATAGTTACTGGCTCATTTCTGGCTTTTCTATTCTGTTCCCTTGAACTATGTGTCTATTTTTGTGTCAGTAGTATACTGTCTTGATGACTATAGCATTGTAATGTACCTTGAAGTGAGGAATTGTGATAACTCGAGCTTTGCTTTGCTTTTTCAAGATTGCTTGGGCTATCCAGGGTCTTTTGTAATTCCATACAAATTTTAGCATTGTTTGATCTAGCTTGTAATACATGCTGGTGGTATTTTGATAGGGATTACATTAAACGTGTACATTGCTTTGGGTAATATAGTCATTTTAGCAATATTTGTTCTTCCAATCCATGAGCATGGAATGTTTTTCCAATTCTTTGTGTCACCTTCAGTTTCTTTTGTAAGTGTTCTATGGTTTTCAGAGTACAGATCTTTTACCTCTTTGGTTAGGTTTATTCCTAGGTATCTTATGGGTTTTGGTGCAATTGTAAATGGGGTCAATTCCTTGATTTCTTTTTTGCTGCTTCATTATTGGTGTATAGAAATGCAAACAGTTTCTGTACATTGATTTTGTATCAGGCGACTTTACTGAATTCATGTATCAGTTTTATCAAGTTTTTGGTGGAGTCTTTTGGGTTTTCTGTATGGAGTATCATGCCATCACAAGTAGTGAAAGTTTGACTTCTACCTTGTCAGTTTGAATGCTTTTATTTCTTTTTTGTTGCTGTTTTATTTCTTATTGCTAAGACTAGGGCTTCCAGTACTATGTTAAATAACAGTGTTGTGAGTGGATATCCCTGTCTTTTTCCTGACCATAGAGGAAAAACTCTCAGTGTTTCTCCATTGAGAATGATATTAGTTGTGGGGTTTTCATATATGGCCTTTATTATGTTAAGGTATGTTCCCTCTATCCCTACGTTGTTGAGGGTTTTTATAAAGCATGGATGCTAAGGGCATCTGGGTGGCTCAGTCAGTTAAGCATCTGACTCTTGATTTTGGCTCAGGTCATAATCTTGGATTCTTGAGATCGAACCCCGCATTTGGCTCTGCACTCAATGAGGAGCCTGCTTGGGATTCTCTCTCTCCCTTTCTCTGCCCCCACCCCCACTCATGCTCTCTCTCTCTCTCAAATAATAAATAAATAAATTTTAAAAAAAATGGATGCTGTATTTTGTCAAATACTTTTTCTGCATCAACTGAGAGAATCATATGGTTCTTATTTTTTCTTTTATTAATGTGGTGTATCACTTCATTGATTTGTGAACATTGAACTACCCTTGCAGCCCAGAAATAAATCCCACTTGATCATGGTGAATGTTTCCTTAAATGTACTGTTGGATTTGATTTGCTAGTATTTTGTTGAGAATTTTTGCATCCGTGTTCATCAGGGATATTGACCTGTAATTCTCCTTTTTATAAAGGTCTTTGGTTGGTTTGGGGATCGATGTAATGCTGGCCTCAGAAAATGAATTTGGAAGTTTTCCTTCCTTTTCTATTTATTGGAACAGTTTGAGAAGAACAGGTATTAACTCTTCTTTAAATGTTTGGTAGAGGGGCACCTGGGTGGCTCAGTTGTTAAGTGTCTGCCTTCACTCAGGTTATGATTCCAGGGTCCTGAGATCGAGTCCTGAATCAGACTCCCTGCTCTGCGGGAGACCTGCTTCTCCCTCTCCTACTCCCCTGCTTGTGTTCCCTCTCTCGCTGTGTCTATCTCTGTCAAATAAATAAAGTCTTAAAAATAAATAAATAAAATCTTAAAAATAAAAAATAAATAAATGTTTGGTAGAATTCCCCTGGGAAGCCATCTGGGCCTGAACTTTTATGTTGTCGTTGGGAGATTTTTGATTACTGATTCAGTATCTTTGCTGATTATCAGTCTGTTCAAGTTTTCTATTTCTTCCTGTTTCAGTTTTGGTACTTTTTATGTATCTAGGAATTTATCCATTTCTTCCAGATTGTTCAGTTTGTTGGCATATAATATTCTCATATAATAGTTTGTATTTTTGTGGTGTTGGTTGTTATTGCTACTCTCTCATTTGTGCTTTTATTTCTTTGGTTTCCGTCTCTTTTCTCTTTGATGAGTCTGGCTATGGATTTATAAATTTTATTAATGTTTTCAAAGAACCAGCTCCTGCTTTCATTGACCTGTTCTAATTTTTTCCCTTTATTTTTGATTTTCTTTTGTTTTTAGTTTCTATATCATTTATGTCTACTGTAGTCTTTAGTAATTCCCTTCTTCTGCTGGTTTTAGGCTTCATTTGTTGTTCTTTTTCTAGCTCCTTTAGGTGTAAACTTAAGTTGTTTGAGATTTTTCTTCCTCCTTGAGGTAGGCCTGTATTGCTATATACTTCCCTTTTATGAACAGTTTTGCTGCATCACTAAGGTTTTGGACAGTGATGTTTTCAGTTTCATTTGATTTCATGTATTTTTTTTTAATTTCTTCTTTGATTTCCTTCTTGACCCATTCATTGTTTAGTAGCATGTTTTTTTTAATTTAAATTCAATTAGCCTGGGGCGCCTGGGTGGCTCAGTCGGTTAAGCGTCTGCCTTCGGCTCAGGTCATGATCCCAGGGTCCTGGGATCGAGCCCCGCATCCAGCTCTCTGCTCCGCAGGAAGCCTGCTTCTCCCTCTCCTACTCCCCCTGCTTGTGTTCCCTCTCTCGCTGTGTCTCTCTCTGTCAAATAAATAAATAAAATCTTTAAAAAAAGGGCGCCTGGGTGGCTCAGTTGGTTGAGCGACTGCCTTCAGCTCAGGTCATGATCCTGGAGTCCCTCGATCGAGTCCGGCATCGGGCTCCGTGCTCGGCAGGGAGTCTGCCTCGCCCTCTGACCCTCCCCCCTCTCATGTGCTCTCTCTCTCTCATTCTCTCTCTCTCAAATAAATAAAATCTTAAAAAAATAAATTCAATTAGCCAACATATAAAATACATCATTAATATTTGATGTAATGTTCAATGATTCATTAGTTGCATATAACACCTAGTGCTCATCGCATCATGTGCCCTCCTTGATGTCCATCACCTAGTCACCCCATCCCCCCACCTAATTCCCTTTCCACAACCCTCAGTTTATTTCCCAGAGTCAAGAGTCCCATATGGTTTATCTCCCTGCCTGATTTCCTCCTGTTCAGTTTTCCCTCCCTGTCCCTATGATCTTCTATGTTATTCCTTTTATTCCACATATGACTGAAACCATATGATAATTGTGTTTCTCTGATTGACATATTTCAATTAGCATAATACCCTCCAGTTCCATCCATGTTGATGAAAATGGTAGATATTCATCCTTTCTGATGGCTGAGTAATATTCCATTGTATATATGAACCACATCTTCTTTATCCATTCATCTGTTGAAGGACATCTCAGTTCCTTCCAATTTGGGTATTGTGGACATTGCTGCTATGAACTTTGGAGTGAAGGTGCCCCTTCTTTTCATTACATCTATATCTTTGAGGGTAAATACCCAGTAGTGCAGTTGCTGGGTCATAGGGACTCTATTTTTAACATTTAAGGAGCCTCCATACTGTTTTCCAGAGTGGCTCTACCAGCTTGCATTCCCACCAACAGTGTTGGATGGTTCCCCTTTCTCCACATCCTCACCAAATTTTGTTGTTCATATCTTATTAATTTTGGCCATTCTAACTGGTATAAGGTGTTATCTCATTATGGTTTTGATTTGTATTTCCCTCATGGCAAGTGATGTGGAGCACTTTATCATTTGTCTGTTGACCATTTTATATCTTCTTTGGAGAAGTGTCTGTTCATATCTTCTGCCCATTTCCTGACTTGATTATTTGTCTTTTGGTTGTTGAGTTTGAGAAGTTCTTTATGGATAGTGGATACCAGCCCTTTATATATTATGTCATTTGCAAATATCTTCTCCCATTCCAGAGGTTGCCTTTTAATTTTGTTGGCTGTATCCTTTGCCCTGCAGAAGCTTTTAATCTTGATGAAGGCCCAAGTGTTCATTTTTGCTTTTGTTTCCCTTGCCTTTAGAGATGTGTCTTGCAAGAAGTTGCTGTGGATGAGGTCAAAGAGGTTACTGTCTGTGTTCTCCTCTAGGATTTTGATGGATTCCTGTCTCATATTGAGTTCTTTCATCCATTTTGAGTTTATCTTTGTGTATGGTGTAAGAGAATGGTCCAGTTTCATTCTTCTGCATGTGGCTGTCCAATTTTCCCAGCAGCATTTATTGAAGAGACTCTCTTTTTTCCATTGGATATTCTTTCCTGATTTGTGTAATATTAGTTGACCGTAGAGGTGAGAGTCCATTTCTGGGCTCTCTGTTCTGGTCCATTATCTATGTGTCTGTTTTTGTGCCAGTACTATGCTCTCTTGATGACCACAGCTTTGTAATATACCTTGGAGTCAGGCACTGTGAAACTCCCAGCTTTAGTTTTCTTTTTGAATATTCATCTGGCAATTCGGGGTCTTTTCTCTTTCCATACAAATTTTAGGATTGTTTGTTCCAGCTCTGAAAAATGTTGATGGTATTTTGATAGGGATTGCATTGAATATGTAGATTGCTCTAGGCAGCATAGACATTTTCACAATGTTTATTCTTCCAGTCCATGAACATGGAACGTTTTTCCATCACTTGTGTCTTCCTCAATTACTTTCATAAGTGTTCTGTAGTTTCTAGAGTACAGAACCTTTACCTCTTTGGTTAGGTTTATTCCTAGGTACCTTATGGTTTTTGGTGCAATTGTAAATGGGATGGATTCCTTAATTTCTCTTTATTCTGTCTCGTTGTTGGTGTATAGAAATGCAACTGATTTCTGTGCATTGATTTTGTATCCTGCCACACTGTTGAATTTCTGTACGAGTTCTAGCGATTTTGGGGTGGAGTCTTTTGCATCTGTGAAGAGTTTGACTTCTTGTTTGCCAGTTTGAATGCCTTTTATTTCTTTTTGTTGTCTGATTGCTGAGACTAGGACTTCTAGTACTATGTTGAACAGTAGTGGTGAGAGTTGGCATTCCTGTCATGTTCCTGACCTTAAGGGAAAAGCTTTCAGTTTTTACCCCATTGAGAATGATATTTGCGGTGAGCTTTTCATAGGTGGCTTTTTATGATATTGAGGTATGTTCCCTCTATCCCTATACTTGCAGGTGTTTGAATCAAGAAAGTATGTTGTATTTTGTAAAATGCTTTTTCTGCATCAATTGAGAGAATCATGTGGTTCTTCTCTTTACTTTTATTAATGTAATCTATCACGTTGATTGATTTTGAATGTTGAACCTCCCTTGCATCCCAGGAATAAATTGCACGTGGTCGTGGTGAATAATCATTTTAATGTTATTGGATCCTATTGGCTAGTATCTTGGTGAGTATTTTGGCATCCATGTTGATCAGGGATATTGGTCGGTAATTCTCCTTTTCGGTGGGGTTTTTGTCTGGTTTGGGGATCAAGGTAATGCTGGCCTCATAGAAAGAGTTTGGAAGTTTTCCTTCCATTTCTATTTTTTGAAACAGCTTCAGGAGAATGGGTATTAGTTCTTCCTTAAATGTTTGGTAGAATTCCCCCTGGGAAGCCAACTAGCCCTGGACTCTTGTTTTTTGGGAGGTTTTTTATTAGTGCTTCAATTTCCTTGCTGGTTATTGGTCTGTTCAGATTGTCTATTTCTTCCTGTTTCAGTGTTGGCACTTTATAAGTATCAGGAATGCATCCATTTCTTCCAGATTCCTTAATTTGTTGGCATATTGTTGCACATAATATGTTCTAACAGTTGTCTGTATTTCCTTGGTATTGGTCATCATCTCTCCCCCTTTCATTCATGATTTTATTAATTTGGGTCCTTTCTCTTTTCTTTTGGATAAGTCTGGCAAGAGGTTCATTGATTTTAATTCTTTCAAAGAACCAGCTTCTTGTTCATTGATCTGTTTAATGTTCTTCTGGTTTTTATTTCATTGATTTGTGCTCTAATCTTTATTATTTCTCTTCTCCTTCTTGGTTTAGGCTTTATTTGCTGTTCTTTCTCCAGCTCCTTTAGGTAGAAGTTAGCTTGTGCATTTGGAATTTTTCTAATTTTTTGAGAGAGGCTTGTATTGCTATGTACTTCCCTCTTAAGACACCTTTACTGTATCTCAGAGGTTTTGAATCGATGTGTTTTCATTCTCATTAGTTTCCATGAATTTTTAAGTTCTTCTTAATTTCTTGGTTGACCCATTCATTCTTTAGCAGGATGCTCTTTAACCTCCAAGTGTTTGAGTTCCTTCCAAATTTCTTGTGATTGAGTTCCAGTTTCAAAGCATTGTGGTCTTAAAATATGCAGGGAATAATCTCAGTCTTTTGGTATCTGTTAAGACCTGATTTGTGCCCCAGTATGTGATATTTTCTGGAGAATGTTCCGTGTGCACTCGAGAAGAGTGAGTAGTCTGTTGTTTTAGGATGGAATGTTCTTTTTTTTTTCTTTTAAAGATTGTATTTATTTATTTATTTATTTATTTATTTATTTTTCTTGTTTTTTTATTAACATATAATGTATTATTTGTTTCAGGTGTACAGGTCTGTGATTTATCAGTCTTACGCAATACACAGCACTCACCTTAACACATACCCTCCCCAATGCCCATCACCCAACCACCCCATCTCTCCCACCCTCCTCCACTCCAGCAACCTTCAGTTTGTTTCCTGAGATTGAGTCTTTTATGGTTTATCTCCCTCTCTTGTTTCCTCTTGTTTCATTTTTTCCTCTCTTCCCCTATGATCCTCTGCCTTGTTTCTCAAATTCCACATATCAGTGAGATCATATGATAATTGTCTTTCTCTGATTGGCTTATTTCACTTAGCATAATACCCTGTATTTCCATCCACATCATTGCAAATGGCAAGATTTCAATTTTTTGCTAGCTGCATAATTTTCCATTGTATATATATATATATATACCACATCTTCTTTATCCATTCATCTGTCGATGAACATCTAGGCTCTTTCCATAGTTTGGCTATTGTGGACATTGCTGCTATAAACTTTGGGGTGCATGTGCCCCTTTGGATTACTACATTTGTATCTTTGGGGTAAATACCCAGTAGAGCAATGGCTGGGTCGTAGGGTAGCTCTATTTTCACCTTTTTGAGGAACCTCCATACTGTTTTCCAGAGTGGCTGCACCAGCTTGCATCCCCACCAACAGTGTAGGATGGTTCCCTTTTCTCTGCATCCTTGCCAACATCTGTCGTTTCCTGACTTGTTAATTTTAGCCATCCTGACTGATGTGAGATGGTACCTCATTGTGGTTTTGATTTGTATTTCCCTGATGCCGAGTGATGTTGAGCACTTTTTCATGTGTCTGTTGGCCATTTGGATTTCTTCTTTGCAGAAATGTCTGTTCATGTCTTCTGCCCATTTCCTGATTGGATTATTTGTTCCTTGGGTGTTGAGTTTGATAGGTTATTTATAGATTTTGGGTACTAGCCCTTTATCTGATCTGTCATTTGCAAATATCTTCTCCCATTCTGTTGGTTGTCTTTTTTTCTTTTTACATTTTTTTAAAAAGATTTTATTTATTTATTTGACAGAGAGAGACACCATGAGAGAGGGAACACAGCAGGGGGAGTGGGAGAGGGAGAAGCAGGCTTCCCACTGAGCAGGGAGCCCAATGCAGTGCTCAATCTCAGGACCCTGGGATCATGACCTGAGCCGAAGGCAGACGCTTAATGACTGAGCCACCCAGGCCCCTGTTGGTTGTCTTTTGGTTTTGTTGACTGTTTCCTTTGCTGTGCAAAAGCTTTTTATCTTGATGAAGTCCCAGTAGTTCAAGCTCTATTACAAAGTTGTAATCATCAAGACAGCATGGTACTGGCACAAAAAAGGACACATAGATCAATGGAAAAGAATAGAGATCCCAGAAATAGACCCTCAACTCTATGGTCAACTAATCTTTGACAAAGCAGGAAAGAATATCTTGTGGAAAAAAGACAATCTATTCAATAAATGGTGCTGGAAACATTGGACAGCCACATGCAGAAGAATGAAACTGGACCATTTCTTTACACCATACACAAAAATAGACTCAAAATGGATGAAAGACCTAAATGTGAGACAGGGATCCATCAAAATCCTTGAGGAGAACACATGCAGCAACCTCTTCAACCTCAGTCGCAGCAACTTCCTCCTAGACACATCGCCAAAGACAAGGGAAGCAATGGCAAAAATTGTGGTTGTCTTCTAGTTTCATTGTGTTGTGGTCAGAAAATATGCATGGTAAGATCTCCATCTTGTTGTACTTGTTGTGGCCTAATTTGTGACCTAGTATGTGATCTATTCTGGAGAATGTCCCCTGTGCACTTGACAAGAATGTATATTCTGCTGCTTTAAGATGAAATGTTCTGAATATATCTGTTAAGTCCATCTGGTCCAGTGTATCATTCAAAGCCAGTGCTTCCTTATTGGTTTTTTGCTTAGATGATCTGCCTGTTGATGTAAGTGGGGTGTTAAAATCGTCTACTATTATTGTATTATTATCAATGAGTTCCTTTATATTTGTTATTAATTGTTTTCTATATTTTGGTGCTCCCAACTTGGGGTCATAAGTACTTATAATTGTTAGATTTTCTTGCTGAGTTGTCCCCTTTATTATGATACAGTGACCTTCTTCTTGTCTTATTATAGTCTTTGGTTTAAAATCTAGAGTGTCTTGGGCGCCTGGGTGGCTCAGTCGTTAAGTGTCTGCCTTCGGCTCAGGTCATGATCCCAGGATCCTGGGGTCGAGTCCCACATCGGGCTCCCTGCTCGGCGGGAAGCCTGCTTCTCCCTCCCCCACTCGCCCTGCTTATGTTCCCTCTCTCACTGTGTCTCTGTCAAATAAATAAATAAAATCTTAAAAAAAATAAAATCTAGAGTGTCTTATATATGTATTGCTACTTGGGCTTTCTATTGATGTACATTTGCATGTTATATGTTTCTCTATCCCCTCACTTTCAATCTGCAGGTGTCCTTAGGGTAAAATGAGTCTCTTGTAGGCAACCTACAGATTGTCTTTTTTTTTTTAATCCATTCTGACACCCTATTTCTTTTGATTGGAGCATTTAGTCCATTTATATTCAGAGTAATTATTGATATGTATTTTGTGCCATTTTATTGCTTGTTTTGTCATTGTTATCTAGATATTTTCTCTGTTCCTTTCTAGTCTTTGTTGCTTTTGGTCTTTCTTTCCTATTCAGAGAGTTCCCTTTAATATTTCTTGGAGTGCTGGTTTAGTGGTCATGAACTCCTTTAGGTTTTGTTTGCCTGGGAATCTCTCTTTCTCTCTGAATGATAGCCTTGCTGGATAGAGTATTCTTCACTGCAGAGTTTTCCCATTCAGCACATTGAATATATCATGTCACTTTCTTCTGGTTTGCCAAGTTTCTGTGGAGAGATCTGCAGCTCGAGTTATTCGTCTTCCCTTGTAAGTTAGGGACTTCTTAGACTTGGTGTTTTTAGAATTGTTTTTCTTTATCACTATATTTTGTAAATTTTCATTATAATACGTCTTCTTGTTGGCCTGCTTTTGTTGACTTTAATGGAGGTCTCTGTGACTCCTGAATTTGGATGTCTTTTTCCTTCTTAAGATTAGGGAATTTTTCAGCTATTATTTCCTCAAATATACCTTCTGCCCCCCTTTCCCTCTCTTCTTCTTCTGGGATTCCAATGATACAAATGTTATTATGTATGATGGAGTCACTGAGTTCCCAAAGTCTATTCTTGTGGTCCATAATTGTTCTTTCTTTTATTCAGCCTCATTATTTTCCATTATTCTGTCTTCTGTATCACTTCTTTGTTCCTCTGATTCTTCCATCCTGTGGTCAATACATCTAGTCTCTTTCAAATCTCAGTTATTGCATTTTTTTCATTTCTGAATTTTTTAAGCTCTTTTTTCTGTATGGTAAGGGCCTCCCTGATGTCTTCCATTCTTTTCTCAAACCTAGCAAGTATTCTTATGATTCTTGCTTTAAAATCTCTATCGGGCATGTTAGTTATATCTCTTTTGTTTAGATCTCTGGCCGTGACTTTTTCTTGTTCTTTCTTCTGGGATGAATTCCTCTATCTTGGCCTTTTGTGTAAGTCTCTGTCTTCTTCTGTGTTTTAGGAAAGTCTGTTGTTTCCTGCTCCTGAGAGTCATAGCTTATTTTTTTTTTCAAACATATTTATTTATTTGAGCGAGGGAGAGAGAGCACATGAGGCTTGGGGGATGGGCAGAGGGAGAAGGAGAGAAACTCAAGCAGACCCTGTGCTGAGCACAGAGCCCAATGTGGGGCTCAATCTCATGGCCCTGAGATCATGACCTGAGCCAAAATCAAGAGTCAGACACTTAGGGTGCCTGGGTGGCTCAGTCGTTAAGTGTCTGCCTTCGGCTCAGGTCACAGTCCCAGGGTCCTGAGATCAAGCCCCGCATCGGGTTCCCTGCTCCGCAGGAAGCTTGCTTCTCTGTCTGCCACTCCTCCTGCTTGCATTCCCTCTCTCTCTCTGTCAAATAAATGAATAAAATCTTAAAAAAAAGAGAGAGAGACACTTAACTAACTGAGCCACCCAGGCACCCCAAGAGTCATGGCTTTATGAAGAAGAGGTCATAAATTGTCCAGGGCCTGGTGCTTCAGGGATTGTCTCTGCTGTGTGCTGCATGGACTTTGCTGCTATGTTTTGGCTGCTGTATCCTTCAGGCCAGTCATCTGCAGATTCTCTCCTTGCCCGCAGTGGGCAGTGTTTGGAACTTGGCCAGAGTGTGGTGAGTTTTTTCTAGGTGTGCTGTGATCTGCTTATTAAATGAAGCCTGATGCTACTTCCACTAGAACTGAAGTCTTGCAGAACTCTCTGTTCCTGAGACATAGTGTGTAAAAGGGTTTCTGCTGGTCTTCTGGGGAAGGGTGTGCTGCACTGAGACTTTGGCACACTTGCTTGAGGAAAGCAGTACCAGAAGAGTGCAGGGGGTCAGGACTTGGTGTCAGTAGGTTAGGGACCCAGTGTAGGTGCTGTGTTATTCACTGAGGCTGGTTTATGCTGAGGGGAGGAAAATGATACCAGCATGCTCCTTCTTCCCTGGAGAGGGGTCTCTGTTCATGCTGCTCTCAGGGAAGCCCTCCCAGAAGAGTGAATAATTTCCACTCATGTGTCCCAGGCATTTTTCAGGACACTGTTTTCAAGCTGTGTATCTCTGGGTTCCTTGCCTGCCTGGAGCAGTGCACTGCACTTTGTGCTCTATCCCAGCCAAGCCTGCTGACTTTTAAAACTCCAAACATTAGGTATGTACTGTGGTGGCTGACTGTGCTTGGTTAGTGTCTTGCTGCAGTGGGATGGATGCAGGTTTGACCTAGAAGGGCAGTTGCACCAAGAATGCAGGGGCATGGGAATTGGAGCAAGTAGGCTAAACAACCAATGTTTAAGTGAGAAACACTGAGCAGGTTTGTCTGTGCCTATGCTGAAGGGTGGGGAAGGGAAATGGTGCCCACAGGCTCTTTTGTCCCCAGTCATCTCTGTGAAGGCCACTTTTCACAGATGCACTCCAAGAAGAAGGAACAGTCTTTCCCCTGTGCACCTTAGGTGCTCTGGGGTTGTTTGTCTGCCTTCTCTCCAGGATTAGGGCAGCACCCTCAGAGCTCTATCCCAGCCAAGCCCTCTGACCTTTAAAATTCCAGTCTTCAGGGGCACCTGGGTGGCTCCATCAGTTGAGTGTCTGATTCTTGGTTTTGGCTCAGATCATAATCACAGGGCGGTGGGATAGAGCCCCAGGTGGGCTCCATGCTCAGTGTGCAGTCCGCTTGTCCCTCTCCCTCTGCTCCTCCCCCGCTCTCTCTCTCTCTCACTCTCTCTTTCTTAAATAAATAAATAAAATCTAAAAAAAAAAAAATCCAGTCTTCAAGCCCTCCTGATTACAAAAAAAAAAAAAAAAAACCAAAAAAAAAGAACCTCAAGAAAATCACCCCCTCTTGTTATCCCAGCCAATAGCTTTGGGCGAATGTTCTCCTAGTGTGTTTCCCTGTGTGCTCTTCTGTCTCTCACCTTTCTCCATGACCAGGGCTCCCTCCCCTCTGCAGCACTCACAATCCGTTTCTCCCCCAAACCAAGTCTCTTCCTACCTTCCTCGATGTGGCCTCTTCTCTCCCTCTAGTTGTGCAGTTTGTTCTGTCAGTCCCCACATAGATTTCTTGGGTATTCAGAATGATTTGGTATTTATCTACTTGTATTCAAGGGACAAGACAAGCCTAGGGTCCTCCTTCTACACCACCATCTTAGCTCCTCTCAAAGGGAAAACTTGATACAAGTGAGTAGCACTCTCTGTCTTCACTGGGCCTGGAAATCCCTTCCCCCACCTAGAGATACACCTGGACAGGGGGATCCAACACAACAAACACCCACCTAGGGAGCATCTCTGCACTGGCTAGAGGAGATGTTGCTCCATTCAGGAATCACTTAATAAAGCCAATTAGATCTTCCAAAGGAAAAAAAAAATCCACTTGGGAAGAGTTCTTTGCTTCCATGGGCCCAAGAACCACCTTCCTACCTAGATAGACCAGGGGGCCTTACTGTAACAGTAAGGAGAATCCTTCCACAACAAGCAGTTTACCCAGGAAGTGCTCTCTTTGCCCCCACCAAACCAAGGCTTCCTTCCCCCATACAGAGACATCTGGCGTCATTGCACCAGCAGTGGTCTTCATTAAATAAGCAGCTAGGCAGAGCCTACAGGTAATCCCTATCTCATAAACCTGAGACTCCCTTTCATAAACTTACAGGAAAAGAGGCAACCCAGGCTGAGGAAGTTCATTCTATTCTCTTAGGAAGTGCAAGCAGGGATTAGTGGGAAACATGATGGCACCAGATATACTAAGCAGAAAGAATAGCATGCCAAAAGCTCTTATTAATTTGTATTCAAAAGTCACTCTACAAAGCATGCCAGAATCTGCATGGTAAACCTAAACAGAGTAATTGTCTTCTAAAACAAAGGATTTAAATAAACTCAGAATCTTCCAACACCCAAATATCCAGAATAAAAATGAAAATCACCTGTCATACCAAAACCTAAATGACAGAAACAATGAGATTAATCAGATATTGGAATTATCTGACAAAAATTTTAAAGAAGCAATCATAGGGGAGCCTGGGTGGCTCAGTCAGTTAAGCATCCAACTCTTGATTTCAGCTCAGTCATGATCTCAGGATTGTGGGATTGAGCCCTGCATCGGGCTCTGTGCTGGGTGTGGATCCTGCTTAAGCTTCTTGCTCTCCCTTTCTCTCTCTAAAAAAAAAAAAAGCAATTATAAAAATGCCTCAATGAGCAATTATTAATCTTCATGAAACAAATAAAAAATGGAAATCTCAGCAAAGACATAGAAGTTGTTTAAAAAGAACCAAATGTAAATTATATAACTGAAAAATACAGTAACAAAAATCTCACAGCACAGGCTCAATGGTACAGTGCAGATAACAGGATAGATAAATAAACTTGAGAACAGATCAATAGAATTTAACCACCCAAACAATAGTGTGAAAATAATTGAAAATAAATGAAGATAGTTCAAGGCTCTGCCCAACAATAACAAAACGTCCTGTGTTAATAATCAGAATCCCAGAAGAAGAGAAAATGAGAGGGGTTGAATGCATATTTGAAGAAATAACAACTGAAAATGTCCCAAATTTTGCAAAAGCAACACTTTCAAAAATAGTTTTTGAATGTAGGAAATGATACAGAGATTTCCCATATACTTTCACTCAGTTACCCCAGTGGCAAAGTATTACAAAAAAATAGGCCTATATTTCAACTGAAAAATTGACATTGATACAATCCACTAATATTATTTAGATTTCCCTGGTTTACATGAATTTATTGGTGTGTTTATGTGAACTTAGTTCTATGCAATTTTGTAACATATGTAGGTCCATATATCACCCAGTACAGTGAAGATACAGAACAGTTTCATCATCACAAGTATTCACCTCCCCCAGATCCTTAAACCCTAGAAATTACTAATATCTTCTCCATTTCTCTAATTTTCTTTTTTTAAGAATGTTTTATAAGTTAAACCATACAGTATACAAACTTTGGGTGTTGGCTTTTTTCACTCAGCATAATTTCCTAGAAATTGATCCAAGTTGTGGCATGTACCAACATTTCATTCCTTGTTATTGATGAGTACTATTCCATGGCATGGATGCTCCACAGTTTTTAACCATTTACCCATTGAAAGATGTATGTGTCATTTCTAGTTTTTGGCCAGTATGAATAAAGCTGCTATACACATTTGATTACAAGTTTTTGTATATACATAAGTTTTCATTTCTCTGGGATATATGCTCAAGAATGCAATTGCTGGATTATGTGGTAATTACATGCTTAGTTTTATAAGAAACTGCCGAAATGTTTTCCAGATTGGCTGTACATTTTACATCTTTAACAGCAATGAATGACTTATCAGGTTTTCTACATCCCTGTCAGTGTTTGGTGTTGCAACTTTTTATTTTAGCCATTCTGATGGGTGTGTAATAATATTCCATTTTAATTTTAAATTGTATTTCACTAATTAATGATGATAATAAATATTGTTCAAGTGTTTATTTGCCATCTGTATGTCCTCTCTGAACTGTTTCTTAATATATCTTGTTTATTTTCTAGTTATTTTTGTGGGGGTTTTTTGTTGAATTTTGAATTGTTTCTATATTTTGTATACACCTTGGATAATTAGTCTTTAACACATATGTGGTTTGTTGCCTAAACAGTAATCTGTATGATGTTTGTCTTTTCACCTTCTTTATGGTGTCTTCCAGATAGCAAAAGCTTTTGATTCTGATAAAGTATAATTTATCAATTTTCCCATTTATATATGTTGCTTTTGGTGTCAAGTCAAAGAACTCATCACCTAATCATAGATTCTGAATAGTTTCACTTAATCTTTCTTCCTTAAGTGGTTTATATTTCCAGTTTAGGTCAAGGTTCACAGTTTGTTGAAAGGGCTATCTTCCTCTGCTGAACCACTTTTGCACTTTCTTCAGAAATTAAGGAGAGAGGAAGATGGTGGTGGAGTAGGAAGACACTAGGCTTGTTTCATCCCACCAATACAACTAGATAACTATCAAATCATCCTAAACACACAGGAATTGACCTGAAGACTGACACAACAAACCCCACAACTAAAGGGAGAGAAGATGTGACATTGGAGAAGTTAAGAAGTGTGGATAGGAGGTTTGGGGTAGAAACAGATCATAGATGCTACTGAAGGGAGGGAGCTGTGGTTGAGGAGAAGGGTGAGAGAGAGGAGCACACAGGGGAATGCGTAAAGAGGTTTCTCCAAAAGCTATTGGCTTCAAAAACAAGAAGGGCTGAATTTTGTGAGTTGTTGCAACCAGTTGGGCTTAAATCCTGAATTTTTACAGGTCAGTAGGCTTGGCTAGGATGGAGCCTTGAGCACACTGCCCAGTACCTGGAGAGAAGGCAGGTGAACAACCCAGGGACAGATAGCATGGAAACAGCTATTTGAAGAATGCCTGGAGCACACAGAGGTGAGATTATTCACTCTTCTAGGATCATGTCACTGAGCAGCAGCATTCAGGGAGATGCCTTTCTGGGAACAAAGAAGGTGGCTGGTGCCATATACCACCCCTCCTGCCGCATGAAAACAGAGACACCTGAGAAAGTATAAGAGCACAGATACTGGCTGTCTAACATGTTTACACCAAGGCACAGCCCCCTGTGCTCTGGCAGGACTTCCCTTCTCACTTAAGCTTGCCTCAGTCACAGCATGGAGAGCCCGTTCCCCAGAAGACCAGTATTCACCTTCTGGTAGAAGTGATGTCAGATTTCATGTCAAAAGGAGGCCAAAGCACACTTAGTTAAAACTCATGGCATTCAGGCCTGGAAACACAAACTACCCACAGCAAGCAAGGAAAGCATCTGCATGAAGAAGCCTGAAGGATAGACAGAAAAAACAAAACAAAACAAAACAAAAAAAACAAAAAAAAAACCCACAACAGCATAGCACATACACCACACACTGGAGATAATCCCTAAATCACCAGGCTTGGGATACTACATGACCTCTTCTTCATAAGGCCATTACTTTCAGGAGCAAGAGACATAACGCTTTTCTAACACATAGAAGGAGGCAGAAACTCGGACAAAATGACAAGATGGAGTAATTTATGACAAATGAAAGAACAAGATGAGGCCATGGCCAAAGATCTAAGTGAAACAGATATAAGTAACATGCCTAATGGAGAATGTAAAGCAAAAATCGTAAGGATACTCAATGGGCTTGAGGAAAGAATAGAAGACATCAGGGAGACCCTTACCACAGAGATAAGAGAGTTAAAAATAAATTGATAAGAGATGACGAGTGAAATAAATTATGCTGGAAACAGGCTTGATACAATGAAGAGTAGGCTGGAAGAAACAGAAGAACAAATTAGTGACATAAAAGAGAAAGTAATGGAAAATAATAAAGCTGAACAAAGGAGAGAAAGAAGAATTATGGAACATGAGAATGGACTTAGGAAAATCAGTGACTCCATGAAACGTAATAACATTCGTATCATAGGAGTCCAAGAAGAAGAAGAAAGAGAAAAGGGGACAGAAAATTTATTTGAGGAAATAATAGCTTGTAAACTTCCCTAATCTGGAAAAGGAAACAGACATCCAAATCCAGGAGACACAGAGAACTCCCATCAAAATCAACAAAAGCAGGCCAACACCAAGACATATAGTCATTAAATTTGCAGAATACTGCTATAAAGAAAAATCTTAAAGGTAGCAGGACAAAGGAGTCCTTAACTTACAAAGGAAGACCAATAAGGTTAGTTGCAGTTTTCTCAATAGAAACTTGGCAAGCCAGAAGGGAGTTGCCTGATATATTCACAGTGCTGAATGGTAAAAATCTGCAGCCAAGAATACTTTACTAGCAAGGCTATCTATCAGAATAGAAGGAGAAATAAATAGTTTCCCAGACAAACAAAAACTAAAGGAGTTTTTGACCACTAAACCAGCCCTGCAAGGAATATGAAAGGGGACTCTTTGAGTGGGAAAGAAAGACCAAAAGCAACAAAGGCTAGAAAGTAACACAGAAAATCTCTAGAAACACTGACTTTACAGGTAATACAATGGCACTTATTTCATATATCTCAATAATCACTCTGTATGTAAATGGACCAAATGATGCAATCAAAAGACATAGGGTGTCAGAATGGATAAAAAAAAAAAAAAAACGAGACTCATATATTGCCTACAAGAGACTCATTTTAGACGTAAAGTCACCTGCAGATTGATACTGAAGGGATGAAAGAATATTTATCATGCAAATGGACATCAAAAGAAAGCTGGAGTAACAATACTTATATCAGAAAAAAATAGATTTTAAAACAAAGACTGTAACAAGAGATGAAGAAGAGCACTATATCATAATAAAGGGGTCTATCCAACAAGAAGATCTAGCAATTGTCAATATTTATGCCCCCAACTTGGGAGCACCTATACATAAATCAATTAATAACAAACATAAAGCAACTCATAGATAATAATACAATAATAGTAAGGAAGTTAAAACCCCAGTTACAGCAATGGACAGATCATCTAAGTAGAAAATCAACAAGGAAACAATGGCTTTCAATGATTCACTGGACCAGAAGGACTTCAGATATATTTGGAACATTTCACCCCAAATCAGGAGAATACACATTCTTCTTGAGTGCACATGGAACATTCTCCAGAATAGATCACATACTGGGACACAAATCATGCTTCAACAAATACAAAAAGATTGAGATCAGATGATGCATATTTTCAGACCACAATGCTATGAAACTTGAATTCAGTCTCAAGAAAAAATTTGGAAAGACCACAAATAAATGGAGGTTAAAGAACATCCTACTAAAAAATTAATGGGTTAACCAGGAAATCAAGGAAGAATTTTAAAAATACATGGAAACAAATGAAAATGAAAACATGGCAGTCTAAAACCTTTGGGATGCAGCAAAAATGGTCCTAAGAGGGAAGCATATAGCAATACAGGCTTACCTCAAGAAGGAAGAAAAGTCTCAAATGCACAACCTAACCTTACACCTACCTCCTTGGCATAGGCCATAGCAGCTTCTTACTTGATATGTCTCTTGAGGCAAGCAAAACACAAACAAAAATAAACCATTGGGACTTCATCAAAGTAAAAAGGGTCTGCACAATGAAGGAAATATCAAGAAAACTAAAAGGCAACAGATGGAATGGGAGAAGATATTTGCAAATGATATATCCAAAATATATAAAGAACTTATAAAACTCAACACCTGCCAAAATGAGTAATCCAATTGCAAATGTGCAGAAGACATGAATTTTCCAAAGATAACATACAGATAGCCAGTAGACACATGCAAAGATGCTCAACATCACTGATAATCAGGGAAACCTACAATGAGCTATCATCTCACATCTTACAGAATGGCTAAAATCTACAACACAGGAAACAATGAGGCTAGGACATGGAGAAACAGGAACCCTCCTGCACTGTTCCTGGGAACACCAACTGGCGCAGCCACTCTGGAAAACAGTATGGAGGTTCCTCAACAAGTTAAAAATAGAACTACCCTATGATCCAGCAATTGCACTACTATGTATTTATCCAAAGAATACAAAAATACTAGTTTTAAGGAATACATGCACCCTGATAATTAGAGCAGCATTATTTACAATAGCCAAACTATGGAAACAGTCAATTTGTCCATTGACTGATGAATGGATAAATAGTTGGCATATATATATGGGGATTAAGGAGTGCACTTTTGATGAGGACTGGGTGCTGTATGGAAGCTTTGTGTCACCAAATTTTACATGTGAAGCTATTATTACACTGTATGTTAACTACCTGGAATTGAATAAAAATAAACAAACAAATAAAAAACCCAAATGGACCAACTGAATATCTATTTAAAGAGCATTTGGAGCCCCAGTTCCCCTCCTTTCCTCAGCTTGGTAGATGACTGCCATGTATATTCTCACCCCAGCAGAAATATGGGGTGTTTTTTTCTGGAGAGTTCTCTGAACTCGAGGATTCCAGGCATGTACCCTAACCTCTAACCCTAACCCCAACAGAAGTCTGGGATTTTATTCTCTGGAGAGATCTCTGACCTGCAAAATACCAGGCATAAACCCTAGTCCTAACCCCTACCCTAACCAAAAAAAGGAAAAAAAAAATAAGAAAAAAATTGAAGCCCAACCTGGTTATCCTAAAACATACAAAAATTCAAGGGACCTGGATAGCAAAAACAATCTTCAAAAAGAAGAAAATCATAGGAGTCAGAATTCCTTATTATAAAACTAACCATAGAGCTGTAGTAACCAAGACAGTGTGGTACTGGCATAAAGATGGATATCTGTATTTCAATGGAATAGAACTGAATTAAAAGTCCTCAAATAAACCCTAACATTTATAGTCAACTGATATTTGATAAGGGTGCACAGAAAACCTTATGTGGAAATAATAGTCTTTGTAAACAATAATGCTTAGATAAATATATACCCAGATGTAAAATAATGAATTTGGATCATTTCCTCACACCAGCCACACACAAAAAATTCACAATAAATCATAAACTTAAATATCAGAGCTAAAAGTATAATATTTTTAAAGGAAAACACCAGTGCAAATCTTTGTGACCTTGAAGTAGACAATGATTTCTTATATATGATGAAAAAACACAGCCAACAAAAGAAAAAGTGGATAAATTATATTTCATCAAAATTATAATCTTTTGTGTTTCAAAGGACACCGTGAGTTAAGTGAAGAGACTCCCCATAAATGGAAAAAAACAAACAAACTTTGGTAAATGATATATTTGTTAAGGGACTAATGTTGAATATATTAAGAAATCTTGCAACTCAGTAATAATAAAACAAATATTCCAATTTAAAAATGGATAAAGGATTTGAATAGACATTTCTCCAAAAGAGATATATAAATGGCTAATAGGAATACTAAAAGATGTTCAACATCATTAACTATCAGAGAAATGAAAATCAAAATCATAATGAGATATCATGTCACACCTACTGGGGTGACTAAAATAAAAAGTACACACAATAACAAGCACTGATGAGGGTATTGAGAAATTACAGCCATCATATATTGCTGACAGGATTATATAATGGTGCATTTTGGAAAGTATAGCCATTTCTTCAAAATGTTAACCATAGAGTTGCCATATGACTGAGCATTACACTCTTAAGTATATACCTAATAAAAATATGTCCATACCAAAAATTGTACATAAATGTTTACAGCACTATTCATAATAGCCCAATTGTATAAATAACTAAAATGTCCCTCAACTGATGAGTGGATAAACCAGAAATGGTATAGCCATACAATGGAAAATTATACAAAAATAAAAAGGCATAGATGAAACTCGAAATCATTATACTAAATGAAAAAGCCAGCCACAAAAGACTACAATATTGTATGATTGCTTTCATATGAAATGTCCAGAGTAGACATATCCAAAGAGACAAGAGATATTTTAACAGTTGGCTAGGGCTGGGTGGTTTTGTTGGAAATAAAGAAAGACTACTGAACTATTCTGTATTTGTTTGAGTACTGCTGAAGATTTTAAGCAACAGACTGATGTGACAGGTTGGGTTTTTTGGCAAGAATACTACATTGACAGCACATAAGCTAAAGTGAAGAGAATTGTGCGGGGATAGTGAAATATGATTGGAAGCTATTGTAATAATTTTGATTACATTTGTTGAGGATCTGCTCTACATCCTGCTGGTTCAGAAGGAAAATATTTAGGAAGTAACAGTAAATAGAAAATTGATGATAAACTGGAAGTAAGTAGATATGAAGATTCTGGAATGATTCCCAAATTGCTGGATTGAAGAGCGGCACAGAGGTTGGCTTCCTTCACCCAGGTAGAGGCTGGATTGGGAGCAACAAGTTTAAAGTCCAAGTGGCTGAGTGATCTGTAATATTTCCTTCAGTGGTCTTAGTTCCATTTCTTTTTATTTTTTTTCTATTCAATTAAAAGTGTCCAGCTCTACTTGTATCCTTATATTTCTATTTAAAGGTGTACATGATATTTCAAATTGTTCTAGAAGTTCTGGTTAAAGAAATAAAATATGAAATTGACAAAAAAGGAATGACTACTATTGGGTAGTGTTTTTTTTTTTTTGGAGGTGAAGGAAACATTCTAAAGTTGATTGTGATAACAGTTGCACAATTCTGTAGATATACAAAAAAAAACCCCATTAAATTTATACTTTAAATGGTTGAATTACATGTTTTGTGAGTTCTATCTAAATAAAGCTGTTATAAAAAGATTATCAGGGTTTTTTGTCTATTTCAAAATAGCCTACTTACAAATTTCGTGTATTATCTGGTATTAAACAATACCTTTAATATTAAAAGCAATAGTCTGTTATATTAAAGACTTCTACATTTGCTGGAAAAAACATAATAGGCCAGAGAAAATCATAAATCTCATACTATATTATGTTTCACTCCTACCACTCAAGTTTGTCAATTATATCAGAATATAGTATACCAGCTGGTAGAAATGCCAAAACTTCTTTCTGATATATTTAACATAGCACTCTGGAGAGATTCTCATTGATATATTTTGAATTGGTACTATTTTAAATAAACTCATGACTAAAGAGTAGCAACAATAAAATGAGATAAATTTAAAATAGAAATCACTGTTTATAAAGACTGATGTCAAATTTATGCCACCACCCACAAGTGTAAGCATTTTTGCCCTCTAATCAACTTTCTGTTTGTAATGTTGTACCTTGAAAGCATGAAGCTATTCTCTGCCATCATGCAAGGAAACAGGATAGAAAAAAATAATTTGAACAAATTGGATAAGAGAAACCTTTTGAGCATTTTGGACAGATAAAAGCTTTATCATTTTAAAATCATAGACTTCTTTTTAATTGAAGTATAGTTGATGCTCACCACAAGCATAGCACACCACAAGCATAGCTCACCAGAAGCATCTGTCACCATACAATACTGCTAGAAGACCATTGAGAACATTTCCTTATGCTGTGCCTATCCTTTATTCCCATGACTTATTCATTCCATAACTGGAAGACTGTACCTCCCACACGCCTTTACCTATTTTACCCATTACCACCTTGCCTCTGGCAACTAACAGTTTGTTCTGTTTTTATGTGACTGTTTCTGAGAAGCTTTGTCTTTGAGATGAGTAATATTTGCCCTTTGAATATTCCATAAAGGAGTAGAAAAAGATTATAGCTTATGTTGGTTTTATTAGGAGAAATTGATTTGGGGGTTTACAAAAGGGAAGTAAAAAATGTTTGAAATACTTTTATGTTTAAATAATGTATTTGATACTTGTAACGTGTGTTCACTTCAGCATTCTACATACATATCTATAGGACAAAATTCATAATTGTCTATTTAAGATAATTTGGGCTAGTTGAGCTTGAGTCTAGGCTGTGGGCTAGGTTTACATCTCTTTTTTTCTCTTATCATGGTAGGATTGGCAGCAACCTTACATATATTCTCACAGGGTTGACAAAAATCCAAGAGGGCACAAGCCAAACTCCACAAACCTCTTCTCATGGCATGCCCACTAATATTTCATTGATCAAAGCAAGTCACATAACCAAACCCCACATCAGTGAAGCAGGACAGCATATTCTTCCCATTTCAGGAAGAGCAACAGACTGACAAAGGAGCATACATGTGTAATTTTAAACAGAGTAGAGGTGAGGAATTACAAACACTGAGACAGCCAACTACAGTGTAGCACCATCTAAGCTCAGAAAATAATTTCTTCCTTTTTTCTTTTTTAAAAATTTTAATTCAATTTAATTAATATATACTGTATTATTAATTTCAGAGGTAGAATTCAGTGATTCATCAGTTGCATACAACACCCAGTGCTCATTACTTCAAGTGCCCTTCTTAATGTACACACAGACTTCAAAGAACACTCAATGTTATGACTGAAAGACTGCAACATATGGAGAATGGTTGAGGAATATTGGACATGAAAGGGACCTGTTAATCAAGGGAAACAATGGAAAAATATGGAAGAAAATAATGTTCACATGGCAAGGTATGAGAATGGACACAAGAATGGAATAAGAAGAAACACAAAAATCCCCATTAATACGAAATAGAGCAATTATTTATGAATCAGGGATGAATCATGACAGAATCGAGAGAAAAGAGAAACAAAATAATCTCTTTTCCCTTGTTTTCAGTCATATAGAAATTTCAGTCATTATACAAATCCAGAAGTAATGTAACAAATGTTATTATAGGTCATAGTGCTGAGTTTGTCACAACCACTTCACAGAGATGTTGGGAGGGTCAAATGAGATTAAAAATGTGAATATGTTTAATGAACAGTAAAATATTTTCCATCTAACTCAAGGAGAGTATGAACAATGAGCATTTCAGGGCACAGAGGGGAGTAAAAGTTTTTCTGCCCCATTCCCAGAATTTCTTGGAGCAGTAGTCTTCATAGTAACAACTCAGCTTTTATTTGAATGCAGAGCAAAGATGCCACCAAACTGGGGTTAAGAAACAGAATGCCTATATATCTGCCAATGACCCCACCCCTGGATTGTCCCCATGGAACTTCCTGAGCAGAGATTATCTTCTCTTATTCCATGGAGGGAAGAAAGAGATTCCTAATCCTTTCCTTTAATCTTATATAAAGCTTTATTATCTGCACCAGGAAGAGATTAAATAAACTCAATCTCTCCCCTTTGAGCTGGGGTAATTCCTCAGAATATGGCAGTTATAATATTTTGTACTATTATAATTATTCCTACATACCTTCCTGTATTTAATGATCTGTTTAAATGTCTATTTGATTCTACAAGCTCTCATAATGAATTTGTTTGTACATTCTGACAATTAGACTCTTAAACTCTCCTAGCACCTTTTCATCTGATTGTTGTTCAAAGTATTTGCTGAATGACTGGCTGGCCAACAGGAAAAGTGGATGGATGAATGAGAGAAATTCTACTAGCTTAGATAAAATTGTGTATGTTAATATTAACCTCCTGGGATGTTAATATTTTTTAAAAATATATTTTTCTTCACATAGAGGGCAAGAGCCTCAGTTAATGTCTGTCCTGCTGATCTAGAGGAGAGGAAGGAGATTATTAGAGGATGGAGATAAAAAGTAAAATTAACATTCATTATCTGAAAATGCAAAGCCTGAGAGACATGACAAACCAAAAGTTTATATTGAAGTCTAGGAAATCTCAACCCATTCCTGGGATCGCCATATGTAGTACAAAATCTAGACATCTGTTTACATTAGCACTCTCAGTTACACCCAGGGAAATTTTGTATCCAATATCATAGCCCCTTGGAAATGCCCTTCAGGGTCTTTGGAATTAATTCCTAATGCACTGAATGGGACTCTTCGGAGAAGACTGAACAAATGATTGCCAAACAGCCAGGTATTGCCTGCTTTCATTTCAAAATGGCCTTCCCTCCTGACAGCAAGGGATTAAGCTTCTTCTGCTTAGCAAGCTTATTCATTAGTATTTGAGGGAGGTGAGATGATACAGAAGGAGAAGAAGAAGAAAGAAGGAGAAGAAGAAGAAGAAGAAGAAGAAGAAGAAGAAGAAGAAGAAGAAGAAGAAGAAGAAGAAGAAGAAGAAGAAGAAGAAGAAGAAGAAGGAAGAAGGAAGAAGAGAAGGAGGAGGAGGAAGAGGGAGAAGGAGGAGGAGGAGGGGAAGGAGGAGGAGGGGAAGGAGGGAAGGAGGGGAGGAGGGGAGGGGAGGAGTGGAGGAGAAAAACAACCTTTTTGATTATCAGTGATTTCTGATCTTGGTGGATAAATGAAATAGAAGACTGCTCAAGAGGTAAAGCGCTAACTATATATATATATATATATATTTTAAAGATTTTATTTATTTATTTGACAGAGAGACACAGCGAGAGAGGGAACACAAGCAGGGGGAGTGGGAGAGGGAGAAGTAGGCTTCCCGCTGAGCAGGGAGTCCGATGTGATGCAGGGCTCGATCCCAGGATCCTGGGATCATGACCCGAGCCAAAGGCAGACGCTTAACCGACTGAGCCACCCAGGCGCCCCTAAAGTGCTAACTATAAATCTAGATTATCTCTGACTTTGGTGAATTGGGTATTTATTATCTCTGTTTCAAATATAAGTAATTTGAGTGACAGAAGACTTAAAAATATGTTCAGTACCACTCAGCTTAGTAAGAAATGGCACCAGGGCAGTACAAGTCTGCCTGAATCCAGAGTTGAATCTGAATCCAGTTTTATTCTTCCGTAATAATTAACTTACTTCCACCCAAGGGCTTTTATAAAATTTCTGTTCCTTCTGCCTGTAATGCTCTTGCCCCATAAATATCATAAAAATCATTTCATCACTTCATTCAGATCTCACCTCAAATTAACTTCCTTAGAGAGCACCCCCCACCATATTCACCCACACAAACATGCTCTCATTGTCTTCATCTTGATTTTTCCAAATAGCACTTAACTCTATCCAACAATGTATTATGCAATTTTTTTACTTTCTATCTTTCCCATCAGAAACTATTTGCCTTTCCTAGGTATTTCCCTTACCATTCTCATTAGAAGGTAGTGCACATTAAGAAGTTAATAAATTTTAAATTGAGGTGGATGAATCTTCCCTAAAGGACATCAAAAGTGAAGATCATGGTGACTGGAAAAGTTGAATTAAATGGATAGTGCACTTCTCATGGGAAAAAAATTCAAATTTATCTTTTTTTTCAAGATATATATTTCCATATTTCTAAATAAAATTCTTACACTGCTTTTTGAATTTTCAGCCAAACATATTATCTATTGACTTTATACTATGAAAAAGAATAATTTAGCTGTCCTACACCAGCTACCACAGATACTTTAATAAAAAGACTAACCTCATTTTTGATGCTTGACAGCTGACAGGTTTCAGACCTTCACCACTCCTCCTTGACCTCTTGCTCCACATCTGGGATAGTCAATAAGAATGTCTGGGTTCTCTCTCCTTTGGCACTGGTGGGGAAGTTGCAAACCTACACAATCATGCCTACAGGAACCCTTACTCCAGCCCATCCCTAATCTACTCACCTCTCCCTTCACTTAAGCCATTTCAGATCAGCTTGTTGCCTTCCTATTCCTTTCAGAAATCTTCAATATGTACATAATACATATTTTCTTACCTTCTTGGTGTGTGTGTGTGTGGCATCATCAGTCTTGACACCCAACCTGATTTTGGATGGGGCAGTGAGTTGCTCTTGCCCTCAGCAAAGCACAACAATTGGCACTGTAAACAGAAGGGTCTAGGAAATGACCATGACCATGTGGGAATCTTATTTTTATTGCTTTTGGCTTGTTAATTAGCTCTGCTGCCTGCTAAGTAGCATGCACTTTGAATTGCTTGCTGGTGAGCATGTAATTTGAGCTTTGCCACTTTGTAGTCAATTTGCCAAATTCTCCAGAGCCTCTATTATATATTTAAGTGACCTAAGTCACAAGTTTCAATAACTGGTATTTATTGACAGAAATATATGGTACTGGCACAAAAACAGACATACAGACCAATGGAACAGAATAGAGAA
>NC_058419.1:77604713-77681816 GCF_002201575.2 Neomonachus schauinslandi | reverse complement strand
GCAACCCACAGAATGGGAGAAGATATTTGCAAATGACACTACAGATAGAGGGCTGGTATCCAAGATCTATAAAGAACTTCTCAAACTCAACACCCAAAAAACAAATAATCAAGTCAAAAAGTGGGCAGAAGTTATGAAAAGACACTTCTCTGAAGAAGACATACAAATGGCTAACAGACACATGAAAAAATGTTCATCATCATTAGCCATCAGGGAAATCCAAATCAAAACCACACTGAGATACCACCTTACATCAGTTAGAATGGCAAAAATGGACAGGGGAAGAAACAACAAATGTTGGAGAGGTTGTAAAGAAAGGGGAACCCTCTTACACTGTTGGTGGGAATGCAAGTTGGTACAGCCACTTAGGAAAACAGTGTGGAGGTTCCTCAAAAATTTAAAAATAGAGCTACCCTATGACCCAGCAATTGCATTCCTGGATATTTACCCCAAAGACAAAGATGTAGTGAAAAGAAGGGCCATATGCACCCCAATGTTCATAGCAGCAATGTCCGCAAAAGCCAAACTGTGGAAAGAGCCGAGATGCGCTTCAACAGATGAATGGAGAAAGAAGATGTGGTCCATATATACAATGGAATATTACTCAGCCATCAGAAAGGATGAATACCCAACTTTTACATCAACATGGATGGGACTGGAGGAGATTATGCTAAGTGAAATAAGTCAAGCAGAGAAAGTCAATTATCATATGGTTTCACTTATTTGTGGAACATAAGGAACAGCATGAAGGACATTAGGAGAAGGAAGGGAAAAGTGGGGGATGAATTGGAGGGAGAGATGGACCATGAGAGACTATGGACCTGAGAAACAAACAGGGTTTTAGAGGGGAGCGGGGAGGGGGGATTGGTTAGCCCGGTGATGGGTATTAAGGAGGGCATGTAGTGCATGGAGCACTGGGTGTTATGTGAAAACAATGGATCGTGGATCACTACATCAAAAACTAATGATGTAATGTATGGTGACTAACATAACATAATAAAATTTTTAAAAAAAGGAGGCATTGATCTTGTTTTGTAGAGTGCTCAGGAGAAATATGATATCCTGTGTAACATACAGACCACATCAGGTGGTTACTCCTGTGAGGAGGAGCCATCAAAGGAATGCTGATGCCCACAATTCTATAAACAGATGATTTAGTAGGACTCTATGAAATGACTTTGCGGCTATTGCTCATGCCTCTGTTGCCAGTAAACAACTTGATCCTCAGAATTATAGGGCAAAACATCCATAATATCTCACTGAACAGCCACATGATTAGTTACATAAAGATTTAAGCCCAGGGTTCTTAAACCCAATAAGACAACAATCACTATGGGGGATGCCACTAACCCTGACAATATTGATTTGGCACTCTGAAGGAAGAAACATATGAATGAGTAGGGTAGAGAAGAATCCTCCATATCCATTAACACCTCCCTCTCACACACACATAATAGCTTCGTACAGGGGAGGAACTAAAATAAAGGTCTGCAATTTGACCCCTATTAATATAGGACAATATGGATTAAAACAAAGCCTACAGGAATTAAGACTCTTAAAAAAGTTACAAAAGAAGACACCATTGTCTACTGTCTTCACTTTTAATAGACAAATTTGGCCAATGTTAAATGTCAATGGAAAATGAATGACACCTAACAGTAAACGACCACAACCTTAATGCCAATGAATGCCTACTTAAACTATATTAAAATTGCTGACTCAATGCAATCAACATTCAAAAATATTTTGCTATTATAGATTTAGCTAATGTGCTCTATTCAGGTCCTATTTCAAAAAGCTCTCAGCTGCAATTTGTCTTCACCTTCAAAGGCACACAGGTGTCTTTACCTGGCTACACATGAGATGCACGGTCATTGAACAAAATCTTTGCAGACAAGACCTTAACAGCGTCCAGCTTTCTCCAGTAGCATAAGTATGACATCACATTGATGACATCTTCCTCTACGAATATTAATTTGATACATTCACTCAAGTCATCTGAATATTGACAGTGGAACTCACAAAAAAGACTTGGGACATTACCCCACACACATTGAAAGACCCTGACATCTCTAGAGAATACTTGGGTTTTATTTGGGCATTTGAGGTATGTCCCACTGCTGACACTGTCAAGAAATAATTGTTGATCTCTGCAGTCACAATATTAAAACAAGTACAACATGTCTTAGGTATTTTTGGGTTCTGGAGGCAACATATTTCTTAATTACAAATTTTACTTAAACCCATTTATGCTGTTATTTTTCAAATCATCCCAATTTGAATAAAGCTGCTCAGAAACAAGTGGCTCTAGAATCTCTCTATATTGCAATACAACAGATACCTCCATTAGTTCCTGTCAGAGATTCCTTTACTATAGAGACCTTAGCAATGTCTTTTAATGCATCATAGATTTTCTGGACCAATAATGATGACCATAAGTTACACTTGGAGCTCTGGTGAGATAACATGCTTGCCACAGCCCTACAGTATACATTATTAGAGTGACAAGAGCTGCCTGCATACTGTGTCCTTCTGGAAATAGAAGTTCTCACAAGCCCTCAGCCTGTGATTCTCTATTCCCAGTTCTCCAATGTGCCTTGGGTCAGGAAGACAGCACTATGTAGGCTTGGCCACACCACAGAAGACTCCTTATTGAAATGAAAATAGTACTTATAAGATAGGGCCAAACTTGGGCATCTGTAGGGTCACCAGAAGAGAAAATATCTTTCACTGTCCTCCTTTCCTTGCCAAATGTGATGGTGCTGGAGGTCACTTCTATTCCAGACTGACTGACCACCTGGGGAGTTTCTTGGGATCAACTGAGATTACAAACAGTTTATGGATGGCAGCATCACTGTCTCATGTAATAGAGACTGTTGGAGACTGTTGCTGTCTATTCCTTAATTGGAATTTACCTGATTAGGGACAGAACTCAAGGATCAGTAAAACTGGCAGAATTTCAGGCAGTCATCTTAGTACTAGAGAACTACAATAGTCTCCCCATGTAGTGAGAACTACCCACAGTTCCACTATCCATAGTTTCAGTTACCTGTTGTCAACCAAAGTCCTAAAGCAGATGATCCTCCCTCCAGCATATTATGAAAAGGTCAAGAGTAGCCTAACACTACATCACAATACCTACATCATTCACCACACTTCATCTCATCACACAGGCATTTTAACTTCTGACATCATCACAAGAAGGGTACATACAGTACTATTTTGGGAAAGAGACTACATTCACAAAACTTTTATTGTAGGATATTATTATAATTGTTCTATTTAACTATTAGCTATCATTATTAATCTCTTACTTTGCCTATTTTATAAATTAAACTATCATAGGTATTTATGTATAGGAAAAAAACAATATATATAGGGTTAAGAGCTAACTGGTTTCAGGTATCCACTGGGGGTCTTGGAATGTATCACCTGCAGATAAGGTGGGACTACTGTACCTAGCCACTAATCAACCCTATTTGCACATTTTATTTATTTATCTCTCCAAGTTATTTAAATTCCAGTTAGTTAACATACAGTGTAATATTAATTTCACGTGTAGAATTCAGAGATTCATCACTTACATAAAACACCTGATGCTCATCACAAGTACCCTCCTTAATACACATCACCTATTTAACCCACCTTCCCCACCTTTCCTCCAGTAACCATCAGTTTGATTACTATAGTTGAGAGTCTGTTTCTTGGTTTGAATCTCTTTTTCTCCCACTATGTTCATTTGTTTTGTTTCTTAAATTCCACATATGAGTAAAATGATAGGGTATTTACCTTTCTCTGACGGACTTATTTCACTTAGCATAATAAATACACTCTAGCTCAATACATGTTGTTGCAAATGACAAGATTTCATTCTTTTTTATGGCTAAGTAATATTCCATTATGTATATATGTATACATACATAACATATTTTCTTTATGCATTCATCAGTTGATGGACATTTGAGTTCTTTTCATAATTTGGCTATTGTTGATAATGCTGCTATAAACATCATGGTGCATGTATCCCTTAGAATTAGAATTTTTGTATTCTTTCAGAAATACTTAGTAGTGCAATTGCTGGATAATGGGGTAATTCTATTTTCAAGTTTTTGAGGAATGTCCATACTGTATTCCAGAGGGGCCACACCAGTTTGCATTCCCACCAACAGTGCAAGAGGGTTCCCCTTTCTCCACATCCTCACAAACACCTGTTGTTTCTTGTGTTGTTGATTTAACTATTTTGACAGGTATGAGGTGATAGTGCACTGTAGCTTTGATTTGGATTTCCCTGATGAAGAGTGATGTTGAGCATCTTGTCATATGTCTGTTAGCCATCTTTATGTCTCCTTTGGCAAAACATCTATTCATGTCTTCTGCCCATTTTTAACTGGATTATTTGGTTTTGGGTATTCAGCTTTGTAAGTTTTTATATATTTTGGATACTAACCCTTCTTCAGATAAGTCATTTGCAAATATCTTCTCCAATTCAATAGATTGACTTTTAGTTTTGTTGATTGTTTCCTTCGCTGTGCAGAAGCTTTTTATCTTGACAAAGTCCCAATAGTTTATTTTTTCTATTGTTTTCCTTTCCTTGGGAGACATATCTAGTAAGAAGTTGCTATGGCCAGTATCAAAGAGGTTACTGCCTGTGTTTTCCTCTAGGATTTTGATGGCTTCTTGTCTCACATTTAGATCTGTAATTCATTTTGAATTTATTTTTTTCTTCCAATCCATGAGCATGGAATGTTTTTCCATTTCTTTGTATCATCTTCAATTTGTTTCAACAGTGTTTTATAGTTTTCAGAGTACAGATATTTTACCTCTTTGGTTAGGTTTATTCCTAGGTATCTTACCGTTTTTGTTCAATTGTAAATGGGATTAATTCCTTGGTTTCTTCTTCTGCTGCTTCATTATTGGTGTATAGAAATGCAACAGATTCTGCATGTGGATTCTGTATCCTGTGACTTTACTGAATTTGTTTGTCAGTACTAGCAGTTTTTGGGTGGAGTATTTCAGGTTTTCCATATAGAGTATCATGTCATCTACAAATAGTGAAAGTTTGACTTCTTCCTTGCCAATTTGGATGTTTTATTTCTTTCTGTTGTCTAAGAGCTGTGGCTATGACTTCCAACCCTATGGAAAATAACAGTGGTGAGAATGGACATCCCTGTCTTGTTCCTTTCATTTTATTTTATTTCATTTATTTTATTTTTTATTATGTTCATTTAGCCACTGTATAGTACATCATTAGTATTTGATGTAGTGTTCAGTGATTCATTAGTTGTGTATAACACCCAGTGCTCATCACAACACATGCCCTCCTCAATACCCATCACCCGGCTACCCCATCCCCCACCTTCCTCCCTTCTGAAACCCTCAGTTTGTTTCCTGGAGTCCATAGTCTCATGGTTGTTCCTACCCACAGAGGAAAACCTGTCAGTATTTCCCCATTGAGGATGATATTAGCTGTGGGGTTTTTGTATGTGGCCTTTATGATGTTGAGGTATGTTTCCTCTATTCCTACTTTGCTGAGGATTTTTATCATGAATGGATGTTGTTCTTTGTCAAATGCTTCTTCTGCTTCTATTGAGAGGATCATATGTTTCTTATCCTTTCTTTTATTAATGTGGTGTATCATGTTGATTGATTTGTGAATATTGAACCAGACTTGCAGCCCAGGAATAAATCCCACTGACTGTGGTGAATGGTTCTTTTAATATACTGTTGTATTTGATTTGCTACTATTTTCTAGAGAATTTTTTTGCATCCATGCTCATTAGGGATAATGGCCTATAGTTCACTTTTTTAGTGGAGTCTTTGTCTGTTTTTGGTATCAGGGTAATGCTGGCCTCATAGAATGAATTTGGAAGTTTTCCTTCCATTTCTTTTTTTTTTTTAATAGTTTGAGAAGAATAGGTATTAACTCTTCTTTGAATGTTTGGTAGAATTCACGTGTGAAGCCATTTGGTCCTGGACTTTTGTTTGTTAGGAGTTTTGATTACTGATTTAATTTCTTTGTTGATTATCAGTCTGTTTAAATTTTCTATTCCTTCCTCTTTCAGTTTTGGTAGTTTATATGTTTCTAGGCATTTATCCACTTCTTCAGATTGTCCAATTTGTTGGCATATAATTTTTCATAATATTCTCTTAGAATTGATTGTATTTCTGTGGTGTTGATTGTGATCTTTCTTCTTTCATTCATGATTATATGTATTTGGGTCCTTTCTTTTCTCTTTTTTATAAGTCTGGCTAGAGGTTTATCCATTTTATTAATTTTTTCAAAGACCAGCTCCTGGTATCATTGATCTGATCATTTATGTCTGCTCTAATCTTTATTATTTCTCTTTTCTGGCTTTAGGCTTCATTTGTTGTTCTTTTTTCTAGCTCCTTCAGGTGTAAAGTTAGGTTGTTTATTTGAAATTTTTCTTGCTTCTTGAAGTAGGCCTTTATTGATATATACTTCCCTCTTATGACCACTTTTGCTACATCCTAAAGGTTTGGAGTCATTGTGTTTTCACTTTCATTTTTTCCTTGTGATTTTTTTATTTCTTCTTTCATTTCCTAGTTGACCTATTCATTATTTAGTAGCAAATTTTTTAAACTCCATGTATTTGTGGCCTTTCCAAATTTTTTCTTGTGGTTGGCTTCAAGTTTGATAGTGTTGTGGTCAGAAAATATGCATAGTATAATATCAATTATTTTTTTTTTACTTATTGAGGTCTATCTTGTGATCTAGTATGTGATCTACTCTGAAGAATGTCTCATGTGCACTTTAAAAGAATGTGCATTCTGCTGCTTTAAGATGAAATGTTCTGAATGTAACTGTTAAGACCATCTGGTAGAGTGTGTATTTCAAAGCCATTGGTTCTTTGTTGATTTTCTGCTTAGATCATCTTTCCACGCTATAAGGGGGGGTATTAAAGTCCCCTACTATTATTGTATTATTATCAGTGAGGTCCTTTATGTTTATTATTAATTGTTTTCTATATTTGGGTGCTCTCATGTTGTAGGCAAAAATAGTTACACTAATTAGACCTTCCTGTTGGATTGTCCCCTTTGTTATGGTATAGTGCCCTTCTTCATCTCCTATTATGGTCTTTGGTTTAAAATCTAGTTTGTCTAAGTATTGCTACTTGGGCTTTCCTTTGATGCCATTTGCATGATAAATGTTTCTCCATCTCTTCACATTCAATCTGCACATGTCTTTAGATCTAAAATTAGTCTCTTGTAGGCAGCATATAGATGGGTCTTGTTCTTTTTATCCATTCTAACACCCTATGTCTTTTGATTGGAGAATTTAGTACATTTATATTCAATGCAATTATTGATATATATAAATTTAATGCCATTTTATTACTTGTTTTGTCATTGTTTCTGGAGACTTTCTCTGTTCCTTTCGTGACTTTTTCAGTTTGGTCCTCCCTTTCTTAGTCAAAGAGTTCCCAAAGAAATATTAATATTTATTGCATTGCTGGTTTAGTGGTCACTAACGTTTTTTAGGTTTTGTTTGTCTGGGAAACTTTTTATCTCTCCTATTTTGAGTGATATTCTTGCCGGAAAAATATTCTTGGATGCATGTTTTTCTCATTAGCACTTTGAATGGTGTATAGAATGGGACTCTCTTCTGGCTTGTCAAGTTTCTGTTGAGAAATCTCCAGCTAACCTCATGAGTCTTGCCTTATAAGTTAAGGGCTTTGGGGGGGGGGTGCTTTAAGATTTTTTTATCACTATATTTTGCAAATTTAACTACAAAATGTCTTGGTGTTGGCCTGCTTTAGTTGATCTGGATGGGAGTTCTCTGTGCCTCCCAGATCTGGATGTCTATTTCTTTCCCAGGAGTAGGGAAGTTTTCAGGTATTATTCCTTCAAATACATTTTCTTCCCCCTTTTCTCTCTATTCTTCTTCTTCTGGGGCTCCTATAATACAAATGTTATTACGTTTGATGGTCTCACTGAGTTCCCTAAGTCTTCTTGTGTTGCATAATTGTTGTTTCTGTCCTTTGTTCTATGTCATTATTTTCAATTATTTTTACTTCTATGGCACTAATTCATTCTGCTTCTTCCAGCCTGCTGTTCATTGCACCAGGCTTGTTTCCAATCTTGTTTATTGTACTCTTCATCTCGGATTGATTCTTTTTTTTAACTCTTTTATCTCTGTGGTAAGGATCTCCCTAGTGTCTTGTATTCTTTACTCAAGCCCATTGTGTATCCTTATGATTTTTGTTCTAAATTATCCATCAGGCATGTTATTTATGTGTTTTTTGCTTAGATCTCTGGCCATGGCCTTATGTTGTTCTTTCATTTAGGAAGAATACCTCTGTCTGGGTATTTTGTCTAAGTCTCTGCCTTCTTTTTTGTGTTAGAAAAGCCTGTTATGTTTCCTGATCCTGAAAGTAATGGCTTTATGAAGAAGAGGCCATGTACTGTCCAGGGCCTAGTGCTTCGGTGAACATTTCTGGTGTGTGCATATGTGTTTTGCTGTTGTGTTTTGGCTGTTCTATCCTTCATGCCTGTCATGTGCAGAGACTTCCTTGCTTGCTGTGGGTAGTGTTTCACCCCTGGCCTTAATATGGTGAGTTTTAACTAAGTGTGCTCTGGTCTGCTTCTGAAATGAGACCTGATCATAGTTTCACAAGAACAGAGGCCCTGTAGAACACTCTAGTTGGGAGAAGTGGTGTGGGCAGGGGTTTGTGCTGGTTTTGGGGGGAGGCGCCTGCCATGCTGGGACTGAGGCATGTTGACTGAGAAGGAAGTCCCACTAGAGCACAGGGGTGTGTGAGTTGCTATAAGCAAGTTAGGTATCCGGTGTGGGTGCTGCAGTGCTTCCCACAGATGGTTCTGCATTTATGCTGGGGGTGGGGGGAAACATGGCACCAGTCAGCTCCTTTCTTCATGGAGAGGTATCTCTCTGAAGGGTGCCTCTCAGGAAAGAGATCCTAGAAGAGTGAATAATCTCCACCTTGTGTGTCTCAGGCATTCATCAGATTGCTGTCACCACACTGTCTGCCTTTATGTTGTTTGCAGGGCCTTTTCTCTAAGAGCAGGGTGATGCCCTCAGGGTTTTAACACAGCCAAGCCTGCTGACCCCTTCAACAGATGAATGGATAAAGAAGATGTGGTCCATATATACAATGGAATATTAGCCATCAGAAAGGATGAATACTCAGCTTTTACATCAACATGGATGGGACTGGAGGAGATTATGCTAAGTGAAATAAGTCAAGCAGAGAAAGTCAATTATCATAAGGTTTCACTTATTTGTGGAACATAAGGAATAGCATAGAGGACATTAGGAGAAGGAAGGGAAAAATGAAGCAGGGTAATTGGAGGGAGAGAGGAACCACGAGAGACTATGAACTCTGAGAAACAAACTGAGGGTTTTAGAGGGGAAGCGGGTATGGGATGGGTTAGCCCGCTGATGGGTATTAAGGAAGGCACATACTGCATGGAGCACTGAGTGTTATACGAAAACAGTGAATCGTGGATCACTACATCAAAAACTAATGATGTATTGTATGGTGACTAACATAACATAACAAAATAAAATTTAAAAAAACTTCTAAATTTCTAAAAAAAATAAAATAAAATAAGCTCTGTTGTGGACTGAGGCGAGATGGCGGCCACTGAGGGGTTGGGGAGGCTGCACAGGGCAGCGAGTCTGGTCAGCCAGATCCACCACCAACCCAGCCACACTCTCTGCCACCCCAGCAGCAGCAGGAAGAAGCTATGGCAGCTGAGCCCCGAGAAGCGGTGGCGTCCCCTATGGAGGACGGGTTCTTGAGCCTGGACTCGCCCACCTATGTCCTGTATAGGGACAGAGCAGAATGGGCTGATATAGATCCAGTGCCACAGAATGATGGCCCCAATCCAGTGGTCCAGATCATTTATAGTGAAAAATTTAGAGATGTTTATAGTTATTTCCGGGCTGTCCTGCAGCATGATGAAAGAAGTGAACGAGTTTTTAAACTAACCAGAGATGTTATTGAGTTAAATGCAGCCAATTATACAGTGTGGCATTTTCAGAGTTCTCTTAAAGTCACTTCAAAAGGATCTACATGAGGAAATGAACTACATCACTGCAATAATTGAGGAACAGCCCAAAACTATCAAGTTTGGCATCATAGGCAAGTATTAGTGGAATGGCTAAAAGATCCATCTCAGGAGCTTGAGTTTATTGCTGATATTCTTAATCAGGATGCAAAGAATTATCATGCTTGGCAATATCGACAATGGGTTATTCAGGAATTCAAACTTTGGGATAAAGAGCTGCAGTATGTAGACCAACTTCTTAAAGAGGATGTGAGAAATAACTCCGTCTGGAACCAAAGATGCTTCATAATTTCTAACACCACTGGCTACAATGATCGTGCTATATTGGAGAGAGAAGTCCAGTACACTCTAGAAATGATCAAACTAGTACCACATAATGAAAGTGCATGGAACTGTTTGAAAGGGATTTTATAGGATCGTGGTCTTTCCAAATATCCAAATCTGTTAAATCAGTTACTTGGTTTACAACCAAGTCACAGTTCCCCCTACCTAATTGCCTTTCTCGTGGAGATCTATGAAGATGTACTAGAAAACCAACAAGGAGGACATTCTTAATAAAGGATTAGAGTTGTGTGAAATTCTATCTAAAGAAAAGGACACTGTAAGAAAGGAATATTGGAGATATATTGGAAGATCCCTTCAAAGCAAACACAGCACAGAGAGTGACCCACCAACAAATGTACAGCAATAACACCATCTGGAAGAACTCGATGGAATGCTTTTATTTTTTTTTAAGAGACTCTAATGCGGGAGTTTAAAACTAAAGCGATCATTCCCTTTGCCTGTGGTGTAAAACATGCATTGCACAGGTACTGCTTTTTAACAAGAACTAAGTGTGATACTCCTTGGGTGCTGCTGCTATTCAGACTAATAATTTGATTCTTTTAAAGCAAAGTAATTTGGGGGGAGGGTGAAGAAACAGAAATTCCCATGAAGGAACTTTTGTAGACTTATCATTTACTCTAATCCCTTAGCATCACCTCCTCCCTAAAGGGAATATCCGTGAGGATTTGCAGCATTAATGAACGCTGGTAACTTGTATGTAATGGGTATAAGGTAACAAAAATTTGGGTTCAGGAAGCAGGGAATGCAGTGTTACATTAGAGCTGCTATGCCACACTCACAGTATCTTGCTATCACTGTAACCAACTAATGCCAAAAGAATGGTTTTGTAATAAAATTATAGATGTACCCTAAAAAAATAAAAATAAAAAATAAATAAAATAAATTAAACAGATAAAATTTAAATTTAAATTTAAAAAGTGTTAAAAACAACAATAACAAAAAAACTCCAGGCATTCAGCTATCTGGTTGCATGAACTCATGAAATTCAGCGCATCTCATTTTCAAAGACAATGGCTTTGGGGAAATGTTTTCATTATGCTTTCCCCTGTGTGCTCCTCTCTGTCTCACCCTTCCCTTGGACCATGACTCTCTCCCCTCTGTAGCACCTTCTCTCTTTTTTTCCCCTAAACCATGTCTCACTTCTTACCTTCTTCACTGTGTCCTCTGCTCTCCCTATAGTTGTGCGGTTTGTTCTGTCAGTCTTCAAGTCGATTTCTCTGGTATTTAGGTTGATTTTATAGTTATCTAGTTGTGTACCCAGGATGAGATGAACCTACAGTACCCTTACTGTGATGCCATCTTCCCTCCTATCTTTCCAGGTTTATTGAGGAATAATTGCCAAATAAAGTTGCATATGCTTAAAATAAACAATACAATTTGATACACATATACATTGTAAAATGTGTAAAATGATTACCAAAATCAAGTTATTTAACCCATCCATCATCTCACATTGACAAAATTTACCATTTACTCCCAGCAAATTTCAAGTACACAAAACTGTATTATTGGGGGCGCCTGGGTGGCTCAGTTGGTTAAGCGACTGCCTTCGGCTCAGGTCATGATCCTGGAGTCCTGGGATCGAGTCCCGCATCAGGCTCCCTGCTCAGCAAGGAGTCTGCTTCTCCCTCTGACCCTCCCCCCTCTCGTGTGCTCTCTCTCTCTCTCTCTCACTCTCTCAAATAAATGAATAAATAAAATCTTAAAAAAAACTGTATTATTAAATGTGGTCATCATGTTGTACATTAGGTACTCAGAAATTATTAATTTTATAACTGATATTTTCTATCTTTTGACCTACATCTCCTGTTTCCCCAACCCTTAAGCCCTGGCAACCATCATTCTACCCTCTGTTTCTGTGAGTTGTTTTTTTGTTGTTGTTGGTGGTGGTGGTGGGGTTTTTTTTTGTTTGTTTGTTTGTTTTAGATTCCCTATCTGCATGATACCATTAGATTTTGTTTCAAATTTTTATTTAAATTCTAGTTAACATATAGTGTAATATAGGTATAAGTAGTACAATTTAGTGATTCATCATTTACATATAACACCAAGTGCATATCATAATAAGTCACCTCCTTAATACTCATCATCCATTAAGCTTATCCCCCACCCACCTCTCCCCATCAACCTTCAGCTTGTTCTCCATCATTAAGAGTCTCTTATGGTCTGGTTCCCTCTCTCTTTCGTTTTACTTCCCATATGTTCATCTGTTTTCTGTCTTAAATTCCACATATGAATGAAATCATATGGTATTTGTCTTTCTCTGACTTATTTCACTTAGCATACTACATTCTACCTCCATCCATGGCATTGCAAATGGCAAGATATCATTCTTTTTAATGGCTAAGTAATATGCCATTGTATATATGTACCGCATCTTCTTTATCCACTCATCATGATGGATATTTGGGCTCTTTCCATAGTTTGACTATTGTTGATAATGCCCCTATAAACATTAGTTTTGGATATTAGCCCTTTATCTGATAAGACATTTGCAAATATCTTTTCCCATTCTGTAGGTTGTCTTTTAGTTTTGTTGTTTCCTTTCCTGTGCAAAAGTGTTTCACCTTGAAGTCCCAATAGTTAATTTTTGCTTTCATTCCCCTTGCCTTTGGAGATGTGTCTAGCAAGAACTTGCTGTGGCCAAGGTCAAAGAGGTTGCTGCCTATATTCTCCTCTAGGATTTTGATGATTTCTTGTCTCACATATAGCTCTGTCATTATTTTGAATTTATTATTTTGTATGGTGTAAGAAAGTGGTCCAGTTTCATTCTTCTGCATGTTGCTATCAAGTTTCCCCTACACCATTGTTGAGGTGACTTTGTTCTATTGGATATTCTTTCCTGCTTTATCAAAGATTACTTGAACATATAGTGTTGGGTCCATTTCTGGGTTTTCTATTCTGTTCCATTGATCTATGTGTCTGTTTTAATGGCAGTACCATACTGTCTTGATGAATACAGCTTTGTAATATGACTTGAAGTCTCCAGTTTTTCTTTTCTTTATCAGGACTCCTTTGGTGCTTTGGTGTCTTTGTGGTTCCATACAAATTTTGAGATGGTTTGTTCTCACTCTGTGAAAATGCTGTTGGCATTCTAATAGGGATTGCACTAAATGTGCTGATTGCTTTGGATAGTACAAATATTTTAACAACATTTGTTTTTCCAATCCATGAATATGGAATGCTTTTTCATTTCTTTGTATCCTCTTCAATTCCTTTCAAACATGTTCTATAATTTTTGGATTACAGATCTTTTATCTCATTGGTTAGGTTTATTCCTAGGTATCATTGTTTTTTTGGTACAATTGTAAATTGGATCAATTCCTTGATTTCATTTTCTGCTGCTGTGTTATTGGTGTAAAAAATGCAACAGATTTCTGTACATTGATTTTATATCTTGCAACTTTGCTGAATTCATGTGTTAGTTCTAACAATTTTTAGGTGGAGCCTTTTGGGTTTGCCACATAGAGTATCATGTCGTCCAGAAATAGGGAAACTTTGACGTCTTCCTTGCTGATTTGGATGCCTATTCTTTCTTTTTGTTGTCTGATTTCTGAGGCTAAGACTTCCAGTAACATGTTAAATACCAATGGTGAGAGTGGTCATCCCTGTCCTGTTCCCAACCATAGAGGAAAAGCTCTCAGTTTTTCCCCATTGAGGATGATATTAGCTGTGGATCTTTTGTATATGGCCTTTATGATGTTGAGGTATGTTCCATCTTTCCTTATTTTGTTGAATGTTTTTATTAGCAACAGATGCTGTATTTTCACAGATGCCTTTTCAGCATCTATTGAGAGGATCATATGGTTCTTATCCTTTCTTTTACTAATGTAGTGTATAATGTTGATTGATTTGTGAATATTGAACCACTCCTTGCAACCCAGGAATAAATCCCACTTAATCATGGTGAATAATTTTTTTAATGCAGTGTTGGATTCTATTTGCTAATGTTTTATCGAGAATTTTTGCACCTGTGTTCACGATTGATGTTGACCTGTAATTCTCCTTTTTAGTGGAGTCTTTGTCTGGTATTGGAATCAAAGTAATGCTAGTCTCGTAAAATGAGTTTGGAAGTTTGCCTTCCATTTCTATTTTGTGGAACAGTTTGTGGATAGGTTTAAACTCTTCTTTAAATGCCTGGTAGAATTCCCTTGGGAATCCAGCTGGCCCTGGACTTTTTTTTTGTTGGGAGATTTGTGATGACTCATTCTATTTCTTTGCTGGTTATGAGTTTGTTCAAATTTTCTATTTCTTCCTGTTTCACTTTTGGTAGTTTTTATGTTTCTAGGAATTTATCCATTTCTTCTAGGTTGCCCAGTTTGTTGACATATAATTTTTCATATACTTTCTTCTTATTATTTTTATTTCCATGGTGTTGTTTGGGATCTCTCCTCTTCCATTCATGATTTTACATAATCAGGTCATTTCTCTTTTCTTTTTGATAAATTTGGCTAAGAGTTTATCAATTTTATTAATTCTTTCAAAGAACAAGCTCTTAGATTCATGATCTATTCTACTGGTTTTTTGTCTGTTTGTTTCTGTATTGTTTACTTCTGCTCTAATCTTTATTATTTCCCTTCTGCTGGCTTTATACTTTATTTGCTACTCTTTTTCTAGCTCTTTTAGGTGTAAGTTTAGGTTGTGTATTGGAGACTTCTCTTACTTCTTGAGGTAGGCCTGGATTGCAGCATACTTCCCTCTTAGGAATGTGTTTTCTGCATCCCAAAGGTCTTGGGCTGTCATGTTTTCATTTTCATTTGCTTTCATATATATATTTAATTTCCTGGTTAAAACTGGATACTCTGAGAACCAGGGTAAAGGAGGCAGAAGAGCGAATTAGTGAGATAAAGGATAAAATAATAGAAAGGAGAGAAATCAAGGTAGTTTGGAAAAAAACAAATTAAAACCCAAGGAATCAAACTGCGAGAGATTAGTGACTCAATAAAACATTCCAATATCAGAATTATTTGGATCCCTGAGGGGTTGGAGAGAGAGAGAAGACAAGAAGATATATTTGAGCAAATCGTAGCTGAGAACTTCCCTAATCTGGGGAAGGAAACAAACATTTGTGTCCAAGAGGCAGATAGGACCCCTCCCAAGATCAAGGAAAACAGACCAATGCCAAGACATATAATAGTAAAATTCACAAATCCTAGAACCAAGGAAACAATCTTGAAGGCAGTGAGGGGGAAGAGATTTCTTACATACAGAAGGAGTAACATCACAATAACATCAGACCTGTCCAGAGACCTGGAAATCCAGAAAGGGCTGGCAAGATATATCCAGGGTACTAAATGAGAACATGCAGCCAAAGATACTTTACCTGGCAAGGTTATCATTCAGAATGGATGGAGAGACAAGGAGGTTCCAAGACTGGCAGAAACTGAAAGAATATGTACCACCAAGCTGGCCCTGCAAGAAATATTAAGGGGGTTCTATAAAAGGAGAAAGACCACAAGAGTGATATAGAGCAGAAATTTACAGAAAAAAATCTATATAAACAAGAACTTCACAGGCAACATGATGACAATAATATCATATTTTTCAAAAATCACTCTCATGTGAATAACTTAACTGCTCCCATGACATGGCACAGGGTTGCAGATTGGATAAAAAGACAGAACCCATCCATATGCTGTCTACAAGAGATTCATTTTGAAACTAAAGATACATCCAGACTGAAAGTGAAGGGATGGAGATCCATCTTCCATGCCAGTGGACCACAAAAGAAAGCTTGGGTAACAATTCTCATATCAGACAAATTAGATTTTAAGCTAAAGTCTCTAGTTAGAGACACAGAAGGACACAATATCATTCTTAAAGGGTCTATCCAACAAGAAGATCTAACAATTGTAAATATCTATGCCCCCAACATGGGAGCAGCCATCTACATAAGCGAACTATTAACCAAAAAAGAGTCATATTGATAATAATACATTAATTGTAGGAGACGTCAATACTCCACTCTCAACAATAGACAGCTCATCTAAGCAGTAAATCAACAAAGAAACAGAGCTTTGAATGATACACTGCACCAGATGGACCTCTTTTAGATATATACAGAACATTCAACCCTAAAACAACAGAATACTCATTCTTCTCAAGCGCACATGGAACTTTCTCCAGAATAGACCACATACTGGGTCACAAGTCAAGTCTCAAATGATACCAAAAGATTGAGATTATTCCCTGCATATTCTCAGACCATAATGCTTTAAAACTGGAACTCAATCACAAGAAAAATTTTGGAAGAAATTCAAACACTTGGAAGCTAAAGCCCACTCTGCTCAAGACTGTTTGGGTCAACCAGGAAATCAAAGAAGAACTTAAACAATTCATGGAAACCAATGAGAAAGAAAACACACCAGTCTAAAATCTATGGGATACTGCAAAGGCGGTCCAAAGGGGGAAATACATAGTCATCCAAGCCTCACTCAAAAAATAGAAAAATCCCCAATTCACCAACTACCATTACACCTTAAAGAACTGGAGAAAGAACAGCAAATAAGGTGTAAGCCACCCATCGGAAGAGAAAAAATTAACATTAGAACAGAGATCAATGAATTAGAAACCAGAAAAACCATAGATCAGATCAACAAAACTAGAAGGTTGTTCTTTGAAAGAATTAATAAGATCGATAAACCACTGGCCAGACATATCCAAAAGAAAAGAGAAAGGATCCAAATTAATAAAATTATGACTGAAAGGGGAGAGATCACGACTAACACCAAGGAAATAGAAAAAATATTAGAAATTATTATCTACAACTATATGCCAATAAATTAAACATCCTGGAAGTAATGGGTGCCTTCCTGGGGGCGCCTGGTTGGCTCAGTCATTGGGTGTCTGTCTTCAGCTCGGATCATGATCCCAGGGTCCTGGGATCAAGCCCCGCATCGGGCTCCCTGCTCGGCGGGGAGCCTGCTTCTCCCTCTACCACTCCCCCGGCTTGTGTTCCTGCTCTCACTATCTCTCTCTCTCTGTCAAATAAATAAATAAAATCTTAAAAAAAAAAGATTTAAAAAAAAATGGGTGCCTTCCTGGAAAGCTATAAACTGCTGAGACTGAAACAGGAAGAAATTAAAAACATGAATAAACCAATAACCAGTAATGAGATTGAAGCAGTGATGAAAAACCTCCCAAAAAACAAGAGTCCAGAGCCTGATGGATTCCCTGGGGAATTCTACCAAACATTTAAAAAATAAATAATACCTATTCTTCTGAAGCTGTTTCAAAAAACAGAAACAGAAGGAAAACTTCCAGACTCTTTCTGTGAGGCCAGCACTACCTTGACCCCAAAACAAGGCAAAGACCCCATCAAAAAGGAGAATTTCAGACCGATATCCCTGATGAATATGGATTCCAAAATTCTTAACAAAATCCGAGCTATAGGATCCAACATTACATTAAAAGGATTATCCTTCACAACCAGGTGGCAATTATCCCTGGGATGCAAGGGTGATTCAATATTAACAAATCAATCAATGTGATAGAACACATAAATAAGAGAAGTGAGAAGAAACACATGGTCCTCTCAACTGATGCAGAAAAAGCATTTGACAAAATACAGCATCCTTTCCTGATTAAAACTCTTCAGAATGTAGGGATAGGGGGAATATTTTTCAATTTCATAAAAACCATCTATGAAAAGCCCACAGTGAATATCATCCTCAATGGGGAAAAGATGAGAGCCTTTTCCTTATGATGAGGAACACGAAAAGGATGCCCAGTCTCACCACTATTGTTCAACATAGTACTAGAAGTCCTAGCAACAGCAATCAGACAACAAAAAGAAATTAAAGGTATTCAAATTGGCAAAGAAGAAGTCAAACTCTCTCTTTTCACAGATGGCATGATACTTTATGTGGAAAACCTAAAAGACTCCACTCCCAAATTCCTAGAACTCATCCAGCAATTCAGTAATGTGGCAGGATACAAAATCAATGCACAGAAATCAGTTGCTTTCTTATACACTAACAATGCAACTGTAGAAAGAGAAATTAGAGAAATGATTCCATTTACAATAGCACCAAAAAAATAAGATACCTTGGAATAAACTTAACCAAAGAGGTAAAGGATCTATACTCTAGAAACTACATAACATTTACGAATGAAATTGAGGAAAAGAATTCCACAAAAAGATGGAAAAATATTCTATGCTCATGGATCAGAAGAATTAACAATGTTAAAATGTCTATGCTGTCCAGACCAATCTATACCTTCAACGCCATCCCGATCAAAATAACAATGACATTTTTCAAAGTTCTGGAGCAAACAATCCTAAAATTTGTATGGACTCAGAAAAGACCCCAAATCACCAAGGAAATGTTGAAAAAGAAAACAAAGCTGGGGGCATCACGTTGCCTGATCAAGCTATATTACAAAGCTGTGATAACCAAGACACCATGGTACTTGCACAAAAACAGACATATAGACCAATGGAACAGAATAGAGAGTCCAGATATGGACCCTCCACTCTGTGGTCAAATAATCTTCAACAAAGCAGGAAACAATATCCAATGGAAAAAAAGACAGTCTCTTCAATAAATGGTGCTGGGAAAATTTGACAGCTATATACAGAAGAATGAAACTTGGCCATTCTCTTACACCATACACAAAGATTAAATGGATGAAAGACCTTAGTGTGAGACAGGAATCCATCAAAATCCTAGAGGAGAACACTGGCAGTAGCCTCATCAACATCGGCCACAGCAACTTCTTTCAAAACACGTCTCCAAAGGCAAGGGAAACAAAAGCAAAAATGAATTTTTGGGACTTAATCAAAATAAAAAGCCTCTGCACAGCAAAGGAAACAGTCAACAAAACAGAGACAACTCACGGAATTGGAGAAGATATTTGCAAATGACACTACAGACAAAGGGCTGGTAGCCAAGATCTATAAAGAACTTCTCAACTCAGCACCCAAAAAACAAATAATCAAGTCAAAAACTGGGCAGAAGTCATGATCAGATATTTCTCCAACTTAGACATACAAATGGCTAACAGACACATGAAAAAATGCTCATCATCATTAGCCATCAGGGAAATTTTAATCAAAACCACATTGTGGTCCCACTTTACACCAGTTAGAATGGCAAATTTTGACATGGCAAGAAACAACAAATATTGGAGAGGTTGTGGAGAAAGGGGAACCCTCTTACACTGTTGGTGGGAATGGAAGTTGGTACAGCCACTTTGGAAAACAGTGTGGAGATGCCTCAGAAAATTAAAAATAGAGCTACCCTATGACCCAGCATTTGCACTCCTAGGTATTTATCCCAAAGACACATATGTAGTGAAAAGAAGGGCCATGTGCACCCCAATGTGCTTAGCAGCAATGTCCATAATAGTCAAACTGTGGAAACAGCTGAGATGCCCTTCAACAGATGAATGGATAAAGCAGATGTGGTCCTTATATACAATGGAATATTACTCAGCCATTGGAAAGGATGAATACTCAACTTTTACATCAACATGGATGGGACTGGAGAAGATTATGTTAAGTGAAATTCAAGCAGAGAAAGACAATTGTCATATGGTTTCACTTATCTGTGGAACATAAGGAATAGCATGAAGGGCGTTAGGAGAAGGAAGGGGAAAAGGAAGCAGGGTGAAATCAGAAGGGCAGACGAACTATGAGAGATTGTGGACTCCCGGAATCAAACTGAGGGTTTTAGAAGGGAGGGGTGTGGGGGGATGGGTGAGCCCGGTGATGGGTATTAAGGTGAGTTGTTTTGGGCAAACAATGAATCATGGAACACTACTTCAAAAACTAATGATGTACTGTATGGTGACTAACACAACATAATAAAAAATATAATAATTTCCTGGTTAACCTATTCATTCTTTTGTAGTGTGTTCTTTACCTCTCTGTATATGTGATCTTTCCAAATATTTTTATTGTGATTGACTTCAAGTTTCATAGTGCTGTTGTCTGAAAATGTGCATGGCATGATCTCAATCTTTTTATATTTGTTGAAGCCTGATTTGTGACCCAATATGTGTTCTATTGTGGAGAATATTCCATGTGCACTCACAAAGAATGTGTATTCTGTTTTGGGATGAAATGCTCCAAATATAGCTGTTAAGTCCATCTGATCCAGTGTCATTGAAAGCCATTGTTTCTTTGTTGATTTTCTGCTTAGATGATCTACTGCCATAAGTGAAAGGTTAAGTTCCCTACTATTATTGTATTATTATACATGGGCTTCTCTGTTTGTTATTGATTTACATATTTAGGTGCTATCACGATGGGTGTATAAATATCTACAATTAGATCTTTTTGATGAATAGACCCCTTACTTATGATATAGTGTCCTTCCTCATCTTTTGTTGCAGTATTTGGTTCAAAATCTAATTTGTCTGATATAAGTATGGGTACCCCGGGTTTCTTTTTTTTTTTTTATGTTATGTTAGTCACCATACAGTACATCATTAGTTTTTGATGTAGTGTTCCATGATTCATTGTTTTTGTATAACACCCAGTGCTCCATGCAATACGTGCCCTCCTTAATACCCATCATGGGGCTAACCCATCCCCCAGCCCCCTCCCTCTAAAACCCTCAGTTTGTTTCTCGGAATCCATAGTCTCTCATGGTTTGTCTCCCCCTCCAATGCCCCCCCCATTCATTTTTCACATCCGTTAGCATGATAGATGGTTCTTCTTCCCCTCGCTTTCAACCTGCAGGTGTCATTAGGTATAGAATGAGTCTCTTGTAGGCAGCATATACATGGGTTTTGATTTTCTTATCAATTTTGATACCCTATGTCTTTTGATTGGAGCTTTAGTCCATTTGAATTAAGAGTAATTATTGTTAGATATGAATTTAATGTTATTGTGTGACCTTTGAAGTTGGTGTTTCTGGTGATGTTCTCTGTTCCTTTCTAGTCTCTCTTACTTTTGGTCTTTTTTTTTTCCCATTCAAAGAATCCCTGTCCATATTTCTTAAGGGCTGCTTTAGTGGTCATGATCTCCTTTAAGTTTGTTTGTTTGGGAAACACTTTATCTCTCCTTCTATTCTGAGTGACAGTCTTGCTGGATAACAAATTCTTGGCTGCATTTTTCCCCATTCAGCACGTGAATATATCATGCCACTTTCTTCTAGTCTGTCAAGTTTCTGGCTACAGATCTGCTGTGAATCTATTCTGTCTTCCCTTGTTAATTAAGGACTTTTTCCCTTGCTGCTTTCAGGATTCTTTCCTTGTCTGTGTATTTTGTGAATTTGAATACAATAAGTCTTGATGTTGGCCTGCTTTTATTGAATTTGATAAGAGTTCTCTGTGCATCTTGGATTTCAATGTCTCTTTCTTTCCCCAGATTAGGGAAGTTTCCAGATATAATATGCTGAAGTAAATCTTCTGCCCTCTTTTCCCTCTCTTCTTCTTCTGGGATCCCTATGATACAAACGTTATTACACTTTAAGGATTCGCTGAGTTCCCTAAGTCTACATTCATGATACAATTCTTTTCTTTCCCTCTTCTTTTCAGTGTCATTATATTCCATTACTTTAGCTTGTATATCACTGATTCATTCCTCCACTTCATTCATCCTCATTGTCATTGCATCCAATTGGTGTTGTATCTTGGTTAGCATTTTTATTTTGGCCTGACTAGTTTTTGCTGGTCTTCTTGGGGAGTTGTTCTTTTATTTTAAGGGATTGTCTAGGGTCTTCTATGTTTATCTCAAGCCCAGCTAGTATTCTTATGATTGTTGTTTTAAATTATGGTTCACGTGCTTTACTTATATCTGTTTTGATTAAATCCCTGGCTGTGACTTCTTCTTGTTCTTTTTTTGGGGTGAATTCCTCCATCTTGTCATTTTGTCTTGGTCACTGTTACTTTGTGTGTTCGGAAAACCTGTTATATTCCTCCTCCTAAGAGTAATGGTTATATTAAGAAGAGGTCCTATGCTCTTTTGTCCTAGTGCTTCAGGAAGTGTTTCAGTGTTCACTCTGCTGCTGTGTTTTGGCTGCTCCTTCCCTCAGGTCAGTCCTCTACAGAATTTCTCCTTGCCAGCATTGGGGAGTGTTTGGACTTTGTCCACTCTGTGGCAAGTTTTAACTGTGTATGTTTTGGTCTGCTTGATAAAAGAGGCTACATCTTATTTCCCCTAGAAATGAATCTTTGAAGCACTCTATGATCAGTAGACTTGGTCCTTGTTAAAAGTTTGTGCTGGCCTTCTTGGGGAGGGTTCTGTTGTGCTGGTTCTCAGGTGGACTTGCCTAGGAAAGATGCATCTGCAGGGACATGGGGGCAGGGCTTGGTGTAAGCTGCTCCAGCCTCCACTGTGGGTGCTGTGTTGCTCATTGAAGTTGGTCATCGCTGATGGGTGGGAGTGAAAATGGTGTTGACACACTCTCTCATCTCTGAAAGGGGGAGTTTGTGTCTTCCACTCTTCAGAAATCTCTCACAGAAAGGCAATCTCTTCTCCTGTGTCCCAGGTTTCCATCAGTTCCCTGCTTTCATCCTGTGTCCGAGCTGTCTACCAGGCAGCACAGTACTCCTGTATTTTGTATCAGGCACACAGCTGGATTTCAAAACTTTAAATTTTGGGGACACAGCATGGCACATACCCAGACTGATCCTCTAGGGAAGAGTCTCACCATGCTGTGGCTGGTGCCAGTTTGTCCCAGAAAAGCAGCTGCAAAACTTCACAACAGTTCAGCATTTATGTTAAAGTTTACCAAAAAGCCAGCACCAAGATCTGCTGCCCTTAGCAGGTGTCTCTGTTTATATGCTAATGAACAGGTCAGTACATTGGTGCCAGTCAGCTCTTTTGTCCCTGGAGAGGTTGTCCCGTCTCTCCCAAATGCACTCAAAGAAGGGGAACTGTTTCTCCCCCTGTGACCTATGGGATCCTCAGACCATGTTCCCTGCTCCCAGGCCTCCACCCTCCTTCCCCACAGAAGCACTGTTAAGCCCAGCAGACATGACCCTGGTGATGGCATCCACTTCTAAGACTTTAGTTTTTGAAGTCCACTGCTTATATAAACTTGTGGTACTCAGCCCCTGTCCTTTTCTCAGTCAGTGGTTTTGGGGAAGAGTTTTTCTTGTGCAATCCCTTGTGTGCTGCTTTCTCTCTCTCCCTCTATCTCTCTGTGTCTTTCACTCCCTCAGTCCTCTCTCTGTGATCAGTGCTCCTTCCCATCTGCAGCACCCACAATTCTCTTTTCCCCCAAATCAACTCTCCACAGCTCATACCTTCCACAATGTGACCATTTTTCTCCCTGTCGATGTGAAGTTTCTTCTCTCAGTCTTCAAATCAATTTCTTCAGTGTTCAGAATGATTTGATATTTATCTGGCTATGTTTGAGGAATGAGGCAAGCATAAAGTCTCCTACTACTCTGCCATCTTAACTTTTCCTCTAAGTGATAACATTTAGTACTTGGTTTTCTCTGTCTATATGTATACAACATTTTTATCCAATCTTCTGTTGATAGACATGTAACTTGTTTCCATATCTTGGCTATTGTGTCATATGCTGCAATGAACCTGCTGATTTCATTTCCTATAGATATATACCCAGAAGTGGGATTGTTGGATGATATAGTAGTTCTATTTTTAACTTTTTGAATAACTTCAAAACTATTTTCTATAGTGGCCATAATAATTTACATTACTACCAACAGTGTATAGGACTACTCTTTTCTCTATGTTCACTAGCATTTTTCTCTTGTCTTTTTGATAGTGGACACCCCAAGAGGTATTGGGTGATATCCCATTGTAGTTTTGATTTGCATTTTGCTGACAATTGGGGATATTGAAATACAGTGATTATTCATATAGAAGTATTTGTGTTTTTCAAACTATAAAATTGTATGACTCCATTTATTAAGATCCTCAATGAGGTTTTCACCAGTGTTTTGTATTTTGCAAGATCAGCTCTAACAGAGATTTTGATACATTTATATCTAGTCTGTTTTTTCTTCTTTTCAGGAGTGATTGTAAATGGTATGCTTATATATATTTTCTCTTTTTTTCATTACTATAATATGGAAATCAGACTGAATTTTCATATAGTAACTTTTTTTCTGGCAACCTCACTAACTTAATTATTAGTCCTAGCAGTGTTTCTGTGAATTACTTGAGTTTTTTTTTCTTTACAATCATGTTATCTATAAATAAATACTTACATCTACTTTTCTTATCTGTATGCATTTTTTTGGCTTTTAAAATTTATTACCAAGTATAATTGACATATAATGTTATATTAGTTTCTGGAATACAACATGCTGATTTGAAAAGTCTATATATTACTCAATGCTCACAAAGTATAGTCACCATATGACAACATACAATGTTATTACAATATTATTGATTATTCCCTATGTTGTACATTCAATGTATTTTATAACTGGAAATTTATACTCAATCTCCTTCATCTATTTTGCTCATTCCCACAACAATCTCTCCTTTGTAACGACCAGATTGTTCTCTGTATTTAAGGCTTTGTTTTCCTGTGGTTGCTTCTGACCACTCCACATTTTGCTAGGGTGCATCTTGCTTGGTCATGGTTGATATTTTGGACTCTGTTCATTTGCCCATCCATCATTCTCTGGACAGAATGACAAGAAGGAGGAACCCACACAAAAAAAGAATCCACGGCAGTGTTCTCTGCCACAGAGCTAATCAATATGGATATAAGTAGGATGTAAGAGGTAGAATTCAGGATAGCAATCATAAAGTTAATAGCTAGGCTTGAAAAAAGCGTAAGTGACAATATACAATCACTAAAGGCAGAAATGTGATCTAATAAGGCCAAACTTAAAAATGCTATGAATGAGATGCAGTCTAAACTGAATACTTTAACAGCTAGGATCAATGAGACAGAAGAGAGAAAAAATGATCTAGAAAATAAGCTGATGGGAAGGAAGGAAACCAGAGATAGGCAGCTAGTAGCCCATGAAAAAAAATTTTAGAGAGATTAATGATGCCATGAAATGTTCCAATGTCAAAATTATTGGGATCCCTGAGGAGGTGGAGAGAGAGAGGGGGCTAGAAGGTATATATGAGGAAATCGTAACTGAGAACTTCCTTAATCTGGGGAAGGAAACAAGCATTCACATCCAAGAAGAAGAGAGGAACCCTCCCAAAATAATTAAAAATAGATCAACACCCTGACAAATAATAGTGAAGCTTTCAAATCTTACAGCCCAAGAAACAATCCTGAGAGTAATTAGCGAGAGGACGTTCCTTACCTATGGAGGGAGGAACATCAAATACCATCACACCTATCCACAGAAATCTGGCAGGCCAGAAAGGGCTGGAAGGCATATTCAGGGTACTAAATGAGAAGAACATTCATCCAAGAATATTTTATCCAGCAAAGCTGTCATCCAGAACAGATGGAGAGATAAAGAGCTTCCAGAACAGGCAGAAACTGAAAGAATATGTGACCATCAAGCCAGACCTGCAAGAAATATTAAGAGTGATTCTATAAGCAAAGAGAGACCCCAAGAGTAATATAAACCAAAAAGTAACAGACAATCTAAAGAAACAGGGATTTTACATGCAATAAAATGGCACAAAATGCATATCTTTCAATAGTTACTCTCAATGTAAATGGGCTGAATTCTCCCATCAAAAGACACAGAGTTTCAGATTGGATAAAAAGCAGGACACATCCATATGCTGTCTACAAGAGACACATTTTGAACCTAAAATCCCCTCCAGATTGAACATGAGGGGATGGAGAACAATTTGCAACACCAAAGGACCTCAAAAGAAAGATGGGGTAGCAATCCTCATATCAGACAAATTAGATTTTAAACCAAAGACTATAGTAAGAGATGTAGAGGGACAATATATCATACTTAAATGGTCTATCCAACAAGAAAATCCAACAAATGTAACTATCTATGCCCCCAACATGGGAGCAGCCAACTATATAATCCAATTAAGAACCAAAATAAAGAACCATATGGATAATAAAACATTAATAGTAGGAGACGTCCACACTCCCCTCATAGCAATGGACAGATGATCTAAGCAGATCAACAAAGAAACATGAGCATTGAATGACACATTGGACCAAATGGACTTCTTAGATATATACAGAACATTCCATCGTAAAACAGCAAAATACTCATTCTTCTCGAGTACACATAGAATTTTCTCCAGAATAGGTCACATACTGGGGCAAAAATCAGGTCTCAACTGATACCAAAAGTTTGAGATTTTTCCCTGCATATTTTCAGACCGCAATGATTTGAATCTGGAACTCAATCACAAGAATAAATTTAGAAGGAACTCAAACAGATGGAGGTAAAAGACCATTCTGCTAAAGAATGAATGGGTCAATCAGGAAATTAAAGAAGAACTTAAACAATTCAATGAAACCAATGAAAATGAAAACACATCAGTTCAAAATCTATGTGATACTTCAAAGTCCTTAGAAGGAAGTACATAGCCATCCAAGCCTCTCTCAAATATTAGAAAAACCCCAAATGCACAAACTAACCTTACGTCTAAAGGACCTGGAGAAAGAACAGTGATAAGGCCTATACCAAGCAGGATAAGAGAAATAATAAAGATTAGAGCACAGATCAATGAAATACACACCAGAAGAAGAGTAGAACACATAAAAACAAAACAAAACAAAACAAAACAAAACAAAAAACTAGAAGCTGGTTCTTTGAAAGAATTAATAAAATCGATACACCTCTGGCCAGACTTATCCAAAAGAAAAGAGAAAGGACCCAAATTAATAAAATCATGAATGAAAGGGGAGAGATCATGACTAACACCAAGGAAATAGAAACAATTATTAGAAATTATTACCAGCAACAATATGCCAACAAATTAAGGAATTTGGAAGAAATGGATGACTTCCTGGAAACTTATAAACTACTAAGATTGAAACAGGAAGAAATAGACAATCTGAATAGACCAATAACCAGGAATGAAATTGAGGCAATAATCAAAAAACACCCAAAACACAAGAGTCCAGAGCCAGATGGCCTCCCAGGGGAATGCTACCAAACATTTAAAGAAGAATTTATACCGATTCCACTCAAGTTGTTCCAAAAAATAGAAACAGAAGGCAAACTTCAAACTCTTTCTATGAGGCCAGCATTACTGTGATCCCAAAATCAGGCAAAGACCCCAGCAAAAGCAGAGTTATGGGCCAATCTCCCTAATGAACTTGGATGCCACAATACTCAGCAAGATCCTAACCAAGAGGATCCAACAGTACACTGAAAGGATTATTCTGCACAACAGGTGCGATTTATTTCTGGGATACAAGGGTGGTGGTTCAACATTCACAAATCAATCAACATGATAAAGCACATTAATAAAAGAAAAGATAAGAACCATATGATCCTCTCAATTGATGCAGAAAAAGCATTTGACAAACTACATCATCCTTTCCTGATTAAAATTCTTCAGAGTGTAGGGATAGAGGGAACATACCTCAATATAATAAAAGCCATCTATGAAAAGCCCACAGGGAATATCGTTCTCAATGGGGAAAAACTGAGAGTTTTTCCCTTAAGGTCAGGAATATGACAGGGATGCGAACTCTCACCACTGTTGTTCAACATATTACTAGAAGTCCTAACATCAGCAATCAGAACAAAAAGAAATAAAAGATAGTCAAGTTGGCAAAGAAGAAGTCAAACTCTCTCTCTTCACAGATGACCTGATACTTTATGTGGAAAACCCAAAAGACTACACCCCAAAATTTCTAGAACTCACACAGCAATTCAGCAATGTGGCAGGATACAAAATCAGTGAACAGAAGTCTGGTGCATTTCCATACATTAACAATTTGAGTGAAAAAAGAGAAATTAAGGAATCAATCCCATTCACAACTGCACCAAAAACCATTAGATACCTAGGAATAAACATAACCAAGGAGGTAAAGGATCGGTACTCTAGAAACTACAGAACACTTATGAAAGAAATTGTGGAAGACACAAAGAGATGGAAAAACATTCCATGCTCATGGATTGGAAGAATAAACATTGTGAAAATATCAATGCTACCCAGAGCAATCTACACATTCAATGCAATCCTTATCAAAATTCTGTTGACAATTTTCACAGAGCTGGAACAAGGAATCCTAAAATTTGTATGGTACTAGAAAAGATCCTGAATTGCCAGATGAATATTGAGGAAGAAAATCAAAGCTGGTGGCATCAGAATACCTGAATTCAAGCTGTATTGCAAAGCTGTGATCATCAAGACAGCATAGTACTGGCACAAAAACAGACACATAGATCTATGGAACAAAATAGAGAGCCCAGATATGGACCCTCAACTCTATGGTCAACTATTCTTTGACAAAGCAGGAAAAAATATCCAATGGAAAAAAGACAGTCTCTTCAATAAATAGTGCTGGGAAAATTGGACAGCTATATACAGAAGAATGAAACTCGACCATTCCCTTACACCATACACAAAGATAAACTCAAAATGGATGAAAGACTTCAATGTGAGTCAGGAATCCATCAAAATCCTAGAGGAAAACATAGGCAGTAACTTCTTTAACACTGGCCACAGCAACTTCGTTCAAGACACATCTCCAAAGGGAAGGGAAACAAAAGTAAAAATGAACTTTTGGTACTTTAACAAGATAAAAAGCTTCTGCACAGCAAAGAAACAGTAAAACAAAACAAAACAAAACAAAAACAAAAACTAAGAGGCAACCCACAGAATGGTAGAAGATATTTGCAAATGACATTACAGATAAAGGGCTAGTATCTAAGATCTATAAAGAATTCTCAAACTCAACACCCCCCAAAAAATAATCTAGTCAAGAAATGGGCAGAATACATGAACAGACACTTCTCCAAAGAAGACATACAAATGGCTTACAGACACATGAAAAAATGTTCAATATCACTAGCCATCAGGGAATTGCAAATCAAAACCACAATGAGATACCACCTTACACCAGTTAGAATGGCAAAAATCAACAAGGCAGGAAACAACAAATGTTGGCAAGTATGTGGAGAAAGGACAATCCTCTTTCTCTGTTGGTGGGAATGCAAGCTAATACAGCCACTCTGGAAAACAGTATGGAGTTTCCTCAAGACGTTAAAAATAGAGCTACCCTATAACCCAGCAATTGCATGACTAGGTATTTACCCCAAAGGTACAGATGTAGTGAAAAGAAGGGGTAACTGCACCCCAATGTTCATAGCAGCAATGTCCACAGTAGCCAAACTGTGGAAGGAGCGGAGATGCCCTTCCAGATGAATGGATAAAGAAGATGTGGTTCATATATACAATGGAATATTACTCAGTGATCAGAAAGGATGAATATCTACCATTTTCATCCACATGGTTGGAACTGGAGGGTATGCTAAGTCAAATAAGTCAATTGGAGAAAGACAGTTATCATGGGTTTCACTCATGTGGAATATAAGAAATCTCACAGAGGATCATAGGGGAAGGGAGGAAAACCTGAATGGGAAGAATTTAGAAATGGAGACAAACCATGAGAGACTCTGAACTCCTGGAAACAAACTAAGGGTTACAGAAGGGAGGAGGGTGGGGTATGGGGTAACTGGGCAATGGGTATTGAGGGCACATGTTATGATGAGCACTGGGTTTTATATGCAACTAATAATTGAACACTACATCAAAAACTAATGATGTCCTATATGTTGGCTAATTGAACATCATCATCATCATCATCATCATCATCATCATCATCATCATAACAATAAAAGGGTCTGTTTCTTTTTTGGGGTTTTATATTCCATAAATAAGTGAAATCATATGGTACTTATCTTTCTCTGTTGAACTTATTTCACTTAGCACAGTACCCTCCAGATCCATCCATGTCATTCCAAATGGTAAACTTTTATTAACTTTTTATGCCCGAGTAACATTCCATTGTGTGTGTGTGCATGTGTGTGCATCACGTTTTTTAAAAAGATTTTATCTATCATCTATCTATCTATCTATCTATCTATCTATCTATCTATCTATCTATCTATCATCTATCTATCTATCATCTGTCTATCATCTTTCATCTACTTACTTATTTATTTATTTTAGAGATGGAGTGGTTGGAGGAACAGAGGGGGAAGGACAAACAGACTCCTCTCTGAGTGTGGAGCCTGACGTGGGGCTTGATCTCAGGAACCTGTGATTTTTTTTTTTTAAAGATTTTATTTATTTATTTGACAGAGAGAGACACAGCGAGAGAGGGAACACAAGCAGGGGGAGTGGGAGAGGGAGAAGTAGACTCCCCGCTGAGCAGGGAGCCCGATGTGGGGCTCGATCCCAGGACCCTGGGATCATGACCTGAGCCGAAGGCAGACGCTTAATGACTGAGCCACCCAGGTGCCCCAGGAACCTGTGATCTTGACCTGAGCCAAAATTGAGAGTCAAATGCTCTACCGCCTGAGCCACCCAGGCACCCCTGTCTGTCACGTTATTATCCATTCATCTTTTCGTAGAAATTTAGGTTGCCCTCATATCTTGGCTATTGTAAATAATGTTGCAATAAACATAAGGGTGTATATATCTTTTTAAATTACTTTTTCATATTGGGGGGATACCCAAAAGTGGAATTACTGGATCATTAACTTTTGGAGGAACCTCCATAAAGTTTCCAAAGTTGTTGTACTAATTGAATTTCACACCAACAGTATATGATGGTTCCCTTTTCTCCACATCCTCAGCAATCCTTGATATTTCTTTTGTTTTTCATTTTAGTCATTCTGATAGATGCAAAGTAGAATCTTACTGTGGTTTTAATTTGCATTTTCCTGATAATTAGTGATATTGAGCATTTCTTCATGTGTCTGTTGGCCATTTGAATGCCTTTTTTGGAAAAATATCTATTCAGGTACTCTGCCCAATTTTTAGTTGGATTATTGTTTTGTGTGTGTGTGCTGAGTTGTATAAGTTCTTTATATGTTTTGATATTAACCCCCTATCAAGTATTTCATTTGCAAACATCTCCCATTCATTAGGTTGCTTTTTTGTTTCCTTGATGATTTCTTTTCCTGTACATAAACTTTTGATTTTGGTGTGGATATTATATATTTATTTAATATATCATATATAAATATGTAAAATATATTTTATATATATGAAAATATAAATATATATTTAAATAAGTATATATTTAAGTATTATACATAATACTTATATATTATATTTACATATGTAATGATTTTGCCTTTGGTTCCCTTGCCTGGGGATATATGTGTATTTTATATTTACATATTTTTAAGTTATATTTATATATACAACATGTGTATAAGAATATACAATGGGAACATATATAATTAATATAATATAATTAATATAATATACAATACAATATGTAATATATTTTTTCATTGTATATTCTTGCCTCCTTTGTCATAGATTACCTGACTATATAGTCATGGGTTTATTTCTGAGCTCTCTACCCCATTCCACTGATCTATATGTCTATTTTCTGCCAGTACCATACTGTCTTGATTACTACACCTTTGTGGTATATTTTGAAATCTGGGATTATGATATCTCCTTCTTTGTTCTTTCTCAAAATTTCTTTGATTATTTAAGATCTTTTGTGGTTCCATACAAATTTTAGGATTATTTATTATAGTTCTGCGAAAAATGCTATTGGTATTTTAATAGGGATTTCACTGAGTCTGAAGACTGTTTGTGTAGTATGATTATTTTAACAATATTAATTCTTCCAATCTATGAGCATAGAAGATCTTTTCATTTGTGTCATCTTCAATTTCTTAAATCAATGTCACAGTTTTCAGTGTTTAGGTCTGTCACCTCCTTGGTTAAATTTATTCCTGGGTGTTTTATTCTTTTCGCGGCAATTGCAAATTTAGCTGTTTTCTTAATTTTGCTTTCTGTTACTTTGTTATTACTGTATAGAAATGCAACATATTTCTGTATATTAGATTTCTATCTGGAGACTTTACTGAATTCATTAATCCATTCTAGAGGCTATTGGGTGTACTCTTTAGGACTTTCTCTCTATATTATATTATCTTCCAATGGTGACTGATTTACTTCTTCTTTACTAATTTGGATGCATCATTTATTTTTCTTGTGTAATTACTGATGCTAAGACTTTCTTTACTATGTTGAATAAAGTGGTGAGAATGGACAACCTTGTCTTATTCTGATCCTAGAGGAAAAGCTTTTTGTTTTTACCTTTGAGAATATTTTTAGCTGTGGCTTCTCATATGTGGCCTTTATCATGTTCACATATGTTTGGTGTAACCCCCATTGTTAAGAGATTTTATCATGAATGGATGTTGTATTTTGTCAAATGATTTTTCTGAATCTACAGAGATGATTTTATGGTATCTTTTGATCCTCTTGTTAATATGATGTGTGATGGTGGTTGATTTATGAATATTTTTTAATTTAATTTAATTTTATTGTGTTATGTTAGTCACCAAACAATACATCATTAGTTTTTGATGTAGTGATTCATGATTCATTGTTTTCATAAAACACCCAATGCTCCATGCAATACCTGCGCTCCTTAATACCCATCACCAGGCTAACCCATCCTCCCAACCCCCTCCCCTGTAAAACCGTCAGTCTATTTCTCAGAGACCATAGTCTCTCATGGTTAGCCTCCCCCTACAATTTCCCCCCTTCTTTTTCCCTTCCTTCTCCTAATATCCTCCATGGTATTCTTTATGTTCCACAAAGAAGTGAAAACATATGATAATTGAATTTCTCTGCTTTTCTCATTTCCCTTAGCATAATCTCCTCCAGTCCCATGCATGTTGATGTAAAAGTAGGGTATTCCTCTTCTCTGATGGCTGAGTAGTATTCCATTGTATATATGGACCACATCATCTTTATCCTTTCATCTGTGGAAGGGCATCTCAGCTCTTTCCACGTTTGGAAATTGTAGACATTGCTGCTATGAACATTGGGGTGCATATGGCCCTCTTTGTCACTACATCAGTGTCTTTGGGGTAAATACCCAGGAATGCAATTGCTGGGTCATAGGGTAGCCATGTTTTTAATTTTTTGAGTCACCTCCACATTGTTTTCCAAAGTGGCTATACCAACTTGCATTCCCACCAACAGTGTAAGAGGGTTCCACTTTCTCCACAACCTCTCCAACATTTGTTGTTTCTTGCCTTGTCAATTATTGCCATTCTAACTGGTGTAAAGTGGTACTCGATGTGGTTTTGATTTGGATTTCCCTGATGGCTGATGATGATGAACAATTTTTCATGTATCTGTTAGCGATTTGTACGTCTTCTTTGGAGAAGTGCCTGTTCATGGCTACTGCCCAGTTTTTGACTTGATTGTCTTTGGGGTGTTGAGTTTGAGAAATTCTTTATATATCTTGAAAATTAGCGCTAAGTGTGTAGTGTCATTTGCAAATATCTTCTCCCAATCTGTGGGTTGCCTGTTTGTTTTGCTGTTTCCTTTGCTGTGCAGAAGGTTTTTATCTTGATGAAGTCCCAAAAGTTCATTTTTGCTTTTGTTTCACTAACTTTTGGAGATGTATCTTGAAAGAAGTTGCTGTGGGCGATGTCCAAGAGGTTACTGCCTATGTTCTCCTCTAGGATTTGGATGGATTCCTGTCTCACATTGAGGTCTTTCATCCACCTTGAGTTTATCTTTGTGTATGGTGTTAGAGAATGGTCGAGTTTCATTCTTCTGCATGTGGCTGTCCAATTTTCCCACACCATTTATTGAAGAGACTGTCTTTTTTCCATTGCATGTTTTTTCCTGCTTTGTCAAAGATTATTTGACCATAGAGTTGAGGGTCCGTATCTGGGATCTCTATTCTGTTCCATTGGTCTATATGTCTGTTTTTGTGCCAGTACCATGCTGTCTTGGTGATCATTGGTTTGTAATATAACTTGAAATTGGGCAATGTGATGCCCCCAGCTTTGTTTTTCTTTTTCAACATTTCCTTGGTGATTCAGGGTCTTTTCTGTTTCCATACAAATTTTAGGATTGTTTGTTTGAGCACTTTGAAATATGTCATTGGAATTTTGATCAGGATGCCATTGAAGGTATAGATTGCTCTGGGTAGCATAGACATTTCAACAATGTTTATTCTTCTGATCCATGAGCATGGAAAGTTTTTCCATCTTTTTGTTTCTTCTTCAGTTGCTTTCATGAGTGTTCTGTAGTTCTTAGATTATAGATTCTTTACCTCTTTGCTTAGGTTTATTCTGAGGTATCTTATGTTTTTTGGTGCTATCGTAAATGGAATCATTTCTCTAATTTCTCTTTCTACAGTTGCAGGGTTAGTGTATAATAAAACAACTGATTTCTGTGCATTGATTTTGTATCCTGCCACATTACTGATGCTGTGAGTTCTAGAAATTCGGGGATGGAGTCTGTTGGATGTTCCACATAAAGTATCATGTCATCTTCAAAAAGAGAGAGTTTGGCTTCTTTTTTGCCAATTTGAATACATTTTATTTCTTTTTGTTGTCTGATTGCTGTTGCTAGGACTTCTGGTATTATGTTGAACAATAGCATGAGAGTGGGCATCCTTGCCGTGTTCCTGATCTTAAGAGAAAGGCTCTCATCTTTTCCCCAATGAGGATGATATTTGCTGTGGGTTTTTCAAAGATGGATTTTATGAATTTGAGGAATGTTCCCTCTATCCCTATACTCTGAAGAGTTTTAATCAGGAAATGATGTCTATTGTGTCAAATGCTTTTTCTGCATCAGTTGAGAGGACCATATGGTTTTTCTCTCTCCTCTTATTAATATGTTCTAGCACATTTCTTTACTGGTTATTGGCCTATTCAGGTTGTCAGTTTCTTCCTGTTTCAGTCTTGGGAGTTTATACGTTTCCAGGAGGGCATCCATTTCATCCAGGTTGCTCAATTTATTGGCATACAGTTGTTGATAATAATTTCTAATAATTTTTTCTATTTCTTTGGTGTTAGTCGTGATCTCTCCCCTTTCATTCATTTTATTAATTTGGGTCCTTTCTCTTTTCTTTTGGATAAGTCTGGCCAATGGTTTATTGATCTTATTAATTCTTTTAAAGAACCAGCTTCTACTTTCCTTGATCTGATCTACTGTTTTTCTGGTTTCTAATTCATTGATCTCTGCTCTAATCTTAATTATTTCTCTTCTAATACATGGCTTAGGCATCATTTGTTGCTTTTTCTCTATCCTTAAGGTGTAGAGTTAGTTGGTGGATTCGGGATTTTTCTATTTTTTTGAGTGAGGCTTGGATGGCTTAGGACCACCTTTGCAGTATCCCATAGGTTTTGGACCAATGTGTTTTCGTTCCCATTGATTTCCATGATTTTTAAAATTTCTTTGATTACTTGGTTGACCCAAACATTCTTGAGCAGGATGGTCTTTAGTTTCCAAGTGTTTGAATTTCTTCCAAATTTCTTCTTGTGATTGAGTTCCAGTTTTAAAGCATTATGGTCTGAGAATATGCAGGGAATAATCTTAATCTTTTGGTATCAGTTGAGACCTGATTTGTGACTCAGTATGTCGTCTATTCTGGAGAAAGTTCTATGTGCGTTCAAGAAGAATGAGTATTCTGTTGTTTTAGGGTGGAATATTCTGTATATATCTATGAGGTCCATTTGGTCCAGTGTATCATTCAAAGCTCTTGTTTCTTTTTTGATTTTCCGCTTAAATGATTAGTCAATTGCTGAGAGTGGAGTATTGAGGTCTCCTACAATTAATGTATTGTTATCAATATGACTCTTTATTTTGGTGAACAGTTGGCTTATGTAGATGGCTGCTCCCATGTTGGGGGCGTAGATATTTACAACTGATAGATCATCTTGTTGGATAGACCCTTTAAGAATGACATACTATTCTTCTGTGTCTCTACACAGTCTTTGGTTTAAATCTAATTTGTCTGATACAAGTATTGCTCCCCTAGCTTTCCTTTGTGGTCCATTGGCATGGAAGATGGATCTCCAAACCTCCACTTTCAGTCTGGATGTATGTTTAGATTGAAAATGAGTCTCTTGTAGACAAAATATAGATGGGTCCTGTCTTTTTATCCAATCCTGTGCCATTTTATGGGAGCATTTAGGCTGTTCACGTTGAGAGTGATTATTGAATGATATGGATTAATTGTCATCATGATGCCTGTGAAAACCATGTTTTTATAGATTGTCCCTGTACATTCCTGTTCTATATTACTCTTGGTCTCTTTCTCCTTTTATAGAACCTGCCCTTACTATTTTTTGCAGGGCTGGCTTAGTGGTCACATATTCTTTCAGTTTTTGGAAGCTCTTCATCTCTCCATCCATTCTAAATGACAGCCTTGCTGGATAAAGGGTTCTTGGTTGCATGTTCTTCTCGTTTAGTACCCTGAATATGTCTTGCGAGGCCTTTCTGGCTTGCCAGGTCTCTGTAGATAGGTCTGACATTATTCTGATGTTCCTCCCTCTGTACATAAGGAATCTCTTCCCCCTAACTGCCCTTAATAGGGTTTCCCTGGTTCTAAGATTTGGGAGTTTTACTATTACATGCCGGGATGTTGGCCTGTTTTCCTTGATCTTGGGAGGGGTCTTCTCTGCCTCTAGGACACGAATGTTTGTTTCATTCCCCAGATTAGGGAAGTTCTCAGCTACAATTTGCTCAAATATATCTTCTAGTCCTCTTTCTCTCTCCACCCCTGCAGGGATACCAATAATTCTGACATTGGAAGGTTTACTGTGTCACTTATTTCTCTGATTGTATTTTCATGGATTCTTGGTTGTTTTCCCCTGGCTTCCTCTTTTCCTTTCATGTCTATTAATTGGTCTTCTAAATCACTAGTTCGTTCCTCTGCCTTGTTTACCCTATCTCTTAGATTATCTAGATTAGATTGGATCTCATTGATACCATATTTAAATTCTGCCAATTCAGCTTTCATTTCTGTCCTTAGGGACTCTATGTTGCCATTAATCGATTTTTCCATTCTAACTATCATCCTCACAATTGCTACCTTGAATTCCATCTCCAACATCTTGGTTATATCTGAATCCATTTGTAAATCTGTGGCAGAAGTCAGAGTCTCTGAGTCTTTCCTTTTTGGGGGGTTCTTCCTCCTAGTCATTCTGTGGAGGGATGGATGAAGGAATGTATAGAGTCCAAATTATTGACCACAACCCAAGCAAGTTGCACCTGTTTTATAGGAAACTTAGGGTTGCTGGCCTCTTGTTTTCCCAGGCTGTCTTCTGGGGGAGGGGCTTGCCACAGTGTTACTTAGGCAAGCTTGTTTGGGCAGAGGTGCCCTCTCCCTGTGGCATGGGATGGGCTCAGTGAAAACTGTTTTTTGGAGGGCTTTTGTTCTCTGGCAGCTTTATGTGTCTCTTCCGAGAACCAGGGCTAAAGAGATCATTTCCAACCCTCTATCTCAGAGCAGAGAGATTGCATTCTGTTCTTCAGTGAGCTCTCCAGGCCACACTATCTTCGTTCTCTGTCTATGCTGCTAAAAACTGCAGCATCCTGGGTTGTGCACTGTTAAGCAGTGCTCCCAGTCCTCACCTCCACGTTGGGGCATGTCTCTACCCTTTGTGCTTCTAAAACTGCCAGCAGTCCCCAGTTTGCATGTGCGGCCCTGCGGCTCCGGTTTCCACCCCATTGGCTACCCTTAAGTCTGTTCCCCACTGCTACTGGTCTGCGAGTCTGTGCCCAGTCCCCAGCACAGGAAGCTATTGCTCACTGGAGGTGTAGGGTCCCAATGGCTCGGCTCCCTCCCCTTGCCATTTATCCTCCAATATCTGCCTGTGGAATCATGTCTCCCTGCTTTGTACCTCGAAACCAACCGCTTGTGATATTCTGTTTGTAGAGATCCTGATCTATCTTCTTATGTCTCAGGCTGATTTTGTGGGTGTTCAGTGTGGTCTGGTAGATATCCAGCTCAATTCCAGGTACCAGTTGGAATATGGTCCCCTACTCCTCCATAATCTTTTCCCTCCCTCAGCCAAATCGATCTTGAAAAAGAAAAGCAATGATGGAAGCATCACCATTCTGGACTTCAAGCTACACTACAAACCTGTAGTGATCAAAACAACATGGTACTGTCACAAAAAGCAGACATATAGTTCAATGGAATAGAACAGAAACCCAAAAAGAGCCCACAACTATATGGTCAACTAATCTTTGACAAAGCAGGAAATAAACCCAATGGGAAAAAGACAGTCTCCTCAACAAATAGTGTTGGGAAAACTGGACAGCTAGATGCAAAAGAATGAAACTGGACCACTTTCTTACACCACATAGAAACAGAAATTCAAAATGGATTAAAGACCTAAATGTGAGACTTGAAACCTTATAAAATCTTAGAACACAGGCAGTAAGCTCTTTGACAAAGGCCATAACAACTGTTTCCTAGATATGTCTTCTGAGGCAAGGAAAACTAAAGCAAAAATAAACTATTGGGACTACATCAAAATAAAAAGCTCTGCACAGTGAAGGAAACAATCAACAAAATTAAAGGCCACTTACAGAATGGGAGGAGATACTTGCAAAGGATATATTTGATAAAGGGTTAGTATCCAAAATATATGAAGAATTTATAAAACTCAACACCCCAAAAAAACAAACAATCCAATTAAAAATGGGTAGAAGAAATGAACAGACATTTCCCCAAAGAAGACATCGAGATGGCTGATAGACACATGAGAAGATGTTCATCATCACTTAGCAACAGGGAAATGAAAATCAAAACTACAGTGAGCTATCACATCACACCTGTGAGAATAGCTAATAACAACACAAGAAACAACAGGTGTTGGAAAGGATGTGGAGAAAAAGGAACATTCCTGCAATGTGGGTGGGAATGCACAATGGTACAGCCACTGTGGAAAGCAGTTTGGAAGTTACTCAAAGAGTTACAAAATAGAACTAGCCTACAATCCAGCAGTCACACTACTGGATTCTATATTTACCTAAAGAATACAAAAGCACTAGTTCAAAGAGATGCATGCACCTCTATGTTTATAGCAGCATTATTTATAATAGCAAGATTGGGAAGCAGCCCAAGTGTCCACCTATTGATGAATAGATAAAGAGGATATAGTGCATATGTGTGTGTATATATAATAATCATCACTCAGCCATAAAAACAATGAAATCTTGCTATTTGCAATGACATGGATAGAGCTAGACAGAATAATGCTAAGCACAATGTGTTAATCAGAGAACGACAAATGCATGATTTCCCTCATTTGTGGAATTTAAGAAACAAAACAAATGAACTAAGGGAAAAAAGAAAGAGAAACAAACCAAGAAAGAGACTCTTAATTATGGAGAACCAATTGATGAGTACCAGTAGGGAAGGGGATGGGGGATGGATTAAGCAGGTAATGGGGAGAGGAGGAGCAAGATGGTGGAAAAATAGGAGAACTAAACTTCGTCTGGTCCCAGGAATTCAGCTAGATAGGTATCAAACCACTCTGAATACCTACAAACTCAACAGGAGATTGAAGAAAAGAATAGCAGCAACTCTCTGAACAGAAAAGCAACCACTTTCTGGAAGGTAGGATGTGTGGAGAAGTGAATCCGAGGTGATATTCGGGAAGGTAGATGGCCCAGCTACCAGCAAGTGATAGAGCAGTGGAGCACAAAATTGGAACATTTAGAAGTCTGCTCCACTGAGGGAAGTCACTACAGTGGCTAAGCAGGGGGTGGAACCCTCGCTGGGACAGTGTGGTCTCAGGACCCTCACAGTCACAGAAAGACCAGGGGTGCCTGAGTGAGGCAGAGTTCCCAGGTATTGAGCAGGGAAGCCGGCTGCATAGACGAAGCCAAGGAGAGGGTCTCAGCTCAGGGTTGCCATAAACTGTGATCCGCAGCACATTCGGGCCACTACTCCTCCAACAGGGACCCAAAAAGCAGCTGATCCAGAGAGACTCCCCTTCCTTTCCCATGAGGAGCAGTGCGGGAGCACATTGCAGAATCTGTTGGGATTGGAGACTCCAAACACGGTCGTGTGCAAGAGATAGAAATGCTTGGTGGCAGGCCGGGTGAGCACAGAGAGACTGGGGAGACAGGAGTGATTCACTGATTTTTCTGGGCGGCTCACTGAGGAGTGGGGCCCCAAGTTCTCAGCTCCTCTGGGGTGCAGATTGGAAGGTCGCCATTTTATTTCCCATCCTCCAAAGCTGTAGGGAAAGCTTCCAGGGAACAAAAGCTACCCAGAGCAAACCCGAGCAGATTACTTAGCCTGGCCCCTGGCAAGGGCGGTACAATTCCACCTCAGGCAAAGACATTTGAGAATCACTGCAACAGCCCCTCCCCTAGAATAACAGCAAAAACAGCCAGCCAAGACCAAGTTTACTGATCAGTGAGAACGGCAGAACTCCAGCACTAGAGGAACACAGCAAATAGAATTCATGGCTTTTTTCCCCATGATTCTTTAGATGTTCAAAGTTAAATTTTTTTAATTTTCTTTTTTTCTTTTTCTAATTTTTTTAAATTTTTCTTTTTCCCTTTTTCAACAATCTTATCAATCCCTTTTTTAAAAATATATTTTATTTTTCATTTTTAGAGTCATATTCTATCCTTTCATTGTAGTTAACCTTACTTTTCGTATATATATAAGTTGTTGTCTCTTTAAAATTTTGGGATACAGTTTCTTCTGACAGACCAAAATATACCCTAAATCTCTAGTGTATGGCTTTGTTCTAGTTCCCTGCCTGATCACATTCTCTCCCTTTTTTTTTTTTAAATTTCTCTTCTTTCTTTTTTCAACTAAATTCTTATCAATTCTTTTTATAAAATCTTTTATAATTTTCATCTTTACAGTCATATTCCATCCCTTCATTGTATTTACCCTTATTTTTGTGCATATATAAGTTTTTCCTTCTTTAAAATTTTGGGAGGCAGTTTCTTCTAACAGACCAAATTATGCCCAAAATGTAGTGTGTGGCACTGATATATTCATGAGCCCAAACATATTCTTTTTTCTTTCTTTCTTTTTCTTTTTTCTTTCTTTCCCTTTCTTTTCCCCCTGGTTTTGGGTCTTTTGTGTCTTCTTTAATGTATTTTTTTCTAGGGTCGTTGTTACCCTGTTAGCATTTTCTTCTCATTCATCTATTCTCCTCTGGACAAAATGACAAGATGGAAAAAAATCACCTCAAAAAAAAGAACAAGAGAAGTACCAACTGCCAGGGACCTAATCAATACAGACATTAGGAAAGTTTCAGAGCTAGAGTTCAGAATGACGATTATAAAGATACTAGCTGGGCTGAAGAAAGCATAGAAGATACTAGAGAATCTCTTCTGGAGAAATAAAAGAACTAAAATCTAATCAATTTGAAATCAAAAAGGCTATTAATGAGGTGCAATCAAAACTGGAGGCTCTAACTGCTAGGATAAATGAGGCAGAAGAGAGAATTAATGATATAGAAGACCAAATGATGGAGAATAAAGAAGCTGAGAGAAAGAGAGATAAAGAACTACTGGATCACGAGAACAGAATTTGAGAGATTAGTGATATCATAAAGTGAAATAACATCAGAATAATTGGGATCCCAGAAGAAGAAGAAAGAGAGAGAGGGGCAGAAGGTATATTGGAGCAAATTATAGCAGAGAACTTCCCTAATTTGGGGAAGGAAACAGTCATCAAAATCCAGGAGGCACAGGGAAACCCCCTCAAAATCAATAAAAATAGGTCAGCACTCCAGCATCTAATAGTAAAACTCACAAGTCTCAGGGACAAAAAGAAAATCCTGGAAGCAACTCGGGACAAGAGGTCTGTAACCTACAAGGGTAGAAACATGAAATCGGCAGCAGACCTATTCACAGAGGCCTGGCAGGACAGAAAGGACTGGCATGATATATTCAGAGCATTAAACAAGAAAAATATGCTGCAAAGAATACTATATCCAGCTAGGCTATCATTGAAAATAGAAGGAGAGATAAAAAGCTTCCAGGACAAACAAAAACTAAAAGAATTTGCAAACACCAAACAGCCCTACAAGAAATACTGAACGGGATCCTCTAAGCAAAGAGAAAGCCTAAAATAACATCGACCAGAAAGGAACAGAGACAATCTACAGTAACAGTCAGCTTACAGGTAATATAACAGCACTAAATTCATATCTTTCAATAGTTACCCTGAATGTAAATGGGCTAAATGCCCCAATCAAAAGACACAGGGTATAAGATTGGATAAAAAAAAAAGAAAACCCATCAATATGCTGCCTGCAAGAGACTCATTTTAGAACCAAAGACACCTCCAGATTGAAATTGAGGTGTTGGAAAACTATCTACCATGCTAATGCACTTCAAAAGAAAGATGGGGTGGCAATCCTTATATCAGACAAATTAGATTTTAAACCAAAGAGTATAATAAGAGATGACAAAGGACACTACATCCTACTTAAAGGGTCTATCCAACAAGAAGATCTAACAATTTTAAATATCTATGCCCCTAATATGGGAGCAGGCAATTATATAAGCCAATTAATAACAAAATCAAAGAAATATATCAACACTACAATAATAGTAGGGGAATTTAACACCCTCCTCATTGAAATGGACAGATCACCTAAGCAAAAGATCAACAAGGAAATAAAGGCTTTAAATGACACACTGGACCAAATGGACTTCACAGATATATTCAGAATATTCCATCCCAAAGCAACAGAATACACATTCTTCTCTACTGCCCATGGAACATTCTCCAAAATAGATCACATCCTAGGTCACAAATCAGGTCTCAACTGGTACCAAAAGACTGGGATCATTCCCTGCATATTTTCAGACCACAATGCTTTGAAACTTGAACTCAGTCACAAGAGGAAATTTGCAAGGAACTAAAAAACTTGGAGGTTAAAGAGCATCCTACTAAATAATGAATGGGTCAACCAGGAAATGAAAGAAGAATTTTAAAAAATTCATGGCAACAACTGAACATGAAAACACTAAATTTCAGTCTCTTTGGGATGCAGCAAAGGCAGTTGTAAGTGGAAAGTATATAGCAATACAAGACTTTCTCAAGAAACAAGAAAGGTCTCAAATACACAACCTAATCCTACACCTAAAGGAGCTGGAGAAAGAACAGCAAATAAAGCCTAAACCCAGCAGGAGAAGAGATATAATAAAGAGCAGAGCAGAAATCAATGAAATAGATACCAAAAGAACAGTAGAACAGATCAACAAAACTAGGAGCTGGTTCTTTGAAAGTAGTAATAAGATTGATAAACCCCTGGCCAGACTTATCAAAAAGAAAAGAGAAATGACCCAAATAAATAAAACCATGAATGAAAGAGGAGAGATTACAACCAACACCAAAGAAATACAAACAATTATAAGAACATATTATGAGCAACTATATGCCTGCAAATTAGATAATCTGGAAGAAATGGATGCATTCCTAGAGATATATAAACTACCAAACTGAACCAGGAAGAAATAAAAAACCTGAACAGACCCATAACTAGTAAGGAAATTGAAGCAGTAATCAAAAATCTCCCAACAAACAAGAGCCCAGAGCCAGATGGCTTCCCAGGGGAATTCTACCAAACATTGAACGAAGAAGTAATACCTTTTCTTCCAAAAATGTTCCAAAAAATAGAAATGGAAGGAAAACTTTCAAATTAATTTTATGAGGCCTGCAATACCTTGATCCCCAAACCAGATGAAGATTCCATCAAAAAGGAGAACTACAGACCAATATCCCTGATAAACATGGATGCAAAAATTCTCACGAAAATACTAGCCAATGGGATCCAACAGTACATGAAAAGGTTTATTCACCATGACCACTTGGGATTTATTCCTGGGCTGCAAATTTGGTTCAACATCTGCAAATCAATCAGTGTAAAACAATACATTTATAAAAGAAAAAACAAGAACGATATGATCCTCTCAATCCATGAAGAAAAAGCATTTGACAATGTACAGCATCCATTCTTGATTAAACTCTCCACAGTGTAGAGATAGAGCATACATACCTGAATAACATAAAACCCATCTATGAGAAACCCACAGCAAATATCATACTCAATGGAGAAAAACTGAAACTTTTACCCTAAGGTCAGGAACATGGAAGGGATGTCCACTATCACCACTGCTATTAAACATAGTACTAGAAGCCCTAACCTCAGCAATCAGACAACAAAAAGAAAGAAATTAAACTCTCAATTTTAGCAGATGATATGCTACTTTATGTAGAAAACCCAAAAGACTTCACGCCAAAACTGCTAGAACTCATACAGGAATTCAGTAAAGTGGCAGTATACAAAATCAATGCACAGAAATCAGTTGCATTTCTATACACCAACAACAAGACAGAAGAAAGAGAAATTAAGGAGTTGATCCCCTTTACAATTGCACCCCAAACCATAAGATACCTAGGAATAAATCTAACCAAAGAGGCAAAGGAACTATACTCAGAAAACTATAGAATATTCATGAAAGAAATTGAGGAAGACACAAAGAAATAGAAAAACGTTCCATGCTCATGGATTGGAAGAAAAAATATTGTGAAAATATCAATGCTACCTAGAGCAATCTACACATTCAATGCAATCCCTATCAAAATACCATCAACTTTTTCAAAGAAATGGAACAAATAATCCTAAAATATGTATGGAACCAGAAAAGACCCTCAATAGCCAGAGGAATGCTGAAAAAGAAAAGCAAAGCTGGTGGCATCACAATTCCGGACTTCCAGCTCTATTAAAAAGCTGTCATCATCAAGACAGTATGATACTGGCATAAAAACAGACACATAGATCAATGGAACAAAATAGAGAGCCCAGAAATAGACCCTCAACTCTAGGTGAACTCATCTTCGACAAAGCAGGAAAGAATGTTCAATGGAAAAAAGACAGTCTCTTCAACAAATGGTGTTGAAAAAATTGGACAGCCACATGCACAAGAATGAAACTGGACCATTTCCTTACACCACACACAAAATAGACTCAAAATGGATGAAAGTCCTCAATGTGAGACAGGAATCCATCAAAATCCTTGAGACGAACACAGGCAACAATCTCATCGACCTCAGCCACAGCAACTTCTTCCTAGAAACATCAGCAAAGGCAAGGGAAGCAAGGGTAAAAATGAATTACTAGGACTTCATCAAGATAAAAAGCTTTTGCACAGCAAAGGAAACAGTCAACAAAACCAAAAGACAAATGACTGAATGGGAGAAGATGTTTGCAAATGACATATCAGATAAAGGCTAGTATCCAAAATCTATAAAGAACTTGTCAAACTCAACACCCAAAAACAAATAATCCAATCAAGAAATGGGCAGAACACATGAACAGACATTTCTGCAAAGAAGACATTCAAATGGCCAACAGACACATGACAAACTGCTCAACATCATTCGGCATCAGGATAATACTAATCAAAACGTCAATGAGATACCACCTCACACCAGTCAGAATGGCTAAAATAACACGTCAGGAAACAACAGATGTTGGCGAGGATGTGGAGAAAGGGGAACCCTCCTACACTTTTGGTGGGAATGCAAGCTGGTGCAGCCACTCTGGAAAACAGTATGGAGGTTCCTCAAAAAGTTCAAAATAGAGCTACCCTATGACCCAGCAACTGCACTACTGAGTATTTACCCCAAAGATACAAACGTAGTGATCCGAAGGAGCATGTGCACCCCAATGTTTATAGCAGCAATGTCCACAATAACCAAACTATGGAAAGAGCCCAGATGTCCATCAACAGATGAATGGATAAAGAAGATGTGGTATATATATACAATGAAATATTTTGCAGCTGTCAATAAAGTGAAATCTTGTCATTTGCAATGACGTGGATTAACTAGAGGTTATTATGCTAAGCGAAAAAAGTCAATCAGAGAAAGACAATTATCATATGATCTCACTGATATGAGGTATTTGATAAAGAAGACAGAGGATCATAGGGGAAAGGAGGAAAAAATGGAACAAGACAATACCAGAGGGGGAGGCAAACCATAAGAGACTCAATCTGAGGAAACAAACTGAAGGTTGTTGGAGTGGAGGTGGGTGGGAGGGATGGGGTGGCTGGGTGATGGACATTGGGGAGGGTATGTGCTATGGTGTCCACTGTGACTTGTGTAAGACTGATGAATCACAGATCTGTACCCCCGAAACAAATAATACATTATGTTAATAAAACATTAATTAATTAAAAAAGAGAAATATGTGCTCCTAGAACTCCAAAAAAATAAAAAGAATAAGTGAATTTAAGAAAGGTCTTTTAAAATTATCCAGAGGGAAAATGTGAAAAGGAATGATGGAGGCCCATTGACTTTATAGGACACCATCAACTGAGTAGACATTTTCATTATGGGAATCTCAGAAGAAAAGAAATAGAAAAATGGGTCAGAAAACTTAAAGAAATAACAGCTGAAAATATCCCAAATCTATGAAAAGATTTCAACATCCAAGTACATTAAGTTCAATGTTCCCAAACAACATTAACCCAAAGAATAGTTTATCAAGGTCCCTTATAATAAAACTGTCAAAAGACAAATCAAGAATTTTGAGAGTGGCAAGAGAAAAAAGGCCTTGTAGGTGAACCACAAGGGAATCCAAATAAGACAAGGAGCTGATTTCTTAGCAGAAAATTTGCCATCCTGTACAGTGTGTTTACTGGCATTGTTACTGGTTAATGACCTCTTCAGGTTGTCAATTTCTTCCTGTTTCAGTCTTCGCAGTTTATAGGTTTCCGGGAAGGCATCCATTTCATTCCGGTTCCTTTATTGGCATATAATTGTTGATAACAATTTCTAATTTCCTTGGTTTCTATTTCCTTGGTGTTAGTCGTGATCTCTCCCCTTTCATTCATCATTTATTAATTTGGGTCCTTTCTCTTTTCTTTTGGATAAGTATGGCCAGTGGTTTTCTGATCTTATTAATTCTTTCAAAGAACCAGCTTCTAGTTTTGTTGATCTGATCTACAGTTTCTGGTTTCTAATTCATTGATCTCTGCTCTAATCTTAATTATTTCTCTTCTAATGCATGGCTTAGGCATCGTTTGCTGCTTTTTCTCTAGTTCTTTAAGGTGAAAAGTTAGTTGGTGAATTCGGGATTTTTCTATTTTTTTGAGTGAGGCTTGAATGCCTATGTATTTTCCCCTTAGGACTGCCTTTGCAGTATCCCATAGGTTTTGGACCAATGAGTTTTCGTTCTCATTGGTTTCCATGAATTGTTTAAGTTCTTCTTTGATTTCTTGGTTGACCCAAACATTATTGAGCAGAGAGGTCTTTAGCTTCCAAGTGTTTGAAATTTTTCCAAATTTTTTCTTGCGATTGGGTTCCAGTTTTAAAGCATTATGGTCTGAGAATATGCAGGGAATAATTTCAATCTTTTGGTATCGGTTGAGACCTGATTTGTGACTCAGTATGTGATCTTTTCTGGAGAAAGTTCCATGTGCGCTCGAGAAGAATGAGTATTCTGTTGTTTTAGGGTGGAATGTTCTGTATATATCTATGAGGTCCATCTGGTCCAGTGTGTTATTCAAAGCTCTGATTTCTTTGTTGATTTTCTGCTTAGATGATCTGTCTATTGCTGAGAGTGGAGTGTTGAGGTCTTCTTTAATTAACATATTGTTATCAATATGACTCTTTATTTTGGTGAAGAGTTCACTTATGTAGATGGCTACTCCTATGTTGAAGGCATAGATATTTACAATTGTTAGATCTTCTTGTTGAATAGACGCTTTAAGAATGATAGAGTGTCCTTCTGTGTCTCTAACTAAAGACCTTAGCTTAAAATCTAGTTTGTCTGATATGAGAATTGCTACCCCAGCTTTCTTTTGAGATCCGTTGACATGGAAGATGGATCTCCATCCCTTCCCTTTCAGTCTGGATCTATCTTTAGGTTCAAATTGAGTGTCTTGTAGACAGCAATTGGATGGGTCCTGTCTTTTTATCCAATCTGCAACTCTGTGCCATTTTATGGGAGCGTTTAGACCGTTCACATTGAAAGTGATTATTGAAAGATATGAATTTGTTGTCATCATGTTGCCTCTGAAGACCTTGTTTTTATTGATTCTCTTTGTAAGTTTCTGTTCTATATCACTCTTGGTGTCTTTCTCTTTTTATAGACCCCCCCTTAATATTTCTTGCAGTACTGGCTTAGTGGTCACATATTCTTTCAGTTTCTGCTGGTCATGGATGCTCTACATCTCTCCTTCCATTCTAAATGACAGCTTTGATGGATAAAGTATTCTTGGCTGCATGTTCTTCTCATTTAGTACCCTGAATATCTCTTGCCAGGCCTTTCTGGCTTGCCAGGTCTCTGTGGATAGGTCTGACATTATTTGGATGGTCCTCCTTCAGAACGTAAGGAAACTCTTCCCCCTAACTGCCATTAAGATGGTTTCCTTGGTTCTAAGACTTGCAAGTTTTACTATTACATGTTGGGGCATTGGCCTGCTTTCCTTGATCTTGGGAGGGGTCCTCTCTGCCTCTAGGACATGAATGTTTGTATTATTCCCCAGATTAGGGAAGTTATCAGCTATGCTATGCTCAAATATATCTTCCAGTCCTCTCTCTCTCTCTCTCTAACCACTCAGGGATCCCAGTAATTCTGACATTGGAATATTTCATGGTGTCACTTATTTCTCTGTTTCTATTTTTATGGATTTTGAATTGTTTTTCCCTTGCCTCCTCTTTTTCCTTTTTATCTATTAAATTGTCTTCCAGGTCACTGATCGTTCTTCCTCACATACCCTAGCTGTTAGATTATCTAGTTTAGATTGGATCTCATTGATAGCATTTTTAAGTTCTGCCAGTTCAGCTTTTATTTCTGCCCTTAGGGACTCCTTGTGGTTATATCTGTATCCATTTGTAATCCTGTGGCGGAAGTTACAGTCTCTGAGTCTTTCCTATTTTAGGTGTTCCTCCTTCTTGTCATTCTGTTGAGGGGTGGTTGAGGGATTATACACGGTCCAAATTATTGAACACAACCAAAGCAAGATGCACCTGTTTTATAGGGACCTTAGGGTTGCCGGCCTCTTGTTCTCTCAGCCTGTCTTCTGGGGGAGGAGCCTCCCACTCTGTTACTCAGGCAACCCTGTTTGCGCAGAGTTCCCTGCCCCCTGTGGGGGTGGTGGGCTCAGTGGAAACCAGTTTTCTGGGGCTTTTGTCCTCTGGCCTCTTTGCTTGGTGGTTTTCTGCATCTCTTCTGAGAGCCAGAGCAGAAGAGATCATTTCCATCCCTCTGCCTCAGAACAGAGAGATTGCAGTCTGTTCTTTAGTGAGTTCTCCAGGCCACACTATCTCTGTTTCTGTCTGTGCTGCTATAAACTGAAGTGTCCTGGGATGTTAGCCCCTCAGCAGGGCTCCCAGTCCTTGTCTCCAAGTCAGGGCATGTCTCTGTCCTTTGTGCTTCTAAAACCGCCAGCTGCCCCCAGTTCACACACGTGGCCCTGCTGTTCTGTGTTTCACTCCTGGGGGCTGCCCTAAAGTCTTTTCCCCATTGCTGCCGGTCTTTGAGTCTGTGCCCAGTCTCTAGCACAGGAGGCTATCACTCACCAGTGGTGCTGGATCCCCATGGCTACCTCCCCCTTCCATTTATATTCGGATATGTGCCCACAGAATCACGGCTCACTTCTTCATACCTCAAAAGCAACCGCCTGCAATATTCTGTTTGTAGAGATCCAGATCTATCTTCTTACATCTCAGGCTGATTTGGTGGGTGTTCTGAGTGGTCTGGTAGATATCCAACCTAAATCCAGGGACTGGTTGGAATAGGGTTCCCTACTACTCTGCCATCTTTTCCTCCAGAATACATATTCTTTTAGAGTGCACATCTAATATTCTCCAGAATAGATCACACATTGGGTCACAAATCAGCCCTCAGCAAATATGAAAATATCACGATCATACCATGCATATTTTCAGACCACCATGATGTGAAATTTGAAGTCAACCACAACCTTCCAAGAAATTTGGAAGGACCACAAATACATTGAGGTTAAAGAACATGCTACTAAAGAATGATGGGTCAAGCAGGATATTTAAGAAGAAATTTTAAAAAATACATGTAAATAAATGAAAATGGAAACACAATGGTCCAAAGCCTTTGGATGCAGGAAAAGCAATCATAAGAGGGACGTATTGTGCAATACAGGCCTACCTCAAGAAGCAAGAAAAATCTTGAACAACTTAACCTTACATCTAAAGGAGCTAGAAATTGAACAAAAAATGAAGCCTAGCAGCAGCAGAAGAAGGGAAATAAAAAGGATTAGAGCAGAAATAAATGAATAAAACTAGGAACTTGTTCCTTACAAAAAATAACAAAATTGTTAAAACCCTACTCAGACTTACAAAAATGAAAAGAGAAAGGACCTAAATAAATAAAATCACAAACAAAAGAGGAGAAATAACACCCCAAACCTCAGAAATACAATTATATGAGAATATTATGAAAAATTATATGACACCAAATTGGAAAACCTGAAAGAAATGGAAAAATTCCTAGAAACATATAAACTACCAAAACTTAAACAGGAAAAAATAGAAAACTTGAACAGACTGATAACCAGCAAAGAAGCTGTATCAGTAATAAAAACTTTCCTAAGAAACAAAACTTCAGGGCCAGATGGTTTCACAAGTATATTCTCCCAAACAATTAAAGAAGAGTTAATACCTATTCTTCTCAAACCATTTCAAAAATAGAAATGGAAGGACAACTTCAAATCTCCTTCTTTGAAGCCAACATTACCCTAATTCTAAAACAAGACAAAGACTTCACTAAAAAAGAAAACTACAGGACAATATCCCTGGTGAACATGGGTGCAAAAATTCTCAACAAAATACTACAAATTGAATCCAACAGTATATTAAGAGAATCATGCTCCACAATCAAGTGGGAAATATTCCTGGTCTACAAGGGTGGTTCAATATTCACAAATCAATCAATAATCTTCTCAGTAGATACAGAAAAACATTTGACAAAGTACAGTATCCATTCATGACAAAAACCCTCAACAACATAGGAATAGAGGGAACATACCTCAACATAATAAAGGCCATATATTAAAAATACACAGCTAATATCATCCTCAATGGGGAAAAAGAGAGATTTTCCTCTAGGGTCAGGAACAAGAAAGGGATATTCACTTTCACCACTGTTGTTTAACATAGTACTGGAAGTCCAAGCATCAGCAATCAGACAACAAAAATAAATAAAAGGCATCTAAATTAACAAGGAAGAAGTCAAACTTTCACTATTTGCAGATAACATGATTCTCTATGTAGAAAAAACCTGAGAGACTCTACCAAAAAATTGCTAGAACTGATACATGAATTCAGTAAATTGGTAGAATAGAAAATCAATGTACAGAAATCTGTTGCATTTCTATACACTAATAATAAAGCAGCAGAAAGAGAAATCAAGGAATCTTTCCCATTTACAATTGCATCAAAAACCTTAAGATACCCAGGAATAAACATAACCAAAAAAGTAAAAGGTCTATACTCTAAAAACAATAAAATACTGATGAAAGAAATGGAAGATGACACAAGAAATGGAAAAACATTCCATGCTCATGGATTGGAAGAGCAAATATTGTTAAAATATCTATACTACCCAAAGCAATCCACACATTAATTCAATCTGCATCTAAATACCAACAGCATTTTTCACAGAAATAGAACAATCCTAAAATTTGTATGGAACCACAAAAGACCCTGAATAGCCAAAGCCACCTTGAATAAGAAAAGCAAAGTTGGAGGCATCACATTTGTGGAATTCAAGTTATATGACAAAGTTTTAGTGATCAAGACAGTATGGTACTGGCACAAAAACACATATCAATCAATGGAACAGAATAGACAACCCAGAAATGGACCCACAACTGTATGGTGAATTAATCTTCAATGAAGCAGGAAAGAATATCAAATGAGAAAAAGTATCTTCAACAAATGGTATTGGGGAAACTGGACAGCAACATGCAAAAGAGAGAAACTGGACTGCTTTCTTACACCAAACACAAAAAGGAACTCAAATGAATCAAGGACTTAACTGTGAGACCTGAAGCCATAAAAATCCTAGAGGAGAACATAGGCAGTAACCTATTTGATTTTGGCCACAGCAATTTCTTATTAGACTCATCTCCTGAGGCAAGGGAAACAAAAGCAAAAATGAACAATTGGGACCTCATCAAGATAAAAAGTTTCTACACAGGGGCGCCTGCATGGCTCAGTCAGTTAAGCCATTGACTCTTGATTTCAGTTCAGGTCATGCTGTCAGGGTCCTGGGATCAAGCCCCACATCAGGCTCTGTGCTCAGCAGGGAGTCTCCTTGAGGATTCTCTCTCTCCCTCTCCTTCTGCCCCTGCCCAGCTCACTCTCTCTCTCAAAATAAATAAATAAAATCTTTTTTTTTTAAAGGCTTGCACACAGTGGAGACAATCAACAAAAGTAAAAGGCAACTTTTGGAATGTAAGAAGATATTTGCAAATGATATATCTGATAGAAGTTAGTATCTAAAGTATAACGAACTGGGAGAAGGGAAGATGGCAGAGGAGTAGGGGACACTATTTCAGCTGGTCCACAGAATAGAGCTGGATATGTACAATACCACTCTGAGCACCCACGAAACCAGCCTGAGATGTAAGAAGATCTGGATCTCTACAAATAGAATATCGCAGGCGGTTGGTTTTGAGGTACGAAGCGGGGATCCCTGATTCCCCGGGCAAATATTGGAGGATAAACAGCAGCAGGAGGGAGCCTGTCCATGGGGGTCCTACACCTCCAGTGAGTGACAGCCTCCCGCGCTGGGGACGGGGCACAGACTCGCAGACTGGTAGCGGCGGGGAAAGGACTTTAGGGCAGCCCCCGGGGCAGAAACCCAGAGCGGCAGGGTCACGCGTGTGAACTGGGAGCGGCTGGCGGTTTTAGAAGCACAAAGGGCAGAGACGTGCTACAACCTGGAAGCAGGACTGGGAGCACTGCAGAGGGGCACACAACCCAGGGCGCTGCAGTTTATAGCAGCACAGACAGAGATGGAGACAGTGAGGCCTAGAGAGCTCACTGAAGAACAGACTGTGGTCTCTCTGCTCTGAGGCAGAGGGTAGGAAATGGTCTCTTCTGCTCTGACTTGTGGAAGAGATGTGGAAAGCCACCAGGGAAAGCCGCCAGAGAACAAAAGCCCCCAAAACTGATACCTGCTGAGCCCAGCCCCCGCCACAAGGTTGCTGGAATAACAGCGCGGCAGGTCCCTCCCCCAGAAGACAGGCTGGGAAAACAAGAGGCCAGCAACCCTAAGGTCCCAAGAAAAGAGATGCATCTTGCTTGGGTTCTGGTCAATAATTTGGACTCCATACATTCCCTCAAACACCCATCAACAGAATAACTAGGAGGAGGAACCCCCAAAATAGAAAAGACTCAGAGATTATGACTCTTGCAGCAGATTTACAAATGGATGCAGATATAACCAAGATTTCGGAGATGGAATTCAGGCTAGCAATTGTGAAGACAATACCTAAAATGCAGAAATCAATTAATGGCAACAGAGAGTCTCTAAGGGCAGAAATGAAAGCTGACTTGGCAGAACTTAAAAATGCTATCAATGAGATCCAAACCAACCTAGATAATCCAATAGCTAGGGTAACTGAGGCAGAAGAATGAATAAGTGACATGGAGGACAATATAATAGATAAAAAGGGAAAAGAGGAGGCCAGGGAAAAGCAACTCAGAATCCATGAAAATAGAATCAGAAAAATAAGTGACACCATGAAGCATTCCAATGTCAGATAAATTGGAATCCCGGAGAGAGTGGAGAGACAGAGAGGACTAGAAGATGTATTTGAGCACATCGTAGCTGAGAACTTCCCTAATCTGGGGAATGAAACAAACATTTGCGTCCTAGAGGCAGAGAGGACCCCTCCCAAGATCAAGGAAAACAGGCCAACACCCTGGCATGTAATAGTAAAACTCCCAAATCTTACAACCACGGAAAGTATCTTAAGGGCAGTTAGGGGGAAGAGATTCCTTATGTACAAAGGGAGGAACAAGAGAATAACGTCAGACCTATCCACAGAGACCTGGCAAGCCAGAAAGGCCTGGCAAGACATATTCAGGGTACTAAATGAGAAGAACATGCAGCCAAGAATACTTTATCCATCAAAGTTGTCATTTAGAATGGATGGAGAGATGCAGAGCTTCCAAGACCGGCAGAAACTGAAAGAATATGTGACCACTAAGCCGGCCCTGCAAGAAATATTAAGGGGGGTTCTATAAAAAGAGAAAGACCCCAAGAGTCATATACAATAGAAATTTACAGGGACAATCTATAAAAACAACATCTTCACAGACAACATAATGACAATTAATTCATATCTTTCAATAATCACTCTCAATGTGAATGGCCTAAACGCTCCCATAAAATGGCACAGGGCTGCAGATTGGATAAAAAGACAGGACCCATCCATATGCTGTCTACAAGAGACTCGTTTTGAGCCTAAAGATAGATCCAGACTGAAAGTGAAGGGATGGAGATCCATCTTCCATGCCAGCGGACCTCAAAAGAAAGCTGCAGTAGCAATTCTCATATCAGAGAAATTAGATTTTAAACTAAAGTCTCTAGTTACAGACACAGAAGGACACTATATCATTCTTAAAGGGTCTATCCAACAAGACGATCTAACAGTTGTAAATATCTATGCCCCCAACATGGAAGCAGGCATCTACATAAGCCAACTGTTCACCAAAATAATCATATTGATAATAATACGTTAATTGTAGGAGACCTCAATACTCCACTCTCAGCAATGGACAGATCATCTAAGCAGAAAATCAACAAAGAAACAAGAGCTTTGAATGATACATTGGACCAGATGGACCTCATAGATATTTACAGAACATTGCACCCTAAAACAACAGAATACTCATTCTTCTCAAGCGCACATGGAACTTTCTCCAGAATAGACCACATACTGGGTCAAAAATCAAGTCTCAAATGATACCAAAAGATTGAGATTATTCCCTGCATATTCTCAGACTACAATGCTCTACAACTGGAACTCAATCACAAGAAAAAAATTGGCAGAAATTCAAACACTTGGAAGCTAAAGACCACTCTGCTCAAGAATGTTTGGGTCAACCAGGAAATCAAAGAAGAACTTAAACAATTCATGGAAATCAATGAGAACGAAAACACCTTTGTCAAAAACCTATGGGATACTGCAAAGGCAGTCCTAAGGGGGGAAATACACAGCCATCCAAGCCTCACTCAAAAAAAATACAAAAATCCCGAATTCACCAACTAACTCTCCCCTTAAAGAACTAGAGAAAAAGCAACAAACGATGTCTAAGCCATGCTTTAGAAGAGAAATAATTAACATTAGAGCAGAAATCAATGAATTAGAAACCAGAAACACAAATCAGATGAACGAAACTAGAAGTTGGATCTTTGAAAGAATTAATAAAATCAATAAAACACTGGCCAGACTTATCCAAAAGAAAAGAGAAAGGACCCAAATTAATAAAATGATGAATGAAAGGGGAGAGATCACGACTAACACCAAGGAAATAGAAACGATTATTAGAAATTATTATCAACAACTATATACCAATAAACTGAGCAATCTGGATGACATGGATGCCTTCTTGGAAACCTATAAGCTGCCTAGACTGAATCAGGAAGAAATTGACAACCTGAATAGGCCAATAACCACTAACGAGATTGAAGCAGTGATCAAAAACCTCCCAAAAAACAAGAGTCCAGGGCCTGATGGATTCCCTGGGGAATTCTACCAAACATTCAAAGAAGAAATAATACCTATTCTCCTGAAGCTGTTTCAAAAAATAGAAACAGAAGGAAAACTTCCAAACTCATTCTATGAGGCCAGCATTGCCTTAATCCCCAAACCAGGCAAAGACCCCATCAAAAAGGAAAATTTCAGATCGATATCCCTGATGAATATGGATTCCAAAATCCTCAACAAAATCCTAGCTAATAGGATCCAACAATAAATTAAAATGATCATCCACCATGACCAAGTGGGATTTATCCCTGGGATGCAAGGGTGGTTCAACATTCGCAAATCAATCAATGTGACAGAACACATTAATAAGAGGAGGGAGAAGAACCATATGGTCCTCTCAATTGATGCAGAAAAAGCATTTGACAAAATACAACATCCTTTCCTGACTAAAACTCTTCAGAGTATAAGGATAGAGGAAACATTCCCCAAGTTCATAAAATCCATCTATGAAAAACTCACAGCGAATATCATCCTCAATGGGGAAAAGCTGAGAGCCTTTCCCTTCAGGTCAGGAACACGTCAAGGATGCCCACTCTCGCCACTATTGTTCAACATAGTACTAGAAGTCCTAGCAACAGCAATCAGACAACAAAAAGAAATAAAAGTATTCAAATTGGCAAAGAAGTCAAACTCTCTCTTTTCACAGACGACATGATACTTTATGTGGAAAACACAAAAGACTGCACCCCCAAATTACTGGAACTCATATAGCAATTCAGTAATGTAGCAGGATACAAAATCAATACACATAAATCAGTTGCTTTCTCATACATTAACAATGCAACTGTAGAAAGAAAAATTAGAGAAACGATTCCATTTACAATAGCACCAAAAACCATAAGATATCTCGGAATAAACCTAACCAAAGAGGTAAAGGATCTATACTCTAGGAACTACAGAACACTCATGAAAGAAATTGAAGAAGACAGAAAAAGATGAAAAATATTCCATGCTCATGGATCGGAAGAATAAACACTGTTAAAATGTCTATGCTACCCAGAGCAATCTATACCTTCAATGCCATCCTGATCAAAATTCCAATGACATTTTTCAAAGTGCTGGAACAGACAATCTTAAAATTTGTATGGAATCAGAAAAGACAGTGAATCACTAAGGTGAAGCTGGGGGCATCACGTTGCCCGATTTCAAGCTATATTACAAAGCAGTGATCACCAAGACAGCATGGTACTGGCACAAAAACAGACATATAAACCAATGGAAGAGAATAGAAAGCCCAGATATGGACCCTCAACTCTATGGTCAAATAATCTTTGACAAAGCAGGAAAAAACATGCAGTGGAAAAATGACAGTCTCTTCAATAAATGGTGCTGCGAAAATTGGACAGCCACAGGCAGAAGAATGAAACTCGACCATTCTCTAACACCATTCACAAAGATAAACTCAAAATGGATGAAAGACCTCAATGTGAGACAGGAATCCATCCAAATCCTAGAGGAGAACATAGGCAGTAACCTCTTGGACATCGCCCACAGCAACTTCTTTCAAGATACATCTCCAAAAGCTAGTGAAACAAAAGTAAAAATGAACTTTTGGGACTTCATCAAGATCAAAAGCTTCTGCACAGCAAAGGAAACAGTCAACAAAACAAAGAGGCAACCCACAGAATGGGAGAAGATATTTGCAAATGACACTACAGATAGAGGGCTGGTATCCAAGATCTATAAAGAACTTCTCAAACTCAACACCCAAAGAACAAATAATAAGTCAAAAAGTGGGCAGAAGATATGAAAAGGCACTTCTCTGAAGAAGACATACAAATGGCTAACAGACACATGAAAAAATGTTCATCATCATTAGCCATCAGGGAAATTCAAATCAAAACTTCATTGAGATACCACCTTACACCGGATAGAATGGCAAAAATGGACAGGGAAAGAAACAACAAATGTTGGAGAGGTTGTGGAGAAAGGGGAATCCTCTTACACTGTTGGTGGGAATGCAAGTTGGTATAGCCACTTTGGAAAACAGCGTGGAGGTTCCTCACAAATTTAAAAATAGAGCTATCCTATGACCCAGCAATTGCACCTCTGGTTATTTACCCCAAAGACACAGATGTAGTGAAAAGAAGGGCCATATGCACCCCAATGTTCAGAGCAGCAATGTCTGCTATAGCCAAACTATGGAAAGAGCCGAGATGCCCTTCAACAGATGAATGGAGAAAGAAGATGTGGTCCATATATACAATGGAATATTACTCAGCCATCAGAAAAGAAGAATACCCAACTTTTACATCAACATGGATGGGACTGGAGGAGATTTTGCTAAGTGAAATAAGTCAAGCAGAGAAATTCAATTATCATATGGTTTCACTTATTTGTGGAACATAAGGAATAGCATAGAGGACATTAGGAGAAGGAAGGGAAAAATGAAGCAGGGTAATTGGAGGGAGACAGGAACCATGAGAGACTATGAACTCTGAGAAAGAAACTGAGGGTTTGTTTGGTTTCACTTATTTGTGGAACATAAGGCATAGCATGGAGGACATTAGGAGAAGGAAGGGAAAAATCAGGGGGAGGGAAATTGGAGGGAGAGATGAACCATGAGAGACTATGGACTCTGAGAGAGAAACAAGGTTTTAGATGGCAGGGTGGAGGGGGGATTGGTTAGCCCAGTGATGGGTATTAAGGCGGGTATGTACTGCAGGGAGCACTGGGTGTTATACGAAAACAATGGATTATGGATCACCACATCAAAAACTAATGATGTATTGTATGGTGACTAACATATCATAATGAAATAAAAAAAAAAGAATGAACGAACACACAAAAAAATAAAGTATAAGGAACTTATAAAATTCAACCACTGATAAACAAATACTCCAATTATTAATGGGAAGAAGAGATGAACAGACATTTCTCCAAAGAAGACATACAGATGGCCAACACACACATGAAAAAATACTCCACATCACCTATTATCAGAGATATGGAAATTGAAACTACAATGAGATATCATGTCACACCAGTCAGAATGGCTAAAATTAACAACAGAGGAAAAATAGTTGTTGTTGAGGATGGAAAGAAAGGGGAACCCTCTTGCAATTTTGGTGGGAATGCAAACTGTTGCATTCACTGTGGGAAACAGTATGGGAAGGTGGATGTGTTAAATAGTTGATGGGGATTAAGGAGAGAACTTGTGAGTGTACTGGGTGATGTATGGAATTGTCAAATCACTATATTTTACAACTGAAACTAATATAATACTGTATATTAATTATGCTGTAATAAAAAATTAAAAAGCAAAGGAAAAGGAGTATATAACCAGCAATCAAAACTAGGGCTGTGAGATTGTTCTATGAGTTGAGTGAAAGAATGACATAGATTTTGAGATTCTTGCAGGGATAAAGAAATCATTAAATGGAGAACAGCTTGGAGTGAAAAATATATAATATGAAATAAGTCTTATCACAGATGCCTACAGTTGCAATAGGGTAAGTTCTGTGGATAGCAAAGTTGATGCTGGGGAAATTGAGGAGAAATATACAGCAAAGAAAGATAATATAAATGGTGAGGATGGAAGTAGTGCTCCAATGTCTTGGGGAGAAACTATCTCACCATGCCATCTGCTTGACCTGAAGTTCTTCAGAAAACTGTCTACCTCATGGTGCCTTCTTCTTCTGAGGGCTTTTCCAAGAACCACAGTTTAATGTGTTCAATTTAGGTGACTTTCATTCAGAGTAGCTTTTTTACTTTTTTTAGTTGAGAGACATGAATCCACCATTGACTCCTTTGAGGTTTGGTAGTAATGTCAGTGGTAGGTGGGATGATGTGAGGCACTTTCAATGGGGTTCAAGATTAGTTCTCTGGTGATGTAATTTCCCGAGAATTACACCTTGAGGAAAAGCAGCTTCAGTTTGTTGATAACTGTGGGTATAATTAATGAGTCCCTTAAAGTATTTTAAAATTAATTAATTGGCTGGGTCATAATCTTCAAGAGTCCAGGAAAAAATATGCCATTCTTAGTCATTAGATCATATGGGATGGTTAGTATGTCACAATAGAAGAGGACTAATGCTAAATTCCTGGGCCATGAGAGTGAGGTATTATTTTTGTTTTGGTTTAGCAAATTTTAGTTTTAATAGTTTTCTGTATTATTTAAGGTTACTTTGTATAAAAAGGACAACATAATTTGGGTATAAAGAAAGAACTGGATTCCAGGGAAGATGGCAGAAGAATAGAGGACCTGTGTTTCATCTAGTCCCAAGAATTCAGGTAGTTATCTATCAAAACATTCTGAACACCTGTGAATTCAACCTGATATCTAAGAAAATATTTGTTGCAATTCTACAAATAGAAAAGTGACCACTTCTTGCAAGCAGCACAAAAATCCCTCAGGGAACAAAAACCACAAGGAGCAATCTGCAGCAGCTTACACTGAGTCAGGAACCCTGGCAAGGGGTGATGCAACTCCACCCAGGCAAAGACGCCTGAGAATCAGTGGTCCAGAAGACCAGCAGGAAAATCAATCGAATACCAAGTTTATGGATCACTCAGAACTGAAAAACACCTGTGCTAGGTGAAAACAGTATATAGAATTCGAGGTTGATTCTCAGGAGTCTTTAGTCTTTCAGTTTAAATTTTTCTTTTTCTCTTTTCTTTTTTTTTTTCCTTTTCAACTAGTTTCTTATTTTATCAACCCTTTATTTTTAAGTCTTTTTTAATTTTCATTTTTATATTTACATTTTGTAAATATACTCTTCATTTTCTGCTTCCTTTCACTGTATTCAATTTTATTTTTTAATACATAGAAGTTTTTTTTCTTTACAATTTTGGGATTTAATGTCTTCTAACAGAAGACATTAAACCCACTCTTTCCTGGGTATATTTTGGTCTGTTAGAAGACATTAAATCCCAAAATTGAAGAGTGGGTCACCCTGTTTTGTCCACCAGTGAGATTATGTCCTCTTTTTTTCCCTTTTCTTTTTCTTTTCTTTTTTGGTTTCTGATCTCTTGAGATTAGTCTAGTGTGTATTTTGCTGGGGTCATTGTTGATATTTTTGGTTTTGTTCTCTCATTCATCTATTCTTCACTGGACAAAATGACTAGAAGGAGAAATTCAGAACAAAAGAAAGAACCAGAGGTAATACTCTCTTCCATAGATCTAATTAATATGCATATAAGTAAAATGTTGGAGCTGGAATTCAGGATAACAATGATACAGTTACTAGCTGGGCTTGAATAAAGCATAAAAGACACTAGAGAATATCTTAGTGCAGAAATGAAATCTAATCAGGCAGAGATTAAAAATGCTTTAACTGAGATGCAGTCTAAAATGGATGCTTGAATAGCTATGGTAAATGAATCAGAAGGGAGAGTCACTGACACAGAAGACAAAATGATGGAAAAGAAGAAAGCTGAGGAAAAGAGAGAAAAACAACTAACGGACAATGAGGGGAGGCTTCTAGAAATCAGGGATTCCAAAAAGCAAAACACTAGTAGAATTATTGGAGTCAGAAGAAGAAAGAGAGAGAGGGACAGAAGGTATATTTGAGCAAATCATAGCTGAGAACTTCCCTAATCTGGGGAAGGAAATGGGCATTCAAGTACAAGAGGTAGAGAACACCCTTCAAAATCAATAAATATAGAACAGCACCATAACACATAATAAAGAAGCTTTCAAATTTCATAGATGAAGAGAAAATCCTGAAAGCAGCTTGAGACAAGAGGTCCTTAAACTACAGGGGTAGGAACATTAGACTGGTAGGAGACCTATCCACAGAGACCTGGCAGGGCAGAAAGGGCTGGCATGATATATTCAGGGTACTAAATGAGAAAAACATGCTGCAAGAATACTTTATACAGCAACGGTGTCATTCAGAATGGAAGGAGAGATAAAGAGCTCCCAGGACAAAAGGAAACTAAAAGAATTTGTGATCACTAAGCCAGTCCTGAAAGAAATATTAAAGGGGATACTGTAAGCAAAGAGAGAGCCCAAAAGTAACATAGACCAGGAAAAAACAGAGACAATATATAGAAACAGGGACTTTATACATAATACAATGGCACTAAATTCATATCTTTAAATAGTTACTCTGAATGTAATTGGGCTAAATGCTGCAACCAAAAGATGCAGGGTAACAGATTAGATAAAAAAGCAAGACCCATCCATATGCTGTCTACAAGAGGCTCATTTTAGACCCAAAGAAACATCCACATTGAAAGTAAGGGGGTTGAGAATAATTTATCAGGCTAATGGACATCAAAACAAAGTTGGGGTAGCAATCCTTATATCAGACAAATTAGATTTTAAACCAAAGACAGTAGTAAGGGATGAAGAGGGACACTATATCATAGTTAAAGGGTCTGTCCAACAAGAAGAGCTAACAATTATAAATATTTATGCTCCTAACTTGGGAGCAGGCAATTATATAAACCAATTAATAAGCAAATAAAAGAAATACATTGATAATAATACAATAATAGTAGGGGACTTTAACACCCCACTCATGGCAATGGACAGATCATTTAAGCAAAAGATCAACCAGGAAACAAGGGCTTTGACTGACAAAACAGACCAGATGGACTTCACAGATATATACAGAACATTCCATCCTAAAGCAATAGAAAACACATTCTTCTCGAGTGCACATGGAACATTCTCCATAATAGATCATAGGCTGAGGCACAAACCAGGTCTCGACTGGTACCAAAAGATAGGGATTATTCCTTGCATATTTTGAGATTGCAATGAATTGAAACTTTAACTCAATCACAGGAGGACATTTGGAAGGAACTAAAATATTTGGTGGTTAAAGAGCATCCTACTAAAGAATGAATGGGTCAACCATGAAAAAAAAGAAGAACTTTAAAGAATCATGGAAACAAATCAAAATGAAAACGCAACAGTACAAAATTGTTGGGATGTAGCAGAGGTGGCCCTAAGAGTGAAGTTACATAGCAATATAAGTCTTTCTCAAGAAACAAGAAGTCTCAAATACAAAAGCTAACCTTACACCAAAAGGAGATGGAGAAAGAACAGCAAATGAAACCCAAAGAAAACAGAAGAGAAATAATAAAGATTAGAGCAGAAATTAAGGAAACAGAAGCCAAAAGAACAAAAGGACAGATCAATGAAATTAGAAGCTGGTTCCTTAAAAGAATTAATAAAATTGATATACCCCTATCCAACCTTATCAAAAAGAAGAGAGAAAGGACCCAAATTAATAAAATCATTAATGAAAGAAGAGAGATCATGACCAATGCCAAGGAAATACAAACTAAGAATATATTATGAACAAGTATATGACAGCAAATTAGACAATCTGGAAGAAATGGATGCATTCCTGGAAACTTATAAAATACCAAAACTGGAACAGGAAGAAATAGAAAACCTGAACAGATCAATAAACAGTAAGGAAATTGAAGCAGTAATCAAAAATCTCCCAGCAAACTAGAGTCCAGGGCCGGATAGTTCCCAGGGGAATTCTACCAAATATTTAAGGAAGGATTAATACCTATTCTACTGAAGCTGTTTCAAAAAATAGAAATGGAAGGAAAACTTCCAAACTCTTTCTATGAGGTCAGCATTACCTTGATCCCAAAACCAGACAAAGACCCCACCGAAAAGAATTACACACCAGTATCCCTGATGGACATGGATGCTAAAATACTCAAGGAGATCCTAGCCAATAGGATCCAACAGTACATTAAATGGATTATTTACCACAACCAGGTGGGATTTATTCCTCTGCTGCATGGGCGGTTCAACATTCACAAATCAATTAATGTGATAGATCGCATTAAAAAAAGAAAAGACAAAAACCATATGATCCTCTCAATTGATGCAGAAAAAAGCATTTGACAAAATCCAGCATCCTCTTTGATTAAAACTCTTCAAAGTGTAGGGATAAAGGGAACATACCTTAATATCATAAAAGCCATCTACATAAAGCCTACAGTGAATATCATTCTCAAAGGGGAAAAACTGAGAGCTTTTCCCCTAAGGTCAGGAACATGACAGGGATGCCCACTCTCACCACTATTGTTCAGCATAGTACTAGAAGTCCTACCCTTAGCAATCAGACAACAAAAATAATTAAAAGGCATTCAAATTAGTAAAGAAGAAGTCAGATTCTCACTCTTTGCAGATGACATGATACTTTATGTGGAAAACTCAAGACTCCACCCCAAAATTACTAGAACTCATACAGCAATTCAGCAGCATGGCAGGATACAAAATCAACACACAGAAGTCAGTTGCAATTCTATACACTAACAATGTGACTGAAAAAAGAGAAATTAAGGAATTAATCCCATTCACAACTGCACCAAAAACCATAAGATACCTAGGAATAAACCTAACCAGAGTTAAAGGATCTGTACTCTAGAAACTACAGAATACTTATGTAAGAAATTGAGGAAGACACAAGAGATGGAAAAGCATTCCATGCTCATGGATTGAAAGAATAAACATTGTGAAAATGTCTATGCTGTCCAGAGCAATCTACATATTCAGTGCAATCCCTATCAAAATACCATCGACATTTTTTCACAGAGCTGGAACAAACAATCCTAAAATTTGTATGGAACCAGAAAAGACCCGAAATCGCCAGGAGAATGTTGAAAAAGAAAACCAAATCTGACAACAGTGCCTGACTTGAAGCTATATTACAAAGCTGTCATCATCAAGACAGTATGGTACTGGCACAAAAACCGACACACAGATCAATGGAACAGAATAGAAAACCCAGAAATGGACCCTCAACTCTATAGTCAACTAATCTTAGACAAAGAAGCAAAGTATATTCAATGGATAAAGGACAGTCTCTTCAACATATGGTTTTGGGAAGATTGGACAACCACATGTAGAAGAATGAGAATGGGCCATTTTCTCACACCATACAGAAATATAAACGCAAAATGGATGAAAAACCTAAAGGTGAGGCAAGAATCAATCAAAATCCTAGAGAACGCAGACAGCAACCTCTTCAACCTCGGCCACAGTAACTTCTTGTTAGACACCTCTCAAAAGGCAGGAGAAACAAAAACAGAAATGAACTGCTGGGACTTCATCAAGATAAGACCTTCTGCACTTCAAAGGAAATAATCAAGAAAACTAAAAGGCAACCTATGGAATGGCAGAAGATATTTGAAAATGACCTATCAGATAAAAGGCTGGTAACCGATCCATAAAGAACTTATCAAACTCAACACCTAAAAAACAAAGAATCTTATCAAGAAATGTGCAGAAGACATGAACAGACATTTCTCCAGGATGACATACAAATGGCCAACAGACACGTGAAAAAATGTGCCACATCACTTGGCATCAGGGAAACACAAATCAAAACCACAATGAGATACCACTTCACACCAGTCAGAATGGATAAAATTAACAAGACAGGAAACAACAAATGTTGTCGAGGATGTGGAGAAAGGGGAACTCTTCTACAATGTTGGTGGGAATGCAAACTGGCTACTCTGGAAAACAGTATGGAGTTTCCTCAAAATTTAAAAATAGAGCTACCCTAGGACCCAGAAATTGCACTACTGGGTATTTACCCCAAAGATACAGATGTTTTGGTCTGAAGGGGCACCTGTACCCCACCCCAATGTTTATTGCATCAGTGTCCACAATAGCCAAACTATGGGAAGAGCCCAGACGTCCATCAATAGATAAATGGATAAGAAAATGTGGTGTATAAAATATGTGATCTAGGGCGCCTGGGTGGCTCAGTCGTTAAGCGTTTGCCTTCAGCTCAGGTCATGATCCCAGGGTCCTGGGATCGAGTCCCACATCGGGCTCCCTGCTTGGCGGGAAGCCTGCTTCTCCCTCTCCCACTCCCCCTGCTTGTGTTCCTGCTCTCGCTGTCTCTCTCTGTCAAATAAATAAAATCTTTAAAAAAAAAATATGTGATCTATATATATGTATGTGTATGTGGAATTTTACTCAGCCATCAGAAAGGATGAATACTTAACATTTACATCCCTGTGGATGGAACTGGAGGGTATTATGTTGAACGAAATAAGTTGTTCAGAGAAAGATAATTATCATATGGTTTCACTCATATGTAGAATATAAGCAACAGTGCAAAGGATCACAGGGGAAGGGAGGGAAAATTGAATGGGAAGTCATCAGAGAGGGAGAAAAACCATGAAAGACTCAACCACTGGAAATAAACTGAGGGTTGCTGGAGGGGAGGTGGTGGGGGGATGGGATATTTTGGTGATGGACATTAAGGAGAGCATGTGATGTGATGAACACTGGGCATTATACACAACTGATGAATTATTGAACTCTACATCTGAAACTGATGATGTGCTTACTATATGTTACTCAATTGAATTTAAATTTAAGAAATAAAAATTTAAAAAATAAATAACTTACTGAATTTCTTGGATGAGTTCCCCTTTAAGATGAGTCCCTTGGTTACTCAAAAGAGCCAAGGGAATTTTTCATGTGGAGAACACATGTTCTGATAAACCTTTAGCAACAATTGTGGCCATGGCACTTTTATAAGACAAAATTTCAAGCCAGTGAGAAATCATGTAAGAACATATTATAACCATGAGATTTAGGGAGTGGATATATAATCTGATTGCAAATGAAGAAAGGCTCTCAAACATCTGTATATTAAGACTCCATAGGTACATGTTGTGAATCTTCAATTGAAAACCACTGCCCCAGAATATACTGGATTTAAATCAAAGAAATACAGTTGTGACCAAGTAACAATTTTAAAAAGTAATTGACATTATGACTCATAACATTTTTGTCTAACATAAGTCAAAAACATCACCATGACTGGTATGAACAGAAACATGTCATGAACATTGAAAACTTTTTAGGAAGTTTACATATTTTAAAAAATATTCATGTTAACATTCTACCCATACAAATTTAATCTGGGAAAGGTTAAGCATTTATTTGGCAAAGTTCCTCATGCAACTTACATGATATAAAATAAATTTCATTATTTTTATTTTATTTTTATTTTTTACAAGATGAAAAAACAAATACTTTATAATTTTCTAAAGGTTGTCTAAGAAACTCCAATGACAAATTGAGATTAAAATACATCATTTAGGGGGCATCTGTGTGGCTCAGTTGATTGTGCATCTGACTCCTGATTTTGGCTCAGGTCATGATCTCAGTGTTGTAAGACTGAGCTGGGCATGGAGCCTGCTTAAGATTCTCTCTCTCCCACTCTCTCTGCTGCCCCCCGCCATTCACATGCACAAACTCTCTCTCTAAAAAAAAAAAAAAAAACATCATTCAGGATTTGATTTTGGGAAGACAATATATCAAAATTTGTTAGGAGGTGGGAACAGAGATTTAAATAAGGTCATAGGTCACTATGAGAAAAAATATTTGGCTACCTAATTAAACAAGTGACAATAAAATATTTTATAAGTATGTCAGGTAACATAATTGTAAAAAACCACAAAAGAACACAAAAACCTTAGCTTTTAAAAGTGCAAAGACTTGGTTCTCTTAAAGAATCAAAGACCTGATAAAGTTAACACAAAGCACAGAAAATTATTCTGATAGGACATAGAATTGTTGCCCTCTAAGCAGATCACTCAGAAAGTAAAGGAAAAACTTTTATAACATCTTATTAAAAATAAACTAATAATCTACATGTTGGCTAACTGAACATAATAATAATTAAAAAAAAAGAATTTGAAGACTGCATTACCAAAAGGCTTGTCAAATAAAGGATTAAGTTCCTGGCTTCAAACAAACAAACAAACAATAATCCAAGAAAAATGTATAATTTTAACAGATAGAAAACCAAATTTTGGCTTTGGAATAGTATACTATTTAATAATAAAAGTTACTTTTTTTTTTTGCTTTTAATCTTATAAACAAACCCATCAAATTATATACAGTTTGAACCATGAGTACTAAAATTACTTTTTTATGAAACTTCTACTTTCCATACCATTTAGTTTCTGTTCCTCATTTTCCTCCTTCTTGTTGTGGAACAATAAGTCATTTTACTTTAGGACAACATTACTCTCCTTTTCTTTAATAGAAGCACATCTTTGGGGCGCCTCAGTGGCTCAGTCAGTTAAGCATCATACTCTTGGTTTTGACTCAGGTCATGATCTCAGGGTCCTGGGATAGAGCCTTGCATCAGGATCCACACTCAGTGGGGAATCTGTTTGAGATTCTCTCTCTCCCTCTCCCTTTGCCCCACCCCTGCTCACTCTCTCTCTCTAAAATAAATAAATAAATCCTTTTAAATCACATCTTGTATAACCTACATATTTAAATTAGCATAAGACTAAGGTTTAAGTTACTAGAAATATCTTGGAAACTGTCCTTAAGCTTATATATTTTTTCTAATTAGTCAATTGTACCTCTTTACTATACCAAATATAGTAAAGATTGGAAAAAATGTGTAGAAATAAAGGAAGAATAGGTGAAGATTATTTTTTAATTTTTATATTTTATTGAGGTATAATTGACATACACTGTTATATTAGTTTCAACTAATGAATCAACAATACTATGTATTACTCGGGTCATCAAGAAAATGTACCCTTTTTAAAATTTTAGATACAAGTACTCTTAATCCATTCTATCTATTTCACCCATCCCTCCACCTACCTCCTCTCTGGCAAAAAAAAAACCAGTTTATTCTCTGTATTTAAAAGTCTCTGTCTTTTGTTTGTCCTTTTTATATGTTCATTTGTTTGTTTCTTAAATTCCACATGAATGAAATCACATGGTATTTGTCTTTCTCTGACTGACTTATTTCACTTAACATTATACACTCTAGTATCATCCATGTTGTTGTAAATGATAAGAGATCTCTTTTTTTTTTTTTATGGCTGAGTATCACAAGCCCAGATTTCAAGACATACTACAAAGCTGTAGTAATCAAAACAGAGTAGAAAACCAAGAAACAGACTCTTAACTACAGAGAACAAACTGATGGTTACCAGAAGAGAGGTGGGTGGGGGATGGGTTAAGTAGATGATGGGGATTAAGGAGTGCACTTGTTGTAATGAGCACCAGGTGTTGTATGGAGTGTTGAATCACTTGATCGCATACCAGAAACTAATATTGCACTGTATGTTAACAACTGGAATTTAAATAAAAACATAAAATCAGTATGGTACTGGCACAAAAATAGACACAAAGATCAATGAAACAGAATAGAGAGCCCAGAAGTAAACTCACACTTATAGGGCCAATTAATCTATGACAAAAATTGCAAGAATATACAATGGTGCTAAGACACCATCTTCAATAAATGGTGCTTAGAAAACTGAATAGCTACATTTCAAATGATGAAACTAGACCGCCTTTTAACACAATACACAAAAATAAACTCAAAATGGATTACAGACCTAAATGTAAAACCTGAAACCATTAAATTCTTAGAAGAAAACATGAAGTAAGTTCTTTGCCATCAGCTGTAAAAACATTTTTCTAGATATGCCTCCTCAGGCAAAGGGAAACAAAAGGAAAATTAAACTACTGGGACACCAAAATAAAAAGCTTTTGCATAGCAAAGGAATCCATCAACAAAACAAAAGGGCAACCTACTGAATGGGAGAAGTTATTTGCAAATGATATATCTAGTAAGGGGTTAATATCCTAAATATCTAGAGAACTTATACAATTCAACACACACACACACCTCAAGCAATCAAATAATCCAATTAAAATGGGCATGGAACCTGAATAGACAGTTTTCGAAGATGGACATACAAATGCCCATTGGACACATGAAAAGATACTCACCATCACTAATAAGGAAATGCAAATCAAAACCACAATGAGATATCACTTGACACCTGTCAGAATGGCTAAAATAAGAAATGCAAGAACTAAATGTTGATGAGGATGTGTTGAGAAAAGAAGCCTTGTGCACTGTTGGTGGGAATGCAAATTAGCGCAACAATTGTGGAAAACAGATTGGAAGTTCCTCAAAAAATTAAAAATAGAACTATCACATATCCAGTAATTCTAGTACTGGGTATTTACCCAAAGAAAATAAAAACACAAATTCAAAAAGATATATGTACTCTTATGTTTATTGCAGTATTATTTACAATAGCCCAAATTTGGAAGAAACCCTAGTATTCATCAATAGATAAGTGGGTAAAAAAGATGTGGTATATAAATATATATACAGGTGAGGCTTATGTTTAAAAATAAGTTGACATAAAGCATAATTACTGTTGAATAAAGTTTTCAGAATAATGAGACAATTTTGTATAAATGCAGTTACATAAATAATATTAAACATCTAATAGATATGATGCCAGCTTATCTAATCAGTAAATCTACATAAGCTCAAGAAGTACATACTCAAGTAGAATAAAATTGCATTATTGTATTATACTTAAACTTGATAACTCAGAAGACATAGATATTTTTTTTTAAAGATTTTATTTATTTATTTGAGAGAGAGAATGAGATAGAGAGAGAGCATGAGAGGGGGGAGGGTCAGAGAGAGAAGCAGACTCCCTGCTGAGCAGGGAGCCCGACATGGGACTTGATCCCGGGACTCCAGGATCATGACCTGAGCCGAAGGCAGTCGCTTAACCAACTGAGCCACCCAGGCGCCCAAGACATAGATATTTTTATAAAACAACATTATCAGTCTTTTTTTTTGCCGAAGATTTACATAAATCACATGAACCAGCAAACTTAAAAGATCAGCAACTGAATGTAGACTGCTATATGCAGACGAGGTTGTATACAAACCTAATGGTAACCATATATCACAACCCACTAATAAACGTGCAAAGAAAAGAGAGAAAGAAATCCAAATATATCACTAAAGAAAATCAGCAGTGAAAGAAAGATAAGAAAGGATCAGAAAAAATCTTCAGAAACGAGCACAAAAAACTAAAATGATAAAATAAATACATATCTTTCAATAATTACTTTGAATGTAAATGGATTAAATGCTCCAGTCAAAGAATATAGGATGAGGGTGCCTGGGTGGCTCCAGCTGGTTAAGCGACTGCCTTTGGCTCCGGTCATGATCCCGGGATCTTGGGATTGAGTCCCGCATTGGGCTCCCCCTGCTCTGCGGGGAGCCTGCTTTTCCCTCTGCCTCTGCCTGCGACTCCCCCTGCCTATGTACTCTCTCTCAGTCAAATAAATAAATAAAATCTTTAAAAAAAAAATAGGGTGATAGAATGGATTAAAAAAAAAAAAAAAAACAAGACTCATCTCTATGCTGCCTACAACTCATTTCAGACCTAAGGATACCTGCAGATTGAAAGTGAGGGGATGGAGAAACACCTGTCATGCAAATGGATGTTAAAAGAAAGCTGAGTAGCAAACTTATATCAAACAAAGTAGACTTTATTTTTTAAGTTTTTATTTGAATTCCAGTTAGTTAACATACAATGTAATATTAGTTTCGGGTGTACAATATAGTGATTCAACACTTCCATACAACATTCTGTGATCATCACAAGTGCACTCTTTAATCCTGATCACCTATTGAACCTATCCCCCCACCCACCTCCCATCTGGTCACCATCAATTTGCTTTCTAAAGTTAAGAGTATGTTTCTTTGTTTGCCTCTCTCTTTTTGTCCCTTTGCTCATTTGTTTTGTTTCTTAATTGCCACATATCAGTGAAATCATATGGTATTTGTCTTTCTCTGACTGACTTATTTCACTTAGCATAACAATTTCTAGCTTCATTCATGTACTTGCAAATAGCAAAATTTCATTTTTTATATGGCTGAGTAATATTCCATCATATATATATACCACATCTTTATCCATTCATCATTCCATGGACACTTGGGCTATTTCCATAATTTGGCTATTGGAGATAATGCTGCTATAAATATTGGGGTGCATATATCCCTTTGAATTAGTATTTTTGTATTCTTTGAGGAAAATTCCAAGTAGTGCAGTTACTGGATTATAGGGTAGTTCTATTGTTAACTTTTTGAGGAACCTCCATACTATTTACCACAGTGGCTACACAAGTTTGCATTCCCACCAACATTGCAAGAGGGTTTCCCTTTCTCCACTTCCTCACCAACATTGGTTGTTTCTTGTGCTGTTGATTTTAGCCATTTTGACAGGTGTGAGGTGATATGTCCTTGTAGTTTTGATTTGCATTTCCCTGATGATAAGGGGTGTTGAGCATCTTTTCTTGTGTCTGTTGGCCATTTGTATGTCTTCGTTGGAGAAATGCCTGTTGATGTCTTCTGCCCATTTCTTAATTGGGTTATTTGTTTTTTTGGGTGTTGAGTTTTCTAAATTCTTTATATGTTGTAGATACTAGTCCTTTCTTGGATTTGCCATTTGCAAATATCTTTCTGCATCCCATAGGACTGTTTCCAGGATTTAAGCCTCACTGGGTGCAAAAACTCACAAAATTCAGCCCCTCTCATTTTCCCAGCCAATGGCTATGGGGAAATGTTCTCCTTGTGCATTCCCCTGTGTGCTCCCTCCTCATTCTCTCATCCTTCATTGTGACCACAGCTCCCTCCTCTTTGCAGCATCCACAATCCTTTTCTCAACTAAACCATGTCTCCAAACTTTCTACCTTCTTTGATATGGCCTCTTCTCTCCCTGTGGTTGCTCTGTTATGCTTCAGGTTGATTTCTGGGGTATTTAGGATGACTGATAGTAATCTAGTTGTATTATTGGGACCAGGTGAGCCTAGGGTTCTATTCCACCACCATCTTCTTGGGTCAAAGAAAGTAGACCTTAAAACAAAGACTATGAGAAGAGACAAAAAAGAACACTATATAATAATAAAGGGGACAATCCAACAAGAAGATAAAACAATTGTAAATATTTACGCACCCTACATAGGAGCACCAAAATACATAAAACAGTTATAACAAACATAAAGGATCTAATTGATAATTATACAATAATAACAGGGGACTTTAACACCCCACTTACATCAATGGACAGATCATTTAAACAGAAAATCAAGAAGGAAACAATAGCTTTGAATGGCACACTGGACCAGATGGATTTAGCAGATATATTCAGAACATGCCATCCTAAAGCAGCAGAATACACATTCTTTTCAAGTGCATACGGAACATTCTCCAAAACAGATCACATAGTAGCCTACAAAACAAGCCTCAACAAATTCAAGAAAATCATACCACACATCTCCTCTAACCATAAAGCTATGAAACTAGAAGTCAACTACAAGAAAAAGATTGGAAAGAGCACAAATATATGGAGGTTAAAGAACATGCTACTAAACAATGAATGCGTCAACCAGAAAGTCAAAGAAGTAATTAAAAAGTACAAAGAAACAAATGAAAATGAAAACACAATGGTCCAAAACCATTGGAATGCAGCAAAGGTGGTCCTAAGAGGGAAGTATATAGCAATACAGGCCTATCTCAAGATACAAGAAAAATCTCAAATGAACAACCTACCCTTACACCTAAGGGAATTAGAAAAAGAACAACAAACAAAAGCTAAAACCAGCAGAAGGAAGTAAAAAATAAAGATTAGAGCAGAAATAAATGACATAGACAAGAAAAAAAAAAAACTAATAGAACAGATCAATGGAACTAGGAGCTAGTTTTTTGAAAAAATTAATAAAATTGATAAACCCCTACCCAGATTTATCAAAAAGAGAAAGGATTCAGATAAAATCACAAATGAGAGATGAGAAATAACCAACACCACAGAAATACAAACAATTATAAGAGAAATATTATGACAACAAATTGGACCACCTGGAAGAAATTGATAAATTCCTAGAAACATATAAACTACCAAAACTGAAACAGAAAGAAATAGAAAACTTGAACAGACCTATAACTGGCAACAAAATTGTATCCGTAATAAAAACAAAAACAAAAAAACCTTGCAACAAACCAAAGTCCAGGGCCAGATGGCTTCACAGGTGAATTATACCAAACATTTAAAGAAGAGTTAATACCTATTCTTCTCAAACTATTCCAAAAAACTGAAAAGGAAGGGAAACTTACAAATTCATTCTATGAAGCCAGCATTACCCTGAAACCAAAACCAGATAAACACAACACTAAAAAAGAGAACTACAGGCCAATATCCCAGATGAATATAGATGCAAAAATTATCAACGTAATAGCAAACTGAATCCAAGAACACATTAAAAAAATCATTCATCACAATGAAGTGGGATTTATTCCTGGTCTGCAAATTCAATATCCACAAATCAATCAACATGATACATACATTAATAAAGGAAAGGATAAGAACCATATGATCATTTCAATAGATGCAGAAAAAGTATTTGACAAAGTTCAACATCCATTCATGTTAAAAACCCTCATCACAGTGGGATTAGAGGGCACATACCTCAACATAATAAGAGCCATGGAAAACCCATGGCTAATATCATCCTCAATGGGGAAAAACTGAGTGTTTCCCCTATAGTCAGGAACAAGACAAGGATGTCCACCCTCACCACTTTTATTTAACATAGTACTGTAAGTCCTAGCCTCAGCAATCAGACAACAAAAAGAAATAAAAGGCATCCAAGTTGGCAAGGAAGAAGTAAAACTTTCCCTATTTGCAAATGACATGACACTCTATATAGAAAACCTGAAAGATTCCAACAAAAAAAACCCAAAAAACAAAAAACAAAAAACAACTGGTAGAACTGATAAATTCAGCAAAGTTGCAGGATACAAAATCAACATACAGAAATCTGTTGCATTTCTATATACCAATAATGAAGCAGCAGAAAGAGAAATTAAAGAATCAATCCCATTTACAATCACACCAAAAACAATAAGATACCTAAGAATAAACCTAACCAAAGAAATGGAAGACCTGTACTTTGAAAATTATTTTCCAGTGGGGGAAAAATTATAAAACACTGATGAAAGAAACTGAAGATGAAGGATAGAAATGGAAAGACATTCCATGCTCATGGATTGGAAGAACAAACATTGTTAAAATGTCTATACTATCCAAGGCAATCTACACATTTAATGTAATCCCTATCAAAATACCAACAGCATTTTTCACAGACCTATAACAAACCATCCCAAATTTGTATGAAACCACAAAAGACCTCAAGTAGCCAAAGTAACCTTGAAAAAGAAAAAGAAAAGCTGGAGGCATCACAATTCTGGACTTCAAGTTATACTACAAAGCCATAGTACTCAAAATAGTATGGTACTAGCACAAAAACAGACATATATATCAATGGAATAGAATAGAAAATACAGAAATGAACCCACAACTGCATGGTCAATTAATCTTCAACAAATCACTGAAGAATATCCAGTGGGAAAAAAGACATTTTCCTCAAATAAGTGGTGTTGGGAAACCTGGACAGCAACATACAAAAGAATGAAACTGGACCACTTTCTTACACCATCACAAAGATAAACTAAAAATGGATTAAAATCTGAATGTGAGACCTTAAACCATAAAAATCCTAGAAGAGAACACAGGCAATAACTTCTTTAACATAGTCAATAGCAACTTCTTTCTAGGTTTCCCTAAGGCAAGGGAAGCAAAAGTAAATATAAACTAGTGGGACTTCATCAAAATTAAAAGCTTCTGCACAGCAAAGGAAATAATCAACAAAACTAAAATGCAACCTATGGCATGGGAGAAGGTATTTGCAAATGATGTATCTGATAAAGGGTTAGTATTCAAAATATATAAGAAAAACTTACAAAACTGAACACCCTAAAAACTAATAATCCACTTCAAAGGATATTTGAAGTAGAAATAGTTAAAAACACCAACTACCAAGATTATCTGCCATGTTAAATAATCAATGACATCTATTTTGAGCACATTTTGGCATTTCATAGGTCTAAATTTGGAAAACTTTTTACTTTTTACTATCTTCATGAAACTTTTGAAAGCCAGATGGTATTAGATAGATGACCAATGTTGTAATAACATCTATTTGAAATTTTTATGTTACTAACTGTAATTGGAAAATACTAGGTGTGTTTCAAAATTGCCATTGTGCTTTTATCCAGATGTTGTCAACCAAAGACACTTAGGAAAAAACAAAACACTTGGCTATAAAACAAAATTAACTTCTTTCTCTGTTGTTTCAATTTTATTTTCTTATTTCCATTTTTGGGAAGAATCCTCAATGATTTTTGTAAATCCAGGTACCACTTTATCTTTGACGAATTTTTGCCCCAAAAGAGATCTAAAGTCTTGAAGGACAATCAGGATCACTTTGCAAAAAAAAATCCTGTGAGCAGTGAGTTTTTACAATACTCAGTAGATTTAAGCAGTGAAAAGGACTATCCAATGCCCACTATAAAAATTGAATAAAATATAAGCCAACCAAATTTTTAGGGTCTCATCTAAAAACTCAGTGTTGTAGACAGTCTTCTAAAAATGGACTATAATATGCTCTAAAATACATAAGATTAATCAGCAAGATTACATAAACAACAGTGACATACCCAAGTGGGAAAGTGAGTCCTCTAATAACAAAAAGAGAAAAATAAGTTTTACTTAATCAACAACACTTTGAAAAGTGAGACAATAAAAAAATCTATGACATCTTTTTTCTTACATCATGGCATCTGATACAATTTTTATTGATACTATTGATAATTAAAAATAAAATAATAATTAGCTCTAAGAAGCACAGGAACATAAGGTAATTTTACGGGGAAAAATACTAAATTTCTTAGAAACACCAAGTGCTAAATTTAGTATTAACTAGAATGCCAACATGAATTGAGAGGAAAAAAGTACTCACTCCATCCAGCAGCACATAATCTAAAATTGGAAATAGCCTAGAATAAACTGCTGCTCTATTAACTGAGTCATTGCCTGTGGAATTTCCATTTCAGCTCTCTATTTTGGCTGATTTCCTCATAAAAAACATGTGACCAGCTTTCTTCCACATCCAGTGTAATGTAGTCTCACACTGACTGCAGCATAAACAGGAAAGGGAAATAGGTCCTGATAAAGATTAATAATTTCTTGGTTTTATCCCAAAGTTAGAATGCTTGAAGAGTTGAAATGTCTGTTTTTGCTACCATTTGTAGTTATTTTGCATCTTGAAAACAGCATTGCTTGTCACTAGAGTTTTATTTTGCTATGGTACACTTTGTTCCCCTTTCCAAATGTATTAAGCTACCTATATTTAATTCAGAATCTTAAATGCTTGCTTGATG